>NW_022595248.1:4673633-4733037 GCF_009176505.1 Sitodiplosis mosellana | reverse complement strand
ACACACACACACACACCGAACGCAAAGTTTGAACAACATTTCATTTCCTCCATTTGACATTGGCTTAATTTCTTTTCAGTTAATGTAGCATGTATCGTGCTGTGTGTGTATGTGTCAGTGGGTTTAAGCAAACTTGAAAGTGTGACAGAAAGAGACAGAGATTGGCTTCTGCTACTGTTGCTGCTGCTACTGATTATGATATTGCTCCTGCAAATTTACAATCGCATTCGCATTCCTCTTGTCGTTTCCCAGCCAAAACCAGTAGTAAACAAGCGCTGTGTTTTAGAGAGTGAGTGAGCAAACGAACCGCTCGTATTTACAGTACGGGAAACAAGCAGCATCAAGTAATGTTTTCAATTCACGTCTATTTGTACTGGTGAAGCCCCATTCGTACTCATTACCGTCGCCTCGTTGGATTCCTTCATGCTCCTTTCGTTTCCCGTAATATCACACGCGCCATGCCACATACATTAAAACGAATATATCCGCCTCGTGGCTCACATCAAACATCTATCTCTTGTATAAGTCCCGGGTGCTTTTGCTCATCGCTAAAGCGAAAAAAAATTGAAGAAGAAAAAAATGATGAAAAGAAAAGAGAGAGAGAGAAAAAAGCGAACGAAATTTAAAATTGTACGTGTTATTTACGAACGAAATACCTCTTTATCAAACAGCAACTCGTCTCGTTTCGTTTGTAATAAAGTTTCGCTGGGCACTGCATGAGTTGCGAGCCAGATCATACTCTTGTTTCATTTTTGGAATATATGGACAACGTGTTTGGGAACAACATGAAAAAAAGACTTTTAAACTGAAAGCTAGAACATTACCTTTCACGACTTAGCTACAACGACGAAAAAAAAATTCGAAAAAGAAACATTCCATTGATTTTTACAAGCAACGACATTATTCCCTTTATTGTTTACTTAATCGTCATCATACAAAGCGCAACAACACAAAAAAAAGAGCACAACAAACAATTGAGATGCGAACGATTGAGTGAGCTTAGGGGGGCCATTGAGTTGATGAGCGGTGCATTAAAAATATTAAAATAAATAACGCCCATTGAACAAAGTACCATATTTCACTTGAAAATTGCCATTTAACTTTGAACACTAAAAGCTTCTCAGTGGATCATGTATCAGCATCGAATTGAAAACATAATTCTGTAATTCTCTCTTTCTCTCTCGGCATTTTGTTATTTCACTCGCTGTTTTTCACATCGCATTTTTATTTTCTCTCTTCGTCTCCGCTCTGCTGTGAAGTATTTCGCTGTGTGTGCAGTTGAAAGGAAAGGAACAAAAAAAAAACACACTGAATGGCAAAGGTGGCATCAAACAGAAAAATGAATGGTGCTCTGTCAAGTGTGTATGTTCTGCATGTGTCGATATAATTACAAAAGCTGATAATTACATGAACTGTACGCCTCGAGTACAACGAGCAATTTTTCAACCGATCTGATTCTCTCTCTCTCTCTCTCTTTCTCTTTCTCTTCGTCATCTCTAGCTCTGTTCCCTTTCTCTCTTTTGACAAGTACATGTGTGTGTGTTGTTTCTCTTCAGTGCGTTCAACATTCCGTGTGCACTGACACACGAATTGCATTCGCACAATTTGTTTTTTTTTTTGTTAAGTTGTGCCTTTTCGATGCATTCAGCGGGCGTTGCATGCTTTATTCGCTCTTTCTGTTTTTTCGTAATCACAGTCTCGCTCGCTCGCTCCCGTTTTTTCGTTCACGACAATTGAAGTTTCATGTGCAAGTGAATGTTAGCAATGTTAGCCATAAACATGCATTTTCCGATAAATTGCAAAGCACGTTGGCACGCTGATTTCAGCAGTGCCCAAAACATACTTTATAATTGAGAAGTATGCACTGCGTTGCGGCGATATAGCGAAGCACAAAAAACCTACACATTTTGGATGCATCGCGCAAAAACGTTAAAATTACGCTTTTTGTGTGTAACTACACACAAACATTAAAATTTTAAAGCAACGGTGTTGGCCTCCACCTCTGATGCGCACACACACACATTCCAACATGTATCCGAGCAACGGCCAGCGAGGAGCAAGAGGAAGAGACAGAGAACGAAAGAGAAAGCTTTCAAGCGGAATAATTAACAGCCAAATGCATTAAAATTCATACAAATTTCGAAGAATCTCATTATCTAACACACACACACACACACACTCTGAACTGACAAAACAGAAATACCTAAATTCGATTCGGTGGCATTTTTTCGTCCAAAGCCAAAGCACTAAATGCAGGGCGATGAAAATGATTGGTTGAACTCCCGAAAAATCTTAAGAATTTGAATCATACGGGCGTTTATCAGGTCTGGATTTTATTGACTTCCCGAAACGAATTCCATGACTCTGTGTGCTGTGCATCATCCTTGTAACTGATAAATGAAATTCCTTGTGTCATTTTTCATATTCCGAAATAGAGTAAGCTCACGATGAGCATGGCACGATCAACAGTAACCATGTTTACCAACCATGTTGAAACTGCTAACATCACACGGGATAGATACTAAATGCTCGAGATGATGGCAGTGCGCCATAATATGGCATGTTGATAAATTCTTTATTACATGGTCATAAACAATTGTAGCTGGAATGTTCGCAGCCAAGATCGTGCACACGCCACCCAGTTTTCGACGAGTATTTTAAAAGCTTGTTTATTAAAGCAAGTTGTTCTCTTGCCATTGTCCTCCCCCGAAATCTACAGTACAAGCGCATCATATATATATTCCAAGCCTCGCCGAAAATGCAACAGAGACATAACAATTGCAATTCATTTTATTCGACAGCTTGTTGGAAAATTACGGTGAAGGAGCACAATAAAATTGCGTAATTTTGCAAACGAAAATGCTTTGACACATTTTCGACCTTGTTGAACTGGGCACATTACATTGACATTCACGAATTCATCTATTGAATAAATTAAAAGCTCATTGTCTGGCATCTGTCGCCTAAATAACACACCAAATCTCCTGCTAATGTTCTTCCGGTGATACACCATTTTTGAAGAAACATTTGTGTTGTTCTTCATGCTTTCTGCGGGCAAAATACCGTTTTTTTTTTTAATGTGAATCTCTTTCTGCCTTTGCCCGAGAAATTTCAAAGTTGGTTATCATCAAATAGAGCTGCTTCTACCGTTTTTTCGGTTTGTTGTGTTCCCATGAAATATGAAAGTTAATCTCCTCCAGTCCATAAATTCTGTATTCTGCCCTCAAGTAAACTCAAGAAAACAAAGACGAAAAGATTTAGAATAATAAAATTCTCTTCTTTTCCACCACCGACTCATTAATAGCCTCATTCCGATCTTCATTTACCGTTAAAACCGTAGTATCGATTTAGATTTTTAGCCCACATTTCGATCGATCAGCATAATACCATTTTTTTTTCGGCTATTCAAATCCGAATTTGTCAATTCCATTAAACGTTTGTGTGGCGTGATATTGTGGTTTTAAATTTAACGATAGAAGAAAGAAATTGCCATGTAATTTCACAGTCGATAAAAATGACGCAACAAAGAAGCGAAAAAAGAAAATTCGTCCCGTCTTTTGTTTGTCTTCCACCGTGACAGTTCATTTTTCACATATTTTCGTTCTTTTTCTTTCGCGTATTTGGCTTAATGTTTCCTCTTAAATTATTAATAAAACCCAACTGCTCAATGGGGAGTCGAGGTGAAATGTCACCTTTTTTGATGTCGTGCGCTATTTTCGCGCTCGTTTCTTTATGCGTTTGATGGAAATTGGCGAACCAATTTTGCGATATTTTCCAAAGAAAGCAAAAAAAAAATGTCTGTCTAGTTAAGGCTTTGATGGCATTTCTATTTACCTATTCACTTCGTTTATGCATCATCTAACTGAAATGTTCCATTTTTTCTTCGACTAAACAAAACGTTGTGAAAATTCCATTACGTACTTTCAAATTACTACGCATTTGCTTAACTTCACTTGAACGCACGAGAGAAAAAAAAATCAAATGTCTAAATATTTATCATGTGTAAATAATCGACACATTGAAATCATTTTCTGGTGAATTTATTGTGAACAAAAATTAAATGTCGTTTTCAGTGTTTATGAGGTGACGTAAATTTGGATTCATTATTTAGAAAGAAAGCGACCAACCGAAATGTGAATATCGAAGAAGAAAATAAAACATTCAGTGAATAATATTTGCAGAAACAAACTGTTATCTGAAAAATCTAATTAAAATCGCAATCAACGCCAAACACCGAAGATACGAAGAAAAAAAGTGAAAAAAGGGACGGTGTGATCTAGCAAAATACGGAGAATAGAAAAATAAAATGATAAAATACGACGAAAAATTTAAATGTTTTGTGTGATAATAGGAGAGAAAAAACACATCAAGTGGCGTAAACATAAGTGGCTGTTATAATTGAAATTACCACATTTCAAAAATCAACACAAACATAAAAAAAAAATATTTATTCGATGTTTGGCAACATACGTTTGAATAATTCATAAAAGCAACTAGAGAGGTGTGTATAAACTCCGTGTTCGAGTATCATTCAACTGTGTGCGCCGCACTTGATGAGATTTGTGAAAATTATTATAACCGAAATCACATTAAACACCAGATACCAGATACTTATGTTAAATTGGATCATTTATGAAGTAGCTGGATACAATCTAATCGGGAGAGTGTGAACAACAACTGTGTAGCTCGAGTGCCTAACAAACGGACCCGACCACTTGGTGAAGTGGGGATATTTGATTTGAAAATCGGAAGTGAGCACTTTTTTTTCGATTTTAAGAGTGAATTGTTGAGCGTTGAAAAAACATTCGGAAATATGATGTCCGCACACATAAATTCGATGTTGGAGCACCTTCGAGTGGGTCCATTGAAACGCATTATGCCGACTGAAGCCGATGATAGCGGTCAACAGAAGCAACAGCAGCAGCAACAACCGAAAGACGACCATCAACCATCGACGGCCAACGATTACGGCAGCAGCAGTAGTTCAACGATGATGGCCAAAGGCAATGGTGCCATTGTGAGCGGTGGCAGCGATGATGTTGATAACAGCCGTGTATCGGTGGTTATCAATGATACGCGCAAAAAATCGCTTAAAGAATTCCCAAACGGCGGTGTCGTTGGCATCATTGACGCCGAGAAAAAGTTTGATCCACGTAAACGGTACAGCATCAGTAACGGTGATCTACGTAGCAATGGTAAGGGACGTGAACTATCGCCCGCCGTCACAATGAAGCAACAACAACGCAAACTCTCGGCTGATATGCGATTGCGAGGCAGCAATTCACAGTTAACTGATGATTATCTACTTCGTCGACCCGTTCGCCTGCGTAGCATGTGCACGAATTTTGAGGTGTACGATTCATTACACACAAAAGCCATGGACGTAAGTACAATACACACACATACACACCCAATCTCATACCCAATTTAAATTCAATTTTAGCCCGTTTTGTTTCCTGTAAACTAAACTTTAGTTTGATTTTACATTGTTACGTTACACTCTCTGCCTTTCTCCGCTTGATTGTTGCCGTTCGTATTGATTTTTGACGGTCGGCGCCTAACGCAATTCAAATAATCGATCGACTTGAATCGGCTGCTATTATGCCACGGGGTGCCAAACGGTTATTTATGCAGCATAGAGAAATAAGCTGATGTGTTTATATCGATTCATTCAATCGAAAATGCTCATGGATGCCGTTCTATTCTTTCATTGAGCATTCACCTCAGTGCTAGATAAAATTTTATACGTATTCTGAATCGAACGAAAAACAATTCCCTCCATTCGTTTTTCTTCGCACTTGTTCCGCTTAATACTGATTTGATTATTTTGTAGCAAATCTCTTTCGATTTTTTTCTGCTTCTTCCTTTTTCCTGGTGCAACATCTATTTCGTCGCTCTTTTTTTTGTTGGAAATTCGAAATTCAACAAAAGAAGAAGGAAAAAAACGTGATTTTTCGGTAATTTATCGGAAGGAGAGTGTGAGAGTGAGGGAAAAATGCGCTCATTTAACCGAGAAGTTAAATAATCTAATTGTAAATTTTGGTTACGTCCTATAAAAACGGATTTAAACGGCGATTCTTCATTTGTACATGCCTTTTGTTCGAAAATAAAAGCCTACCCCAGCCCACTCGAATACAGAGGAGAAAAAAAAGAAAAAATTAGGATTCTAAACTGCAAAAAGGATGGAAGATTTTCATTTAATTAGAAACAAAAACATTTATGGTTTCAAATTATGGTAATGAAATGGTAGAGAAAATAACAGCGTGTGAGAGGGTTTATGCTAAGTCAGCGCACACTGCATAAAACTAGGGGCTAGGAACAAGTTGTGACATTCATATAGATTCACATATATTCATGCGTTCGTGGCTTTGTTATTGTTGTTGTACACTCACTGCACTGCGAATGTCTCGTATACACAATCACACGAATTCACAAATATTCGTACGGATTCGTCTCAAGCGCTTGTGTTCTTACCCCCTAGGCATAAAATCGGACAGTAATATACATTTTCCCAGCTTACCTACACAAGCGTTTCAAATTGCCATTTGAGAGAGAGAGAGGATGAAACGCGGAAGAAGAATGAGAAGGAGAAAGCGGGAAGGATGAAATTAAAGGAAACCTAAATGAAAATCGGATTAGACGTGCTAAAATGAAAGTAGAAAAAAAATGAAACGACAATGTTAGTGATGATTTAATCGGATATCTGCAAATAGTCGAAACATACTTTGATGAAAGTCTTTCGTGTTAGTTCCAGAGATGGAGTATATGTATATCAATTCGTTGTATTTACTGTACTCCGTACAGAACGGTATATATACATTGACATACCTTTGCGTTCGCTGTCATAAAAGTAGTAGCTCAACGCGTTAAACGCAAAGGTATACGTTTTAGTATATACCGATACACATTTCCATACACTTGTGGTAAACGATGAACCATCTCTGGTTAATTCCTTTGAGAACATTTTTTTCGAGTCAAAACCGGTTTAAAAACGTTCGGCTCTTCCATTCTCGTCTAATACCATTGATTTTACATGTAAAATAACAACAAGAAACGACAAAAGTGACCTCTCGTAGCGGCACAGTTGAAACTAACGAAACAAACACAATTGAACATGTCATTTTCATGTTCAGTGTTGGTTCTGTTGTTTGCCGTATAGCCGGAGAGAGATGTCTACAGCTTAGTGGCGTTGAATGACATTCAACACCTATGGGCTCTTCGAAATTACAGGACCAAGTGAGCAATAATGTGTGCTTTTATATGTTCTCCCATCCGATTTAATTCACGTAAACACATTTTTTTTGTTTACAATTTGAAAATCGGTTTCATTTTGTTTATAAATACGTTTTGGCTTTTTTTTCCTAACGAAGATCCTTGGATGTATTTCCCATGTGAAATTCAATGTCGCATGCATTGACGATGTCGCATGAGTGCTTTTCCCAACGGCATCTTTTGCGTATGTTCTTCCATCGCAATAAAAAAAAGTCTAAGCGATTGTATCAATGGCGCATAAAAGGTGTTTGGCATTTTGTTGGCGGTGCAAACACTCTCAAACTCACTTGAATTGAATATGTATTATTATATCCATAAATTTCATAAATGTTGTTTGGATTTATATGTGTTTGCCGAGATTTAGTCAGACAAACATTTGAAGGATTACGTGCTTCGTTCGATTCACAGGTTGGAGGAGCGTCGCACGCGATTTCTTCACGAATTGAATAAGTGATATTCAATGTGTGTGTGCAGTGTGCGAGCTCTTATTTGGGTATTCAATTGATTTTCTGATTGGTAAATTGAAGAATGTTCGTTTTCTGCCGCTAAACTTTCTTCCATTTATGCCAGGGACATTTTCGAAAATCCTCCACACAAATCGAATACCGTTCGGTATTTTTCTTTATTCGAATTTTGGAGTGTGTGTCAATTGTCGCACCTAACCACATTCAAACGATAACACTCGACTTCCGAGTTCGATAACACACGATATTGTTTCGATACAAACTTTTTTGTATATCTAATTTCATTGTGATTTGTGAAACAAACATCGAATCCATGCGAAAAGTCGATGGCATCAGAGGAGATGAGGCGACGTAAGAGACACGCTTGTGAAGAGGAAATAATAGGCTTCCATTAGTTCGGCTTTATATTTATTACTGGGTTGGTAAATTTTCGTATTTCGAGCGATGTGTAAGTAATTTACCTAAGAAACATGTATCTTACGTTTATTACGTAAGAAACCTCAACGCATGTAATGAACTCCAAAATGCTCCAAAAAGTGCAGGGTTATAGACAAAAACCGACTATTCTCGTTTGTTTTAAGCATTTAAAGTATACAGAGTACATACATGCTCGTTCTGCAGCGTTAGCTGATAAATAATTACCAAATATATTATTCATGCAAAAGTTTGAAACCACCATCTTTTTTTTTATAAAGAGTGTATTTTTTCGCAGTGTTATCAAGTACACTACCGTGCAAAAGTTTGGAACCACTAGGTATTTTTCATACAAATTGACCATTTTTGTTGGACTCATTAACATATTTCGGAAATACTTGCACTCTTCATATTTTGTGCATAGTTTCTATAACGTTTCAATAGTAAATCACAGAGGTTTCATCAAAAAATATTCACGTATTTAAAAAATATATAAATTTGAATTTGATCTGTTTTAATCTTCATACAAATTTGATCATTTTTCACACAGGACAAATTCAAATTGCTATATTTTTGAAATTTATGAATATTTTTTGATGATACCTCTGTGATTTACTATTGAAACGTTGTAGAAACTATGCACAAAATAACAAGAGTGCAGGTATTTCCGAAATATGTTAATGAGTCCACCAAAAATGGTCAATTTGTATGAAAAATACCTAGTGGTTCCAAACTTTTGCACGGTAGTGTATACGTGTAGCCAAATGAATTTTTGCATGCTTTTATGTTTGATTTAAATAATGTTATAATAAATTTTTAA
Source organism: Sitodiplosis mosellana (assembly GCF_009176505.1). Lineage (NCBI taxonomy): Eukaryota > Metazoa > Arthropoda > Insecta > Diptera > Cecidomyiidae > Sitodiplosis > Sitodiplosis mosellana. The sequence goes on along the minus strand of NW_022595248.1, from coordinate 4,724,067 downwards.
TAAAAATTTTCAACTATTTTCGGAAATATATTTATATGGAAATGCAGAATTACCGAATCACTATGCAAATATTTCCATAAATAGTTGATAGAAGACGAATGAAAACGTTGATTACATAATGAAATAATTACATGAAGAATATTTAATTCACTTTTTGTTCATCATCTGAATTAATTTTTTACATAACGAAAGAACAAAACTAAGATAGAATACAAATTTTCTTCATTTCCATTTGAAAATCTTTTGTTTTTTGCATTAGTTCTTTATGAAAAAATCATTCTCCAGAGTTTTTTTTTATAGGTTTCTTACAAATTCATGTAAATTACATGATTTTTCATAGGTAAATTACATGAAGTAATATACGTAACTTTAGTGTAAGATACACGATCAAGTTTCTTACGTACCAACCCAGATTTATTATCTTATTTTTCACATTCGTAGTCCCGAAGCAAAACATTCAACTCAAGTAATTCCAGCTAACGTTAAAACTTTTCATTGTAAATCTGCCATCTAACGCCGTTGGACTAACGGTTCGAAGTTGTGCAGGACAATCGCTGATTCTACGTCGCGGATGCGATGCGGAGTGGTGTGTGTGCAAATGGACAAATGGACTATTTGTTATTGATGCTGTCTATTTCACCCATAAATGGGAGCTTAACATTATGTTAGGTAGAGAGAGAGAGAGAGAGAGAGGAACAGAAAGTGAAAGAGAAAGCGAGAATACCGCTTCAAGCGGCTCAGTCACCACTCACGCACACTTTTGCACGTATTACCATAAATATTTACTTCTCTCTCTCTCTTTCTTTATTTCTAAGAGCCGAACAATGGCAACAAAAAACGGTCGCTCTTTCGGAATGTCATTACCTATAATGCCTGAGTAATGTGCTGTAATCTATGCTCTTTGCCACAAATACCAAACGAAAATTGGTACAATCAAAATACATGTTCGAAAGAATGAAGTGGATGATTTGACAATGGAGCCAAAGTTTATCCAAACAGAATGTGTCTGAGTGACTCTGGCATAGAAATGGACAGAGAGAGAGAGAGAGAGAGAGAGAGAGAGAGAGAGAGAGAGAGAGAGTGAGGAACGGGCAAAAAAAAACAATCGTGTACAAATAAATGTTTGGACAGATCCAATTAAGCTTTATTCAGGGATGAGAATTATGTGTATCTTATGTGCAGCATTTCAACTAAACAACCTGCCCGGTTCATTTATTATCAGAACAAAAAAGAATCGCATATTATCGGCGTCAACAAACGGTTAATGTTGACAATTACATTTATAAAAAAATACGGTGCACACGTTCGATGCTGCAAAGTTCGAACGTGTGTGACTGAAATAGCCCCGAGATTAGTTTGCATGCCTTGCGATGTTAGTCGCTGGATTCATCACAATTTATGGCTCATACGCAGCACCGCATTACAAAAAGCACAAACCGAAAAAAACAACAAGCACCGGGTGCTTAGATTCTAAGCCACTTGGAATCTTATTGATTAATACGGACGACAAATATTTGAAAACTTGTAATGTAAAAGAGCTCTAGAAGGTTCATCGAACATATCGAAAGGAAAACAAAGAAAATAGACGATTGGTACACAGAACAATACCGGAATTTGAAGCGTCATGACAAACTCGAAAAAAAACACAAATCGCTTCATCAGTGAGCGATGGTTAGGTTCAAGGTGAAATCGGTGGTGAAAAACAACTTCTCTTCAATGACGTGTTTGTTTCAAACGTCATTCTTCAACCATATATGTTCTCTTAATCTGACATACTTGTACGACCAACGCAATCCAACTGCGAACTCCGCTCTTTCCTGCCTCGTTATCACAATCTTTTCCAAACATTCACTTTCACTTCTTTTTTTCCCTCTGTGCCCGGTCGCCTTTTTCTTTCTCCAATTTTGTCTCTCACACGATTTTTCCTTGCGTCAAACAAAGGCAGCCAAATTGAAAATCCAAATATTGTTGTAACACATGAGATTAGCCAAAACGTGATGTCTTTCGTACGCATCGCTTGGTGAATCTTAAGTTCAACCGACACACTATTCCAAATGGTTTGCGTGCTAAATGCCTTTGTGTTGGATTTTTCTCTCTTTTCGGTCAATTTATTTAGTGTGAACGCACGGAAATCTAATGTGCCTTAATTCACGCGGTAAACAAACAAAAACGGTGGGAGAACAACACGATGTTCGTTTAAATCAAGAGACGAGACACATAAATTGCCATGCCATTTGACGAGAACAATAACTAGTGCTTGGTTTTTACGAGCACTAATTTATCGCGGCGTGTTTTACTCCAGTTATAAAATCTATAATTCGGTTTTGACATTGCCGTGCGCATCAAACTTAGTATGCCACGCCACAGATTGTTTCATTTGATTTCCGTAGAATATCAATTGGTCAAACATGTTTGGGTTATGATACGTATCATCTCCGTACGAAGATAGTATTTTCCGTTGTAACAACAAAATCCATAGCACTAATATATCGGTCAGTTGGATAAAGATAACAAGACCGAGATTACTGATTGGACATGCCATTCATTGTGTATGTGTGCGAAGGCGGAGGGTGTTGAGATCAACGTTTGGTTGTACAAAATTAACTCAATGATTATGTATGCGAATGTGTTTCTACAGATGGTTAGGCTAAACGGTAAACAAACATCCTAGTTTTGTTAGTTAATCCAAGCAACATTGTGTTATGTGTCAAACAATTCACAATGATGATATCTTGAACAAACATATTCTCGCACATCACCTCTGCACGAATTTTGCCTGAATCGACAAAAGTCGAATACGAACTTTTCACCAAGATAATGCCTGCAAGAGACAAATACTCTGTTACACATTGTGCACGAGAATACAAAAGAGTACTCCGTTCGAGCATGCTTGCCAAAAACGGAATTGATCCAGCATGATTCGTTGACAGATTCGTTGTCATTGCTTTCGGTAGGAATTATTTACTCAACGCTTGTGTTACACAACAAATTTTTCGATTCCATTTTTCCATGAATTGTGCCAACGTGCCAAGATGACAATTCATGATGTTTTTCGAGCGTATCAAAGGTTTAACACAACTTTGTCGAAGCTCTGTGTATCAGTGCGGTTTCTTTGGTGAAATAAAAATACATTTTTCATTCGATGAAGTGCATTAATGATAGCATCACCAATTTGACACGGTTTCTCCTGGGAATTTTCAAGAGTCAGAAGACAATTTATTGCCATAGGTTAAAAAAAAAGCAGATAGAAAACATGAAATTTAAAGTAAACCAAAGATGTTTAGAGGAGAACCAAAGATACTTTTCTTGCTCTGAGAAAAAATGCGGTGAAATAACAAACCAAGAAAAACGAAAGAAAAAATAACAACAAAAAGCAGTCAAAACCAAAGAAGCACGCAATTGCAAAGCAGAAGTAGGAAGTAATCTTTTGAGTGGAAAAATGAAAAGTTGTTTCTCGAATGCTTTTTGTTCTTCACTTAATGCGCAAAAAGTAAATCGTATTCATCGTTACGGATTATTTTGTATCAATTTTCTGCTTTGCATTTGATTTTTTGTCCATCAAAGGCATGCGTTCAGGATGGGTTTCTTAGGACATTCTACCGATGTTCACACGCCATCAATCATCCCGATCCCGTTGTCTATTAATGTTGTATTTTGATGGTAACCATTAAAGTGTTCATTGATAGTTAACAAATGTAGACATAAATAATCTGTCGAAATAAAGACATTTACCTTGGAATCCCTAGACGATTCCTATTTATTCGGCTTATTTTACCCGTCATTGCTCGTAGACGACTGAGAAAAAAAAACGCCCCATATTAGTAATGTACTTATCAATTCAATAGCTTTTCCTATTGGAACGAGCATTGAGACAACGTGTTGAAGCCATGAATCATGTTTGTGTGAGATGTTTCGTTTCCCACACGCTTATGATTGGCGTTTCAGTAAAATAAGTTGTTTACGTAAAAATCGTTATTTTTCTCACACAACCACGTCAAACTTCTGGTACGTTCCTAGTTCAAGTGTTCAGTTTGGGTTGGTCTGACTAAGCAATAATAATCACCGTGGAACGGGTTTTCCTGTCTGAAAATAATTTCTGTTTAGATATAATTTGTGTGATTCGAAAAATAAATGATGCATTTTGTTGCGTCAGTGGCAATCTAGCAGAGTGTGATCCCTTCAGCGAGATAACATTTATGCAATCCTTTTTTCACTCGACCAACCAAAATGAGATTTCAAATGTAGTTTTCAACTCTGGCACACGATACATATATTTTAACACTCATTATCGTGTGGGACGTACATGGGTTTGTGTTCAACATGTTCGACATGTCGTTGATATTTTCCTAATTGAGTTTTAGTTTAATTAACTCGATTCGGCCATAATTTACGTTAACATTTCGAGAAAAGAGTTTTTGCCACATTCACATCTATACATTTCTTTTCGTAAATTAAGTTCTTCCTCGCCAATTTCGGTGTATAATACACACTCTACACACCTAATACAATATTTATTTCAATTTCGGATGCTCTGTTTTGGATAGCCAAAATTACCGTTCTGTTTTCATTCGATTAATAACATAATCCAAATAAAACCGTGATTATGATGGATAAAGAGAGAAATGATTCTCATCTAACAATTTTAGTAAATTGGTTATGAGGTGTGTGTGTGAGAGAGAGAGAGAGAGAGCAAAGTTCATGATTAATTATTGTTGAGCCAAAATATTGGCATCAATCAATTTACGTGGTACTTGTCGGCTTGATTGGATGAGATTTTGCTGAAATTTATTTATCGAAACGTCATTACTCCTTTCTAAATAATCCAAATGAATTTTCATACATTAATTTCCTTATCGACTTTCACTTATTGCCGATGCGCTGTCACGGTGATCCGAATCAGGATCGATTTGGAATCGAGTATTATTTGGAATCAAGAATAATTCAGAATCGAGCATCATTCGGCTTTTGCGTGTATTTGTGTTGTTTGCATTTTGAATGAATAAATATTTAGTTAGTTGCGCTTTTCGCTCGTCTCGCCAGGTATTATTTTAGTAAAACATTATGTTCGGAGGGAATTTAATGAGGCCCTAGGATGTTGAAACACAAATCGTTGAATAAGCGTAAACCAATCAGAAGCATATCAACCACAAAACCAAGAATGCCAGAACAAATACGGTGAAACATTACAAGATGCTGTGAATGTTCGAAACGCTCTGGATTGTAATGCTCGCAGCGAAAGTAAACGATAAAGCTCAATATTGACCAATCGATTATTCAAAGCGATTTATTTTAAAATGGAATTTCAAGAAGCCGGATCAAGAATTCGAATGCGAACATGGATCGAAAGTCAAACATCTTCTGAATGACTATCATCGTTGAATGATTTTGAATGATGGAAAACATTTTTCGTTTTCAAGGCGAAGCAAAAAAAAAAAATCTGGGATGAAGAGAGAAAAAGGGAAAATGTATAGAAAAATGCTTGTCATTTTTGATTCGTACTGTTGTGTCGTCTGTGTTCAGTTGACCTTTTTCTCGAATATTGATTTAAACATGTTATGTTGAAATTCCTCAACCCAAAATATTTGTGCGGATACAATAACAACTGTTCACTGTGTCAACGACGAAGGCATGCTGTTTGAATGAAAGTGTCCGGTTCTTCATGGTATGTCAAGTGTTATAATCTCACTTTTCCACTTCTGGGTGTTGTGTTTGTCTGGTCGCCTTTGTTATGCAATTCCCCTTTTATTGCCTTTTTTTATCCAATTAATTCGCATTACTTCCTGTTCATGGAAAATGGGAAATGGGAAATCACACTAATTAAACGTTAAGGTACCTAATTTATTTTATTATTCCTCACTCCACTCTCCCTCATCCTCAATTGATGTATACTTACAAGAAGTACGCTGCAGTTAAAACGTGCATCACTCGTTTTTATGCTCTTGCTCTCTTAGTGAAATCGAGAGAATGGCTTGTGTAAAACTTGAGCAATGACCCTTTTGGCAAAATACATTAGCTTCTCAGTTGGGCATTTCGGTGGTGGTGGTGGTTGCCTGTAGTGGTGATCGAAAACTTGATGAATACATTTTAAAAACTACATTATTTCAATCTCAATCAGAATAAAGCAACGAATAAAATGTGTGCGCATTGAATTTTCTTCGAATTTAAGTTCAACATAAAGGAGCTTATACAACTTTGCCGCAATTTCCGTGCCGCAAAGATAGAGTAACTGCCGTAGCAAAAGTTTAACAAGTGTACGTGTTTTTTCCTCAAGTTTTTGCATTTGCACAAATTAATTCAGTCGATCAAAATATACTCAGAGGGTTTAGTTTGGAGGTAGATGCGATGATTTTGGTCGGTCGTTAAAATAGAATTTTTTTTTTAAACACAACCAAATTCCATTTAAACTCAAAAAAAACTAAATTTATTCAAAATCCACATTGCACGTCGGCCAACTGATGTAACGCACACACATTTCATCATCATCTCGTTCGCATGTTTCGAACAGTTGTGTGGATTAAGTAAGCGTTTTCAATTTAATTAAATTTGCATTTTGATAAGAATGGAAAATTGTTGCAATTTTGCGAGTGAGTTTTTCTTTCTCTGCTCCACCAAATGAATGTGGCCAATGGGCACAGTGATTAAACAAACCCCTTTTTTCGGTTCCTGATTCAATGTTGAAATTTTGATGACCAGGTAAAACGCAAAAACCATTAACCGCGTTTATTTTCAAATTCTCTTGGTTCATTTGTTCGAATCGGTTCCGGTAGCCATTGTACACGTTTCACACAGTGCTTTTTTTCCCTTCAATTATCCAATTCACGTGCATAGAATTAACTCGTTCCATGCAAGTGTTAGCATCTATATGCGTGTGTGTGTGTGTGTAATGTATTCAGGATTTTTTTTGTTGCTCGCTCTTTCCACATCAATCCGACGTACTCTTGAATAATTTACGAAAAATGAAATTATGTTTGAATTAAAATGCAGTATAAACAAAGAGCATAACAACAGCAAAACAAAACATATTCATGTCAGCCACTGCATATTGAGTTTTCAACAAGCTCTCCCCTTGTCTCCTTCTTCTCCCTCCGTCTCTCATTCTCTCATTCACTCTCTCTCTCTCTCTCTTTATATTTCGTCGGAGTGCATAAGTGGTGGAACACACTCGAATAAAATGCAAATATTTATATGTTCCAAGCTGTGTTCAGATGAAGGCACTTGTTTAAATAAAAACGAGATTAGTCTCTCAGTTTCTGTTGGTGCTGGGCGAACGAACGTAGCTGATATTTAAATTTTTCTGCACTTTATTTATTCACACACGTAGCAGCATATGTTCGACAAATATGCAAAAGTTGGCTTTGTTCCATCATGCATGTCGCAGCCTCTCTGATCGTCTGTACAAACAGATAGGGAACGTCAAACAAGAAAAATAAAGCGGCACCTGGACTGGTTGGACTGGTTGGAGAAATAGAGAATCATGCATATAGTTTGCTATAACAAGTACGCGTCTGTGTTAGTTCGAATGTTGAAAGTATGACACATTGCACTTGGTCCCCAGGCGGCGCTGTATTGTTTACTATTTTCATGATCAGAAAGGCTGGCATGTCGATACCCATGTACATTCTCCCCTTACATGAAACGCTTTTCACCCGATCGAAAGTATTTAGTTGTAAATTGTTGAGGCAATAAAATAGTGTTTAAAGCCAAATTATGGCAGACGAAGTTTTTCACCCCTTCTTGGAAAGGTTTTTCCCAACCAACGAATGTGGCGCCGGATGATTTATCCAAAGTGAACATAATTAACAATTTGATCAGATATGGTTCCTTGGTTTCGTTCGGCAATTCCAACTTTCACTTAATCCGAAAACTATTCTCATAAATGTTCAATTTACTCATCGCCTCAAAAACCTCTCGCACTTTTATACCCTTCTGTTGTTCCGTTTGTACTTCGAAAACAGACTCTCCGTGTTAAAATCCGAGTGAATTTTCATGGGATTGATGCAAATTATGAAATAATATCGGGCTATCGTTTGACCACTATCCCTGTCGAGCATTAACATATTTGAGTACATTCAAATGAGTTTTTCAACTAATTCAATTAACGTAAAAGTTTTTTTTTTGAATACAATTTCAAGGCATTCAGATCGAAAATTCGTCAAAAAACCACTGGCATGGTTTATAGTCCATCTATCATAATTTTTGCCCGATGTTTCCACATGAAAGACGTTTAAAACTCACCCAGAATACATGTTGGCCTTTTATATCAACGTAAATAATTACGCTGAAAAATGCTGAACCATTTGGAAATGTTTCATTTTATATATTCGAAACAACGACTGACTGACATTTCAGCTGAAAATGATTTGTGACTGCAAGGCATACGTCACATTTTAAATAAACATTCACAAAAGTGTCTTATCCATAGCATATAAATATGCATTGCCCAATTTACGGAATGCAACTCATCAGTGCTACTCGCATCAAACGAAGGAGAGCGAGAGATGTGCTCAGCGGACAAAAAACGTGATGAAATGAAGATGCCGAAAGCTCTTTGGACGAGATCTAATTAAGCCAGTGCTGAAATTGAAAAGATGTGTGCCATTCATTATCCAAATGAACATAAATTCAAATCGTTGCGTTTCGTCGTCACTTGTTTTTTTTCTCCTTTTCCAATGGTAAAACTTTATTTTTCATATCTGTTTATGAGGTGCAAAAAACACGAACGTTTTGAATGATACATATCTTTGAAGTCATATTTGTTTTTTTTTCAATTTTTGTTTTCCAAAAAACTGACTTTTTATGCATGTTTGTGTGCGTGTGAGTGGAAACTTTTTGCAGAGAAATCATTTGGTCTAGATTGAATTGTGTGTGAGTTAGAAACGAAGTGGGGATCGTCAGTCAAGCGTTCAACGAAACACTCCGTGCATCGAACTTTTTTTTACTAAGGAATATATAGCGTCGTGGCACATTATTTCAATTTGCCATCACCGGCGAGTCATTGCCATCGTAAAGCACAAACACACAGACCAAAATGCTACATAAACCGACGCCACAATAAATTTTGCAAGAAAAAAAACTTTTTCATTTACGAATTCACGGTGAATCGTTCTCTTTGTGCACCTTCGCACGGTTTATGAGCGCAAATATGATGAGTTAAAATTGGTATGATCCGAATGGCGACGACAATAACAAAAGTAATCATTGATTTATTTTATTTTACCTTCCATTGCTCCAACACTCGTCATATTTCATAATCGCTTGATACATTCTATTTGAATTAAAACACCCACACACCCAATCCATTGGAATGACATATTGGATTAATGCTACTCACATTTTTTTTTTCTCGTTTCATTTCGTTTTTGTTGCAGTCTTTGCAACACCACTGCAGGCAAAAAGCGTTGAAATCTATTTTTCAGCAGCGATTAGATAATGACAAGTGAACGACGGAGTGAGTGTGGGTAAAAAGTCGAAAGAAAAAAGACTTCAGGCGAGACGAAAGACGTCGTTCGTCGTCTGTAAAAAGAAATTAATGATCAGAAAATTGACTTTGCCCAACTTCCATATTTCAATCGTTTGATGTTTGTCTTCTTTTTCATTCGTGTTATGCTCGCTAATCATCTGGAAATGGCGTTGTTTAATTAGTGTAAATGGCAAGAATAGATGTTATTAGAAGCTACGAGAAAAAAATGGTCGTCTGATTAAAATCCGATAATTTGCACTTAGTTCGCTTGAGGGCCTTCCAAAGTGAATAGGCTGAAAATGCCTGTATTCACAGTTGTTCTCGTGGCACTGAAGCGGAAGCAAAAGTAATATTCAACCGAGTTTCCACAAAATTTCCACCAACATAGTAGTGAACTCAATTAAGCTATTGCTTTGATAAGCACCAACATTTTTGCTCGCTCTGGACGAGTCATTCAAAAGAGAATCCATTTTCGAGTGAACATTTGTAGTTTGCGTTGAATTACAGTAGTCGATACAATGTTCACAAGCGCCTTCACATAGAAACCATTTCCAAAAATGAACGTTCAAAAGAATTGAAAATTCGAATGTGAATGGTTGTACGTGTATTGTATCCGTACCGTATGTGTTTACATTTAGAGTGGCTATCTCGTCAATTCACCAATTGAATAATAGCAACAACAAAAATAATCGCAACACACTGATTAATAGCAAAACGATGCGCATTGGTTTATAAACGTCGAGATTATATTTTTGTGTACGCTTCCCGGGGGTTGGTTTTGACGTGGTTTTGTTGTTATCAAAAACATGCACACACCGAATACGAACACGGTCGATAAGAATCGAGTGAGAGCGCGAATAGCGCATGGATTATCCTTTTCGATTGTATTTATATTCCAATTCAATCCGAACAAAGAAAATGTTCGTATCCTCGATCTCCCAATGAATAAATGCATATGCCACTCATATCATAACAGCACATATGAATGCACGTGATTCGTACATGGATCGATGCGAAATAGAAAGCGAAACGTAAACCCACTCATAGAGTCACACACACACACACAGAGAGAGAGAGAGAGAGAGAGAGAGAGAGAGAAAGAGAGAGAGATAGAGAGAATAAGCCGCAATTCGTTGTCTGTTGTAAATCGAATACAAAAGCAAAACCATTTTGTGAACAACAAAAAAACCATTTCGTATCCCGAATTGTATATATATGAAGAGCGATGCTTTGGACTGAACATCCTTGTCGTATCCTTGTTTGCGCGCGTGGCACTGAGAAACTTTCTGAAAAATTTATCTGATAACTATAATTCAGTGAAGTTTTGTGGTGGAAATTCCCTTACCATAATGCTACTATGAACGATTCCTTAGTTGGGTTTTTGTGATTTCGCCGCAGTCGGTGGTTTTCAGAGATAGACAGAGTGAGTGAGCAGCAAGAAAGAAAGAGAAAGACAAGGAGAAAGAGAGAGAGAGAGAGAGAGAGAAAGATAGAGAGTGAGCTAGATGGACAACAAAAGCACACCGGATTCATTTCATCACCACAACTGTTCATTGTCTTCATCATGATTTTCTTCTTCTTCTTTTTTCCTTGCAGCAAACACCGAGCAATGCGTTGGCGTGTTCGCGAGCCATTTGCATGGGGAGCATTGTGCACGGTGCAAACTTCCCATTAATCACAACCGAAGCGCGCAAGCCAGACGTGATACTTGAACATGCTAAAGACTTTCTCGACCAATATTTCACATCGATTCGACGGTAAGTAAAATATAAGTACATCCAATTTCTTGTGTCATCAATGTCATAAAAGTGATCTACATAGTCCGTTCTACATACCGCACATAGTATAGTATTACTAGCACGATGAAAACCGCCATTCAAGATCTGTAATCATCTTAAAGCAACAAATTAGTTTCGGTAAACCAAATTTGATGTGCCAAGTGAAGCAACAACATTGTGTGAGTTACCAGCGAGTGAGTTTGTCAAAGGGATTTTAAAATGTAATTATATTAATGCAAAAAGTTTGCCGATAGAGAGAGCGAGTGCACGCGTGCTTTCCCTTTTAACATCATAATGAAATTAGAACGATTGAACATTATCGAGCGCATTTATCCGCATAAAATCGACTGTGCTTTTTATGTCGGTGAATTTTTTATGTCGTACCTTCACGGTGATTTCACAAAACACACGGGATGGTTTAAGATAAACAGAACAGAAGATCTATGCAAAGTGACATAACGGTATGCACAGCAGAACAACATAAATAAAAACGATTTGTATTTCGAATAATTTTTATTTGCGTTTTTTTTTCTCGATTGGCTCATTTGCGTTGGCGTGAAAACCACGAGCGGTGAATGGCTGAGAAGAAGAAAAGCAATGCAATTCTCTCGGTGTTCGAATCAGCATTGGCCATGTGATAAAGCTCATTCATTGTTGCATGCATGGAACGAAGAAAAATGAAATATATATGTTCCAACATTCTGCAACCGACATTTCCAGATAGCGATTCTTATTCGTAGCTACATTTTTTATGCGATTTCATTAATAAATAAGGAAAAAGTTTTATTGCACCTTGGGGTTGGGTTGGGAGAGCGAGAGAGGGAATAAAAAAATGTGGACGCAACAGATATAAGTGATGTTCGTGGAGCGTGCACTTTTCCATCCGACTGCGGACTGCCCAAAGCACGTGTGCAACACGTACGTACACAGTAGTTTGCAACACTCTTCCTCTAACGGATGCACATAAAACAGTGCGGTGCAACGAAATGAACAAAAAGCGCACACAACGAGAGAAAAAAAACCATAAAAGTGATTTAATTTAATGATTTTTATATGGAGTTTCGCGATTGCTTCGGTTTTACATACATATCGCCGCAGCACAAATATTTATTGTTTTGTTTCGTATCAAATGGCCACATTCATTGGAATTCCTTTCATTTCGACGCCAGCAGCAACAAAAAAGAGCTCGTATCGTTTTGTGTGTAGCTTTCCACGGTAAATGATCATGTAAAGATTGGCACAGTTTCAATTATTTAAATTGATTCAGAATTACTCGTTTGATGCAATATAAAAAAAATCGTGAAATCCAATGAATAAAATACTTCAATCGATACACTTCAAGAATGCTCAATGGAAATTTTTTGTATATGCATTTTGTAATTCCATTCGCATTGGTTTCCAACTTTTTTTTCTTCTGCTCTCAAACCGTTCATTTGATTGCGCGGTCGAGTTTTTGTTACCCATTCTATTCGATTCCCTTGAATCGAATACAAAGACAGAAAAAAAACATTGCAATATTTTCCACCGCGTTTTTTGCCACTGCATGCACCAGTGAGTCTATTCGAATTCAATTTGAGCGGTATTTTCCATGAGATTCTTTATCGGAGCGGAGCAAGTGGAAGTAAATATTGATTGTTTCACTTCTTCCAGAGCAAAGATTCGATTAGAACGGTGGTGTTTTAGGGCATTTTGTCTATTTATTTTTCACACTTTCAAAAAATTGAATGAAGATTCTGGCAATTGCTTCGATTAACTCATCAATAAAATATGAACCAGGCATTCTATTTACATTCCATAATCTCTCCGCATAAATCAACAACAAACCTTTTTGCCACAATTTTGAAGCATTCAATCGTAATTCTTAATGCAAACGTCATAAATAAGATCAATAAAATGTTTTTAGGATCAATAAATTGTCAAGCAAGCGATAAGCGTTTGAATGTGGTTTTTTCTTCTTCGACTCATTCGCTTCCGGTTTCAATACACTCTTGGTTTATTTACGTCAGCGCTACGATGAAATGAGTGAGTTTCAATTGATGAGAGAAAGAGATTCATATAATCAAAATGGGATGGTGTCATAAAAGAAGCGTGTCGGGCGACATTACATCAACCGCATGAAGAAGATGCGATGTCTCGAATGCGAAATGCCCTCTTTAAACCAGCACTTATACGATATATAAGTTGAACCATGTGCTCAAAATACCAAAAACACATTCTATGGGCCACAAGCTCGCCATTGTGACGGTGTGCTAAGCAACCAAGATTACATATTATTAATGAATGACGATGAAAAGCGAAGAGAAAAAAATTATGATGCCATTGACGTTGTCACAACGTAATTCATTTGGCTGTAGCTAGACCATGCTTCCTTGTTGTCAACCTGGAATATATGGCAGTTGACCACACAGTCTCATTTTAACCGCTTTCTTCTTCCGTTTCAAATGCTATAAAAAGAAGAAGATAATTAAAAAGAGATGAAACTGAAAGGAAAACGGGGCCGAAGTAGTAAAAGAAATGTGAATTAGAGCAGAATTATAGTTTGTTAGTCTTGAATTAAAAAAAGTTGATGAAAAATGGTTTTTTTTTGCATTTTGAACGTGGTTGGCCATTATTCTCATTTTCCTTATTCCACAATGCTCATCTGGGTGCAGGGTTTGGGTAATGATTGCAAAATCAATTAATGCAATTCATGCCGAGACTGAAGTATTTTTATGAGTATCACAAGAGAAAGAAAATGAAATTCTTTCGATCTAAAATCCAATTGAGTTACCTTTGTAGGGGGTTTCCACGATCGAAATGGTACTCCTACATCCGATCGTCTTGAAGATTGAACTATTGAATTGGGTCAAATCGACGGCATATTCCTCAGAAGTTAAATGGCACGCTCATTTTCTTCTTGAGAAATTTCAGCGTCCAAGAGAGCGGAAATAACGGAAAAAATGTTCTACTTAATCGAAAAAGCCCACAAGTTTTCCATTTGGACTTCTTCTATGAGAGAAAAATCATAGAAAATATTCTCGTTCCCCTTCGCGTGAAAAAAAAATATGCTGAAGCCGACATTTCCACTTCAAAGTCATTCGGTAACGTCACGATAAAAAAAAAATTTGAAACTCACCTTCATTCGTATGAATTCCACCTGAATCGAAACATTGTCCAAGAAATACAATGAACTGCATGAAAAATAAGTTCACGACGAAAACCCGAACGAACAAAAAAGAGTTGGAAAGAAAAAGTTTCCATATCAAATTATCCAAGCATCGCAAAAGAAGACGAGAGAAGAAAGGGAAAAAAATATTCTGTGGCGAAGACTGTATTCAGAGTCGGCGGAATTTGTTAATACGTTATTCAAAAGAGGAAACGTGCAAACTATATATTAAATACGCTCAGGTGAACTCGAAATGAATGCGAGTCACAAGCGGTTGAGCTAACAAATCGCAAACTGATTACAAATCAATCCGCATCTATTCGCTACACGGATGAAGCAGGAATAATTTTTTTTGCTGCATTTGAATGCGATCCGAAAAAGGTCATCAATCGATATTTCAACTATGTTTTCCGATGAATTCGTTTGCAAATATTTACATTGAATTTGCCAACTGAACCAAAATACAGCTATCATCTCGATTCCAGGAATTGCTATGCGAATATTCGATATTTGAATGGGAGTTGAATAACAGTAACAGATTTTCCATGTGTACTAGTTTAACCTTTTTCGAGAGAGGTAGAGAATAGTGGAAAACATTAGCTGATTTGATTTTTGAACGTGTTGGTTGTGTGTGTGAGTGTGATTCAAAGATTTCGATGAAGACACATCGACTTAGAAAAGTCTCAACAACAAAGTGTGATTTGTGTAAGTGATGTCATAGTTTGACACATGCAAAGCCGACTTTTGACAGGCGTTCAGCCTCGGATTACATGGCATTAAGCTGCACCTAGCACAATAGGCATGGCCTTGTCAAGTGTTATCGCTTGCAAGGGGACATCACCACATAAAGATAGGGAAAAAAGTGCCAGCTTTCCGGTTTTTCTGCAATAACAAACACACACAGTGATAAATGCCTCCCCATTCGCTCACACACAGCCTAAATGCCTCCATTCTTTCAACTCGGTCGTAATTGGCCGACACATGTAACATTTAATTTAATGATAAAAAGGTGTTGTTGCGAAAACGATGTACATAAATCAAACAAGCAACAGTTGGTTCTCGCTCCCTTCCTCGCTCTCTCATGACAAATGACCTCATCGTATTCGCACGGAAAATAAATTTACAGGAAAATATGACAGCCATATTTTTATGCATAATTTCATGCATTTCCGTGGTCAAGTGGTGTGTAATTTAGTGCAAATGCAACCGAAACCGTGCTGAAAATGGAGCATCAAAACCAAAATTGTGCGGATTTTTATTAAATATACATGCACACGCAAGCACAAAATGATGAAGTGAAGCGATACACAGTCGACCGACGAACGACTAACAAAAACAAGCACATGACGACGACGATGTTGTGAAATACAGCTTGAGATTTTGTATTTTTTCGAGAATTTTATCGGTATCGCACACGGATTTCACCGTGCTGGAGAATAGAGAGAAAATGATGAAACAATGCCTTGCTTCACTGGTGCTGATAGGTGAATATGCTATAAATGTTTAAATGCTCTTAAAAAACCACATATATTCACCGCTTATACGCTCTTAATTCTGTGTCGAGTGGATTCATAACGCCAATCCAAGGCGAAGATTATACACTCATCTCCCTTGGCGGAGGAGAGAATTTTACAGGCAAAAATGAACTATTACAGTTGGAAAAGTGTAAAATATTACTTCATCACAGCACGCTCTATCATCTTTTGCTCTCATTCGCTCACTCTCTCTCTCTCCCGTCCTCGCTCTATCGGTGGGAACAATGAAACGAATATCAAGTATGCACCATATAATAGCATACCGACAGGCGTTTTATACATTCAATATATGGAGTAACGTAATATTGTGCTGTGTGGAAAGGATTAAAATGTGGGTGCTCTTTGAAGCAAGCATGTTCGTGTTCGAAGAGTTTCGCACATGTTTTTTCTTCGGAATCTTCACACATTTCTACGAGTTATTATTTAATTCATTTCAATTCTGAGGTAGCTAAAACATGTGTTCGAATCTTTTTTCACTCCCGCTTCGCCGATTCGACGATGAAATATGCTCGAATAATTCAGTTAAATGCATTTTTATTGTTCAATAAAGCTTCACATGAAATTTAATTAATGAACTTCACTTTAAAAAATCCTACATGGTGAGGGTACGTTTCGATTCAGTAAAAGCTCCCACAAGTATTTTTTTTTTACATTTGAATCCCACAAGCAGTAAATGGAAAAAAATGTGTAATTAAAATATTTGTTAAATGAAAATTTTATTTGCTTTGAAGAGTAATATTGATTTCAAGCTGTTGGTTCGTATAGCCTTCTGGCAGCGTACTGATCCAGTACCACAATAAAAAATTCTTACACTATTTATGATAAAGTAATTCGGTTTAATAATCAAATTCAAAGAATTTAACCCGCACATTTTTGCCAACCAACTTGCTGAAATGGTTCACCACTCAGGGTAAATATTAGTTATACATTTTGCTTGCGGAAGCACACCGACACACACCAATTAGTTTATTGTTTATTATGATGAAATGAGGCTGGGTAGGCTTTTGTATTATTGTGCTATTTTTGTGCAAATTTAATAAAATATCATCCACAAAATTTATGATAGCATGCGCTTTTACGGTTTATCGCTATTGTTTGCCGACACATTTGAATTAGTTTCATTTGAAAGTGAGAGCATTGTTCCGAAAACAATTCAACATTCACGCGCATTGTATGCATTGGATTCCTTAACGAAGTGACAGTTTAACAAATTGAAAATCCATTCAAAATAACAGGTGTTTGATGGAAAATTTGAAGAATTTTGCGTGTGGAAAAAGACGATGAAGAGGATTCTAGCATTAAATCTTAGAATTTCTAAAGGGATTATCATGTTACATCACGCAGCGTACAATTTGAAGCAAACAAAAGATGAATATTTGTAATAAGATGACACGATAGTTGCGTGTCATTTGTCCATAAGTAATGTTCAAACGTCGTTGCAATATTAGCTGTGAACATTCATTTCGAAGCTAAGCTTTTGCCTGTGTCTGCATACTGTATATTTATGTCTTTTGTTCTATTCGCACGCATATTACAGACACAAATCACCGGCACACGAAACCCGATTTAAACAAGTACAAAAGGATATTGAAGCAACAGGAACATATCATCTGACTGAAACGGAATTGATTTATGGTGCAAAATTGGCCTGGAGAAATTCGGCCCGTTGCATCGGTCGAATTCAATGGTCCAAACTACAGGTAACGTATCACGAACTTATGGAATTTTTATCTACACGATCGGATAAGATCTATTACGTGAATAAAAACAAGGAGAAAAAGAAGAAAAAATAGCAAAAAAAATGAAGAAAAAAAAAATTGACAAAAGTAAAGAAAAAACAGAGAAAAGAAGTGCAACAGAAACGAGAGAGGGAAAAAATCACGTTAAAATCTCATGACTTGAACGATATGCTACGAAGAAGCCGCATTTACAACATTTAATGATTGTTATGAAACGGTATATGGCAAAATTCAATTTCGTTCGGTTGTTTTCACTCTGGGGAAAAATATTGTTTCCATTAATAATAAACGGCGAACCACTTGTGATGCGGCATTTAAAAAAAAATGGGAATATGCTGTCAAAACGTCACACGGAGGAAGCCGTATGCTGTATCATATGCAACGGCAATAGCCCCATTCACATTCACAGCAGAAAAGCGGAAACAAAACAAATGACAACAAAATTGAATATATTCTTCATCGAGATTTATTTGTGTTGTTTACATGCTGGTTGTTGTTCTGCATACACGTCCTCTCTGCTTCGTTTCCACCGCTTGCATGATGTGTTATGAGATGTGCTCCATTTTCCCGAGCACACAGACGCAGAACTATTAAACATCAATTCAACGTTCAACTTGTTGCATAAAATGTAATTAAAATCCAGGCCGAAAAAACGTCGTATTTATTGCGACTGCATGGTAAAGTGATTTGATTTACACATGGCAAATCAGCGTGCAATCGATTAATCAACCAGCAATGGTTTATGATGATGCATTTATGTCATCTGTTCGTCATCGAATTGTAATGTGTAAATGATTGGATGTGGTTGTTCTCTTTGTTTTCATTTGTTTCTGTCGCAGGTATTCGATTGTCGATTGGTAACCACAACGAGCGGAATGTTTGAAGCCATTTGCAATCATATCAAATATGCGACGAATAAGGGAAATTTGAGGTAAGTGTCAACATCCCATTCAGAATGGCACATATCATAAATCCAATATGCAAAATGCTTTCAACAGTAATCGAGTGAAAATATGGGAACATTAACTTTTTTGAATAAAAAGAAACGAATGAAAATTGGACATATATAGAAAAAAGGAGTTAACGCTTTTATTGCTTCAAATTGACACATTTATAGTTGTAAATTCGAATGGATTGTAATTGATTTTGCCTTTTTTGTTTGTAATTGGTTGTGAACATGGACACCAAACAGATCGGCCATAACGATATTCCCACAGCGAACGGACGGTCGTCATGATTATCGCATTTGGAATTCGCAATTAATTTCATATGCTGGCTATCGGTCGCCCGACGGCCGTGTCGTCGGTGATCCAGTGAATGTGGAATTTACCGAGGTATGAGCATCGTCGTTTACAGTCCAATGAATCAGAACATCAACAAAAATCGAGAGGGAAAAAATGAAATCAATTTTTCAATTATTTGGTCTCGTCTTAGGTGTGTACGAAACTCGGTTGGAAAGGTAAGGGCACCGAATGGGATATATTACCATTGGTTGTGTCAGCGAATGGGCATGATCCAGATTATTTTGATTACCCACCGGATTTAGTGCTTGAAATTCCACTAAGTCATCCCACGTAAGTGTCGCCACCGCATCAGCTAATCATTTATGTCATTCAACTTTTTGCGGTCAACCGAACTGCTGCTGCTGCTACTGCTGCTAGTGCTGCCAATGTTCCAATTGATTGAGAATCATTTCTCACCACCGAATCGAATCGATATTCTTGTTCAAATTGCTCAGCAGCACCAGCAATTCGGTTCTCTCGAATTATTTCTCATCTTTTATCTTGTGGTGTGTATGTGTTATTGTTCATTTCTAAACCTGCCGCACCACTCTCTCCGTTCGATTAACAGATATACATGGTTTTCGGAATTGAATTTGAGATGGTATGCGGTGCCAGCCGTATCTAGCATGATGTTTGATTGCGGTGGCATTCAGTTCACAGCCACATCGTTCAGTGGATGGTATATGTCGACAGAAATCGGTTGCAGAAATCTATGTGACGTGAATCGGAGAAATTTAATCGAAGTGAGTTGAACACACACACTGCGCATTATTTAGGGTAAAATAAAGCATATATTGCAATTGCATCCATTTCGCTCTCTCTCTCTCTCTCTCTCTCTCTCTCTCTCTCTCTCTCTTCCTCTCTCGCAAATACAAAAAAGAGAGTGAAATCCAGAACAAAAAATGTTTCAATCATAAAATGCCAAAAAGTAAATGAAATACGTGCAGGATATCCTCTCAGCTTAATCGACATTTTTCGATGTCGTGACTGATGAACAGTGTAATAAAATCTGTCAACTTGTCGGTGTATCAAGAGAAAGAGCGATAGAGAAGCAGAGAGAGAAGCGATTGGAAAAAAAATGCAATAGCTATTGCAAACGCTTGTCATATGAGCTTTTAAAGTAATAGTCAATCGTTTGCAGTCATTTAAAATGAATTGCTCGTTATTCCATTGCTTTCTCAGCGGAACAGGAAAACAAAAAGCGAGTCCTAGCGAACAACTGACCAAACAAAAACCATAGTGGCACAGTATTTTTCTCTCGCGTGTTTACTAAACGTATTGATTGAAACATTGTATTCAAAATGGATGGCAATTACAGTGTTTGCTTTCACCAATGAGCCATTTGTTTATATTTCCGTTGTTTCGCTACATTTTCACAGTCCATTGATTTTAATTGCACCACTGAATTGAACCGCATGCGTTTTTTTATTTCGTATAGAAAATTGCTCAGAAACTGGATCTCGACACACGCACTCCAACATCACTGTGGAAGGACAAAACACTTGTTGAAGTGAATATCGCTGTTTTGCACTCGTATCAAAGCCACAATGTCACCATTGTCGATCATCATACAGCCAGCGAAAGCTTCATGAAGCACTTGGAAAATGAAACAAAACTGAGGTAATTGAAAATTGACCAAAAATCCATACACAGTTTGTACTTGCATAACAAGCGTAACGAACGAGTGGTGGATGGATTCAACATGGATTTCATGTTTGCCTGCTTTTCTATTTGCTTTTATCGTTTTTGTCTGTGTGTGTGTGCCGGCTTTTAGAAACGGTTGTCCAGCGGACTGGGTATGGATTGTTCCGCCGATGTCATCGTCGGTACTTCCGGTATTCCATCAGGAAATGGCGTTGTATTACTTAAAACCATCGTTTGATTACCAAGAACCCGCCTATAGGTGCCACGTATGGAAAAAAGATCGAGATAAATCAAAGTCACGCAAACCACGTCGCAAGTTCCATTTCAAGCAAATTGCCAGGTAATTTGTGGTTACAATCCAGCATTATCATATCAGATTTACTATACGTTTCACAGAAAAGAGCGAGAGAAGGAGAAAAAACGACGAATTTCGTTAAAGAATCTTGCTTCAGACAGATTGCATATATTTATGCACGTTTGATGCTGTGTACCAACGATAGAAAATTTCACCATGAATGTTCTTAGCTTCGCATTTTCTTGCGAATGCATTCGAGTTCAGTTGAGCGAAAACTCTAATATAACTTAGTATGATGGTCATGTGTCGATTTTCTTGATGATTTTCTTCTTCGTTGATATTCACATCATTTGCAAAATTTAGACTGAATGCATTTGGATACATGTACTATACGTACATTTTACTTGATTTCACGTCAAGTCATTCACAACGTTCGCTCCAACACATAGCTGGAATTATCTGTATTATTGCGATTACATTCGGTATTGTTACCATATTCAGACTCTTTGTATTCGAACCGATTAGAATTTTCAACAAATGAAACATTCCTCCTCCCTCATCCACCCATTAAATTAAAATGTGAAACGAAGTTCATTTAACTATGGATATATTTTCCCCGTTGTTTGTCGAGCTTTGAGTCCATTTTTTGTAGATGCAAACAGAGTAAAACCAGACAAAATTTCTTTTTCTCTTTTTGTCTCTTTTTTCTCTCCTGAATTTTTTTCCTCTACCCATTTCGTTAATTAACCAGAGCGGTGAAATTTACATCTAAATTGTTTGGTCGTGCATTATCGCGTCGTATCAAAGCCACAGTGTTGTATGCTACAGAGACGGGCAAATCGGAGCAGTATGCAAAACAACTGGTTGAACTTTTGGGCCATGCATTCAACGCACAGGTACGTATAAATATAGAATGTGTTAAAATGCTGATTCCGGCTATTGGAGGGTTCGGGTCACCTGATCTATTGTGTACGGATGTGTGCATCAAAATAAATGCGTTTAATCAAATTGCCACGGCACTCGTTCGTTTGTGCGAGATGTATTTGTGAGTGTGTGTAAGCAGATTTCGAATGGATAGGACCGGGGCCATTGTTAGCATCATCAATGGCAGAAAATTTTCATTTCAATTGCAAGCGTCTCCTAAATAGCTATTTTGATTGCATTTCAATTGAAACTAGTTTGGCAATTGAATGGGAATTACGAATGAATTGAAAATGTTTCTTTTTTTGGATTCAGCACGTGAAAATTGACACATTCATTTTGGCGTCATACATAGTAGTGATGGAGACCGAGAGAGAAACGAACGAAGAATAAGAGATTTTAATACGGCATACGTGGAAATGCGCGCGTTGCATTTTGTGTCTGCATTTGAATGAAATGCTGGCGGATAATTTGTGCATCTGTTTTCACACGTATTCAACACATTAGCTAATTGCTTTCACTTGCAGATGTCCGACGTGGTGTTTGTGTGGGAGTGCAAGTTCGCGTTCATCACCACCGCTACCACTGCCGCCGCCGCCGCCACCGAGAACTTTATTTATCGTTTGGCTTTGTACAGGCACTTTTTGGAAACATGTCGATTCAACCATAACATGACTTCATTGATGCAGCCAAACACAACTATTATGCAGCATCCAACCATTAATACTCGCTCTTCCAGTAATTGAAATATTGTTGGAGATATGGAAGTTTCGAGAATTGACATTGACAAACTGCATCTCAGTTCATTTTGCGAGAATATATATATATACACAACCAAGTTTGCATTAATTGAGCTTGCATTACAACTCGTGAACATGAAATTAGTGTCAGATCAACCAGTGAAAACTAATCAATTTTCGAGAGCAATCGAAAGTGTCGAAACCATCTGCTTTCTGAAGAGTCATAACGCTTGAGGATTTTACATAATATTGATTTCGATTTTAATGCATTCGATGAGAATCGCTCCAATTTCACCTAATTGGAAAATTACACACACAGTTCTTTTTTGGTGTGTACGTACAGTGTGCACTGCAAATACAATCAACGTTCCGTTGAATCGAAAGAACAATAGATGTCATTTGATTGTCATCATGGAGCAAGAAACGCTTGTAATTCTCAGTTCGCTTTATAGTTGCCAATCACATTACACAACCTGCTGTGTATAGTAATAGAGAATTGGAAGAAAAAGTGTAGGAACCGTGTTAATTTCCGTAGTGAAATGGCATAAGAAGAGAACGAAATGTCATTTCAAAAATGATGTTTATTCATTTCCAAAATTGATTCTGAGCTTCTTCCAATTTCCTTCACATGAAAATAACAGTGCTTTCACCTTCAACCAGTCAACTTTTCCATTTGCGAATATTATTATTCGCCAAATAATGAAAAACGACAACAATAGAAACATATTACAAAATTAAAGTAAACAACGATCTATTGCTGTACATTGATAGCAAACTAAAAAAAATTTGGTATAAAATATGCGGTGTCCTAGTTGTTTTAGACCATAAAAGAAGGTGAACAAGTTCTTCTTTTTGGGAAATGAAGATAGAACGTTGGTGTATGACAGCGTCAATTTTCTTGTGCTCGACAACTTACTTTTTCAACCGTCGCATTCATACGGAAGTTTTGGGGCAACGTCAACCGCACTGCAAATATAGTCGAGTCAAAAAGAAGAGAATTGAGTCGACAATGCAAATATGGCTGAAATTCATCACGTCATCATTTCTATCCCCACGTCGAGTTGGCATAACCGAAATAAATGTGAAAATTTGCTTAACCGATTGCGGTTTGTTTTAAGGGCAAGCCGAAGAAAAAAGAAAGTTTAGACACAAAAAAAGAGAATTTAACAAGGATTTCTTTCTAGCGAATTGTTGAAAGAGTCTCACGAGTGATGCTGAAGATATGGTATCATCGGGAATGAAACAGACATTCGTTACATTTTCTTGAAAATTAGCATACGACGAGTGTTTGTCAGAAGCAAACCCGTGTATTTAGCACACTGAAAATTGATTGACGACAAGTCTTAGCACATATACACACTCGCAAAACTTCTAAGCAACACATTGTGCACGGTATGCGCCATGTCCAATTCCAGCGATGACTTAATTCACTCGAAATTATTCGTGTATGCATTCATTTCTTATCCCTTGTGTTCATTCGCCTTGTGAATCCAGTCGCCAAGCCTAATGCCAAACTTAAAATAGACGACACACACTTTTCACATTCGTTTTTCGCAATTGTACCGACAAATATTTCATTTACATGGCTGTGAGTTTCTCCCTCTTCCCACTGTGCCTTGTAAACAGCTCCGACAGCACACGGCTTAATGAACTGAGAGTCGAGCGTTGAATGCGAAAATACCGAACGGGGATTCAAAATACGGCTGTATTTAAAGAGAAACACACGTGTGGCTGTTGCTAAGATGAAAATGAATCAAAAAACAAAATCCGACCCAAAATTCCCATTGAATCAAATCTCTACCACAATTACCAAATCCATTTCAAAGTGTGTGAATTACGTAGAAAGCAACGTCTGTAAATAACACGTACCGTAATCAAACAGAATGACAGATTTGATGCAATTAGTTCAGATGTGACACTCTCAAAATGCACCAAAAACCCAAATCCATCTGCAAATGCATGCTGCACTGGAATCCCACGCAGAAAACTTGATCGATGGAAAAAAAAAAGAATAGAAATGGCGTCGAATAAATTTATCGATTCATTCAAAATACACCACAGGCCATAAGTTTGGATACCCCTATGAAACGTTTATTTCTAAGTTTTTTGAACATTTTCACTTGAAATTTAGTATTGGATATGAAAATATATCGAAATTCTGACCGAATGGATGATTTGGAAGATAACATTTGGCCGGCCTATGGCCATCTTTTGGCCTTTGAGCTGTGGGAGCCAAAATCGAAGTCTTAAACGGGCCATCGGATTAAAAAGTTATATACGCCATTGGAAAGGTCTTGAAAAGTAGATGTGATTTTTGGTATTAAACATCAAACGGCCGGCGTTTGGCCAAGATATGACCGTTTGTAATTTTTGGCCGAAATCTTCAATCAGCCATATCTTGGCCAAAAGCTGGCCGATTCTAATGTTTAATACCAAAAATGATACGTACTCTCCGAGACCTTTCCAACGACGTATAGCATGTTGAAATTGGACAAGCGGTTTGAAATTTAAAAATTTTGGGCCAAATTCATTTATAGGGGTATCCAAACTTATGGCCTGTGGTGTACATTTGGTTTAATGGTGTAATTTGAATAAATCCTCTATCATATAAATCAACGATGCGTATAATACGCGATTTGGGATCGAATAGATTAAGCATACTTTTTTTGCCAAAAACTGATGCCAGATGATGCAAGAGCTACATAATTTTCATTGAATTGGATAAAACAAATGCCCATTTATCATTTATTAACTTTAGCTGGATTATTAAATTTTTGTTGGGTGCAAAATGCCTCTTGGAAATCATACGCTCTATTGCACCGGGTATTGTTTACAGAACGATTCCGTTTTTAATTCATGATTGTTTTTTTTTGTTCGTGCCATTCGTAATTCTGGCATTTTATCTGCTGCTCTAAATAAATCCTCATTTCGAGAACATATTCATATCATTCATTCAATTTTTTGATTACGTCGCTTACGGTTTTTTTTTTCAGATCTACTGCATGTCTGATTACGACATCTCTTCCATTGAGCATGAGGC
Source organism: Sitodiplosis mosellana (assembly GCF_009176505.1). NCBI lineage: Eukaryota > Metazoa > Arthropoda > Insecta > Diptera > Cecidomyiidae > Sitodiplosis > Sitodiplosis mosellana. Next base: position 4,698,487 of record NW_022595248.1, on the reverse strand, counting down.
GCTTTTACTAGTCATCGCTTCTACCTTTGGGAATGGGGACCCCCCTGAAAATGGAGAGGTATGCTAAAACACCAGAAAAACCCTTTTTTGCGTTCCCGCGAAATAGATTAAAAAAAACGAAACGTAAAATGAAATGGAAGAACGAAATGAGTTAAGGAAAAATGTAAATCAATTTAAGTCAAAGATGCGAACCGAATGATATTGTTTGGCTAAAAATTCGTTTTCGTTCAAGTCTTTTGTTGTTCGGATATGACGCAAACACGGTTCAAGCACTGCACGTCGGATTTCGTAGGATTTCATCATTGATGATATCATGGGTGATTCAGCCAAGAAGGTGTTGGCTTACTTTATTGAGATGCTCTATCCGCAAATTTCAATTTATATTTTCATCGTTCACATTCTACCTATTTTAATACCAATGACCGCCTACCTATTGATACGTGATTGACATTGGAGGTTGCGGTTTGTAGGCGAATACCTGCATACAAATCCGAACGATGATACCGTTTTTAGTGTCATGTTACACTTTTCACCGCATTTTTTTGTGACTGCCAGAATATTAAACGTGATTTTTATAGAATCGTTTTGGGGCTGCTTTTGTGTTTTCTCTACCCCTCTCTCTGTGTTTGTGTATGTCATATCACAAATGAATTTTCTCTTTTGACTACCGCAAACCACTTCCGCTACGTTTTTTTTTCTTCTTCTACTTCTTGTCATAAAAGGATTTGATTTTCTATTTTTCCCTAGATGAATAGACGAGTAAATAACGAGAAAAGTCAAATTCCATTAGAAAAATGAACTAACAAAAACATTCCAATTTTCGTATGGGATGCGATACGATTCAATCAAGATCATCATATTTATTTGACAATCAAAGCAATTTTTCCATTCTTTCTAGTTCTTTTCGCTCTCTTCTTTCGATGAAGAGGACTCTTCTAATAAAAACTCCCTCGAAGAATGCTGAGGATTTTTTTCCATCTCTTTTTTAATCGAAATTCCTTCATTTTTTCTGTGTCGGTTTTAATCTTTATTTGCAATTTATCTCAACGCAACAATGCGGAAGCTTGTCGCTCACACAATCGGATGGACACGCGTGTGAATGTTTTTCTGGCCGAAAGTTTAGACATTCAGAGAGAAAGAGAGAGACAAAAATTGACCTATTTCATTTGTTCACATCATACTCTCGACAAATATAGAACATACAATTTGTTTAAATTTATTTGCGCATGAATTTAAATGGAAGAACCTTACGTGTAACGGAGAGTGGCACGAGAAAAAAACACATGCCAAACAAAATTCCCTCCACTTGAAATAAACAGAGAAACAAACAACAACATCCACTCTACACTTGAAAATAAAACTTTTTACAGACGCACAAGAACAAGAAAAAAAAACTGCTGGAATTCATTTCAACATGTTTGTCTGTTTTTTTATCCCTCTATTTACATGGCAATCTCTTCAACGTCCACACACACTGAATAAATCTCTCATCGTTACAATTTCGACGGGATATGTTTATCTGTTGCATTTATACGAATGCATGTGCTGTGCTATTTACAATCTCAAGGAATTCGCACAAGGATTATACGCGATGAAGCTTCAAGAGAGCGGCGACAGCATCGACTATCATAAGAGGTAATTTTTCTCGTTTTTTCCCCTCTCTTTTTTCCATTCATTTTCATGGCGTTGACAGACGCATTTTGTCTACTGTGAAATTGCATAAATATTCACTCAAGACTTTACTAGCTATGCTAAGAGTCTTTGGGTCAGCCAGTCTCCCTCTTGCTGGTTTTTTTTTTGTGCTTCAGTTGGAACAACTCCCGGCCGCATATTACAAATTGTGTGATGTAAATTTCATTTTCCATTTCATTCTTATCGCGTTCCTTTCTTTTTATACTAGGAAGTTGTGTGGCACAACAAACGTATCGTGTTCACGATGTAAATGGAATGTTTGCACATTTGTTTTCGTTTATGACACATTTTTTATTGTGAGACAAACATAATCATATTCTATTCCAAAGCAAGCAAGCCAATCAAAACAGAAATCACTTTTGTTTTGTCATGTGATTTTTCATTATTCGCATACACCAGCATAATAATGTCGCTGTTGTAAGGGAAGAACTTCTCCGAAAGAAGAAAAATCATTTAATTTTTCTGTGTGTTCGTTGCAGCATAACGGTGTCATCAAAGTCATTCATGAGAGCCAATTCCCGGTCTGACTTTGGCAAAGTGAACTTCCAACAGGTGCGTAAAATGGATCGATTGGACTCGTTGCGCGGTTCAACCACTGAAACGTACACGGAAGAAACATTCGGCCCATTGTCAAATGTACGTTTTGCTGTGTTTGCACTCGGTTCATCGGCCTATCCAAACTTTTGTGCGTACGGCAAGTATGTGGATAATATTTTGGGCGAATTGGGTGGTGAACGACTCACCAAAATCGCCTATGGTGATGAAATGTGCGGTCAAGAGCATGCCTTCCGAAAATGGGCACCGGAAGTCTTCAAGGTAAATTGATTCGCATCGAATTTGATTCGGAGAGGGAGCTCTGTCCCTCTCAAAATACACACATTCAATGGGATTTATTTGTTCGAGACGATATATATATATATAAAAAATAAATCGAATCAATGGTGTTTATGCTTTTGATAGGTGGCTTGTGAGACATTCTGCTTGGACACGGACGAATCATTCTCAAGTGTTACACTCCACAGCGAATCACTGACCATTGATACAGTTCGTTTAGTGCCTGTGAATGAGACCATTCCACTTGACGTTCAATTGGGCAAATATCATAATAAAAATGTCGTGGTCGGTCGAACCAAAGTCAAACCGCGTAATTTACATCGGTCGGCCACCGCTGCTCGGTCAACAATCTTAGTCGAAATCGAGGCAAACAACGTTCATTACGAGCCCGGCGATCATGTCGGCATATTCCCGGCCAATTGTACCAATATCGTTGATGGCATTTTGAATCGATTGAACGGCATTGATAATTTCGATGAAATTCTACAGCTGCAATTGCTCAAAGAGAATCACACGACCAACGGTAAGGAAGTTGTTGTCGAAATTTTTACGATGTTTTAAATATTTTTCGTATAAATCTCATCTTCATGACATGGAATGCATGTCAATGAAACATAACATGGATTTGTTTCTGCTTATAGGAGTTACAAAGAGCTGGGAACCACACGAAAAACTACCAGCCTGTTCATTGCGGACGCTATTAACACGATTCTTGGATATCACAACACCACCAACACGACAACTGTTAACACTCTTAGCGACATTCTGTGAAGACAAAGCCGATGAAGAACGGCTTAACATACTAGCGAATGTAATTTATACCATTTCCATTGTGTAAACATACCGTTTGCATTCGTTTTTGGTTCTTTTTTATTTTGTTTGATTTTCGTTCAATTCTGTTTTTGTATACGTCCGTTGTTTTCGTTTTCATTATTATTTTTCTTCAATGAGGAAAAATGTATTTAGACGGCAAAATATTGGGAGCTGTGCAAGAAAATAGTGAAATGTTTTTTTTATGAATATATTTTTCCCAAATTTTTCAGTATCTCCAGTATTTTTCCATAGCTCTTACCTCTGCTTTTTTGTCTAAATAAACAATGTTTACGTTTCATCAAATTTCCAATCATCGCTTTAAATCACCAAGTTTAAATCACCAACCTCTCTATCTTCTTTTTGTTATGCAATTTTTCCAGGAATCGTCGGCATATGAAGATTGGCGCCATTGGCGACTACCCCACTTGCTTGAAGTGCTTGAAGAGTTTCCATCGTGCAAACCGCCCGCATCATTGTTCATTGCCAATTTGGTGCCGATGCAACCGCGATTCTACTCCATATCATCTTGTCCCAATAAATGTCGAGACCAGATCCACTTGACGGTGGCTGTCGTAAAGTATCGTGCCGAAGACGGTGAGGGTGCTGAGCATTATGGTGTGTGTAGTAACTACTTAGAAGGACTTCAAGAGAATGAGAATTTATACTTGTTTGTGCGAAAGTAAGGCAATTCCAATCTTTTTTTCTCTATATTTCTTCGGTGATGTGAAGAAAACTTCCCCTTACTCAACTTTCGCTTTTTTTCTATTTCTCCTGAAATGTCTCCGAAATTCAATGATTTCCAAACATTTGATTCAAACAGTGCATCGAGTTTCCATTTACCAAAAGACACATCAAAGCCCATCATTCTGATCGGTCCCGGCACAGGCATCGCTCCATACCGAGCATTCTGGCAACATTGGGACTATTTAAAGGAACGAGATTCAAATACACAAGTAATTCTTGACATTCAGTCACACACACACACACACACATTTTACCAAACAACTTGACAACATTCGAAACAGATCGTTTTTTGTTGCTGTTGTTATTGTTGTTGTTTTTGTTAAAAAGTTCTTATAGGCTTAGTATTTAATACTTTTTTGTTGTATTTTATTCAACAGTTACCGAAGGTTTGGCTATTCTTCGGGTGTCGAACTGAAGCGTTGGACTTGTACAGTGACGAGAAGCAGGATATGGTCGAAAAGAGAATTTTAGATAGAGTCTTTTTAGCATTATCAAGAGAACAAAATGTCCCCAAGGTATATGTTGTCAAAAATGTTTGGACGTCATTAGTTTTTTTTTTTTTTTGAAGAGTTCTTGTGCCAATTGAGAATTTTTGCAATCAATGACCAGTCAAAATAAAGACGAAAATTCACATTTTATACACTCAAACCGAACTAATCAAATTTTCATAATGATTATTGTTTCATTTTTGTCATGCGAAACACACATCAAATGGGAACACAATAGACTTATGTACAAGACTTAGCTGCCAAGGAAGCTGACGACATTTATAAGTTAATCGTAACGGAAGAGGGCCACATTTACGTGTGTGGAGATGTTACAATGGCCGAACACGTATACTTAACGATTAGGTATGTGAATAATCTGCTCACTCTCTCTCTCTCTCTCGCTCTCTCTCTCTCTCTCTCTCTCTCTCGACCATTCCATTGCTTTTATTGCATTATTTCTAATCGGTTTCACCACACAAACAAACACACACAGACACGAAACGCCTTGGTGGTTTCTGTGCAAACATCATAAAATGTTTATTATGACGATGACGGTTTATTTTCATGTGATGCTCTTTTTAATGTTGTCTATCTATTTAGAAAAATAATCGCTTCGAAAGAGGGCAAAACGGAATCGGAAGTGGAAAAGTATTTATTGGCATTAAGGGTAAGTCACTTATGATACATTTGTATGTATGATGGTCGTTTCCTGCCGTTGTCTTTTCTATTAGGATTTTTATTGTTAATATATTTAAGTTATCGTTATTATTATTGCCCTGTCGTTATTGTCGACAGGCCTGATCTTGGGTTGTGACCCGGCTATTGTTATTGTTGTTTTTCTTTCAATGCTCAATGAGCTCGCTTTTAACTGATCCATTATTTATACGGCCAGAGACAGTTCTAATTTTACAATAATCGAAAAATTACTTCATCTTTTTCCGGCTTCAGGATCAAAATCGATATCACGAAGACATATTCGGAATAACTCTGCGTACGGCTGAAATTCATAATAAATCAAGAGCAACGGCTAGAATAAGAATGGCATCTCAACCATAGTAAAGCACACAGCAATCGAAACCATATGGGTGGCATGAGATAAACGAAATTGAATATCCAATCGAATAATATATACACTAAACGCATCGACATCGCAGTGCGTGAACAGCATCTAATCTACTTTATAAACTGTGGATGGCTTTCGATGTTCCTTATTTATTTTTCCATTGTGCTCATTCATAAATCAAACATCGAAATCCAATTACAATCCTTTTTTTCTCTCGAAATTGTCACAAATAACTTAGCTTTTAATCATTGATTGTTCGACACAAGTTGCAACGTTAGCTCCGCGCGTTGGGTAAGTCATGTATATAAACTATAATATTATAAACAAAACAAACATACGTTTTTGGATGGCTCAACGTCTCAGCATTTCGTATGCAGCGTATATATCCCAGCATATTGACGACGCAAGTCACTGTATAAGTGGCGTGCGTTGATGTGCATAGCGACATCGACTACACACAAATAGAGAGTTTTACACAAAAACTGAGAGCGCAGTGTTTGTGTGTAGTCGCTGCATACGAAATGCTGAAATGTTGAGCTATCCAAAAACGTATGTTTAAACAAAAAAAAAATTATTAGCGATGAAACTAACACAAATCTCGCACAATTTCAACTTACGCCTCTATGGATTTACGAATTTTACGTTCCAACTTTTTTCAATTTCATATTTTGCACAAAACGTTAGGACTTTTTTCTTATGCACACAATTTCAAATTTAGCTTGCGTCTGATTACTAGGGGAATTTACGAAAAGGTTTCAAAACGAGTAGACATTAACACGTCTAGCGACGGGATAATTTAGGGAAAATGTTGAAGTGCATTTTTGTAAACGGGACATTTTTGAGATTGAAGAACGGCATGAAGGAATTTCAACTTTTTTTCAGTTTTTAATGAAATTCTTCTGAAGAAATTGTTCTTCGTTTGAAAAAAAAATTAGTCTTTTTTGGAATATTCTATTTAGAGTGAATAAGAGAACGAAATAGACAGAAAAAGAGAGGGAGAAACACGATTTTCGAGCATGAATTGAGATAGGAAACTATGTATAGAAGAGATGGCAGCTTCGATATTTTATCTTTTCTGAATTTCGTGTACTTTGTTTAAGCATTTTCAATGATAGATTACACAAATCATATTAACATGTTACTAAAATTTATTCAAATTAACAAAATTATCAAGTACTTATACCATAACAATCAATTTTATTGTTCAAATTTTTACTCTAATTGTAAATAAACAGAGAAAACAAAAAAAGATTTAGGCATTCTTTCACAAATGAATTCAGCTGCGGTTGAACTGAAGTTCGATTACTGAACATTCTTTGAAAGTGAATTCAAGTTCAAGTCATTGAAGATGCAATGATTTGTTTTAGAAGAAAAGATTCATATCAATGAAGGAATTTTTCACGCGAATTCTTTTCACAAGACCTTCAGCTGACGAATGTGTTTGAATTTTTCGATTTGTAAATAGCATTGATTCAGTGAAATCAATACACTTGACGCCCATTTCTTGGTATGGTGAGGTCGAAAAAGGATTATGTTGATGGTTTTATTGTTGTCCATTCCTGTCAATCAATTGAACCTCTTCAATCAAGTTAAAAACAAACTTGCAAAGACAATTTTTACAACAATTTTTGAAGGGATTTTCTTTCAAAACTTGAAAATGTATCGTAAACCATCCAAATAGTAACATATAGTTCTAATTGTATTATAGTCTCAAAATAAACTACTTTTCTAAAAAAAATACAAATAAGTCATATATTCATATCGGAAGTTTTTTTTCGTGTTCTTCTCAAATACGATATAAAAAACAACAGTTAACCTTCAAAGTTTTGCAGAAAATTAGTCTATTTGTTCAATTTTTACAATTTGGATGGTTTACGATATCGTGGAACAATGTTCGGATTTGGAATTACCGGTAGTACGTACTACCATTCTAGTTCTATTTAGGCAACCACTATTTTAAACCACTTATTTTCAAACATAAAAACCAAAGGAATGTCGACCGTCGACGAAACGAACTATATCATGAAGCCTTCAATAAACTTACTCCTTTCTCAATCTCATCAATTGAATTTTTCTGAAAGAAAAACGAAAAATAAAACTGTTGCAAAGCACCAACTATTTAACTTAACTTTCTAATGAAATCTAGTGATACGCATATTTCCTATGTAAATTTCTTAGTTAGTTATCACTTTATCTAAATCTAAAAGGAGCATAAATCGATTAAACACTTTATCCTATTTTGAGACACATTCGATGCAAAGTATATAGAGTAAGAGTAAGACAATGGATAAGAAAATACCTTGAACGTGCATTGATTCAAGGTGAAATCAAATGGAATTTTAAGCAAAAATCAAACTTCTTCTATTTTCTGACACTTTACTTATGACTAGCAAACAAACAAACAAACTAAAATCATTCACACACTCACAAACTTTCACATCTTTTAACGAATACGTTTAGATTTGGCCGCCATAGAGGCATATACATATATTTCAATCCAATTCACATTTTGTTCCAACGCGAAAAGAGAATTCATTTTAAAAACTTTGATCGTTTTTCCTATGGTGTTCTTCGCTATTTCATTAAAGTATTTGAAAGCATTCCACGTTTGAAGAAAAAAAAATGTTCGCAATTTTTGTATATGCCAAACATTTTTCTGTGTGCTTATGAACTCCTTTAAAACCAAATCGTCAGAATTCTGCTTGAAATATCATACTAGATGTAAAACATTTTACTAAAAAAAAAATAAGACAAAAATTGTTCAAAAATAATTATTCAAACAAGTATTTATCATGAAAAAAAAAATAAAATAAAAGAAAGCAACAAACAATGCAATCAAAGATGATTTAGGACAGGTTTTCAACTACTATTTACATCGTCATACTTCCTATTTTTCGCACAGTGAATCGATTCGGACGAAGCGAATGCTTTACCAGAAATTTCTCAGTATTATCAGTCGGCTTACGTGTTCCCATTCGAAAACAAATGAATTGCGCTCTAATTGAATCGAGCGAAATTGTGTGCCATTCGTGTAGTTTCTTGGAACTCAAATTGATTTGTACCAGATGTTGGCAGGCACTTGATACTGAGTATGTTCGCACGTTGGAATTATATCGCTGAAATTCCGCTAAATTTGATGCGGTAAATTACAAAATAATAAGTTCATTAAAATCAATTAAATTCATTGGAAATAGTATCACTCCAATGCAAAGCCCGTTCAATAGCTGGCCCTAACAGCACTTTAATCGGCTTGTTGTTCTGAAAAGTTGCCATTATCTTTCGGACAATTACACGCAGGAACAGAGAAATTTCATGTGAAAGCATTCGTTTAATCTTGCCGAAGTTCGTTGAATTGATGGACAACACTGTTTGATAATAATCACATTTTTTGCCGTTTTAATCAATGTCTGTGGAATTTTTTCGATGAGAAAAGCGCTAGAAAAGTACAACCATTTTATTCGAAATTTATTAAAGAAAATAATCAAATTCGAAGTAAACAAAAAGAAATTTCGATTCATTCCGAAAATCAATCATTTTTGAATAGATTTAATCATCCAACCTAAAATCAAATCGTATGAAATAATTTTTTTTGCTCACAATTTAAAAAGCTAAACGAAGAACAAACTAAAAATCAAATCAAATCATTGCATTCATGTAAATGGAAAATGGATCATAATCATTCTGTATGCATGCATTTCAAATAAAAATCAAAAACTTCAAAATCAGCCAACCAAGGTGTTTTTAATTCGATTTAGAGTGAAAATATTGATTTTGCAGCGATTTAATTTCGAAAGGATGTTCAATTTCTAGAGTTAGTTCGCTATGAGCAGAGACAGTTCAATGGTAAGTGTTTTCTATAAAAGCCAGTGACAAAGTTGTCCATTCACTGAAACGAGGAAGAATAAAGTAATGTTTCGATAACAAAAATACAGTCACTCATCCAGGAGATTTAACACGTCTGGACAGGTGTTTCAGTGCATTTTTTTACCAGTGTCAGCAGAATATCGCTTCTGTTCAACATTCCAACTGCTTCAATATATTTTGAAATTACAGTAAAATGGCTGGCATCTCACTTTGGCCGGTAATTCGCCCGAGTGCCATTTGCGGATGAAAGTAGGAAAACACATACAAACGCAAACAAAAGGGAGCGTAGAAAACTTATTTTCTTATCTCAAGCTAATTTCGTTTGTTCGGCAAGATTTCTGTCATTGCATTCTCTCGATGGAAATGGCCAGAAAGAAGAACGTTTGAAAATCGGCAACGGCGTTTGCATAAATTTCATGTTCGAACAAGTGCGTTAGATTGGCAATGTGATATTATGCAAAGGAAAAATAACCATATTGAGTAAGAAGTTTGTGCGAGAGAGAGAGAGGATGAGAGCAAGAAAGAATGTGGCAGCAGCACAGCCAAAAGGCAATAAACTTGATGAAACTTATTATTCTTTGTACACGTTGCATATTTTCGACGACTTTTTGTCTACCGATTCATCGTTTACCTGCATCATTTCGACACCATCAATATTTGATGATATGAATACAATTTGGAGAAGGGCGTACGGTCGCAGCGCTACGCTACCTTATCGTAATATCGCATCAAATCAATCAAGCGAAACATCGTTCGCTGTTGGTTTTTTTTTGCGTTTGCTGTCGCCGCTGCTGCTGCTACCGCTTCCCAACATTTTGCAGTAAACTAATTTTGAAATGAAAACGTCGATTAATATTTTAAATTCCGGCTAAATGACTGAATGAACGTAATTTTTTTTCCAATTGTTTGCGTGGCTTCTGATTATGTTGGAGCTACACTAGTATTGTCACATTTCATGTAATGAGTTTTGTTAGCTTCCTTTTGTTTTTACCATAAAAAATTCATTCATTTGTTGCTTTTTTCGTACGTTCTTGCGGTGTTTGAATTTCAAAAATCAGCAATCATTTTCTATGGTGTTTTTGAGGTAGGTAGGCATATACATACCGCAAACCATTCAATTCATTGAAATATTCACGACGTTTACGTTGACAAATTTATCGGTGCAATGAAAGAACTTGAACTTGGGTTGTATAATTTTTCGTGTTGGCGGTAATTCGATGCCAAAATGCGCTTCTTGCTTGAAATTTAATAAATTGTCGGAGATCTACCGGTCAAAGTATGCATATAATCGTCCCCATTGAAATCGATAATGTGTGGTGCTCATGTCGGTGTGGACGCTTTAACTTCTTGACAAGGCCGTTAGATCTGATTACAATTGAAACGGCTCGTGCTGTAATATAACCATCATGTAAATGAGAATTAACACATGTTTTCACGGAATGGTTTATTTAATGTGATTTGTTCTTCGATTCGGTTCACACATTCCCAGTCACGTGAGGTAACCCATTCGAATCAACACTGTTCATATCGATATCGCCTTTCGTGAACTCGTTTAACTACTCGACATTAAGAATAATGCCTGTTTTTGAAAAGTCACTTCTGACAGCGCTCCTCTTAACGCTTTTTCTATATACCCATTCTGAAGTTCACAGTCTGAACTTTGAACGTTGTAGATGAATGGTGAACGAGCAGAAAAAACGACGTCTTGCAGATTTAATTTGACAGGCTATTGGCATAGTTCTAAACGAATTGACCTCTTCTACCTGGCCAATGAAGCAAAAATGTGGGGATGGAATAAAAAAAGAGATTACCCTAAATCGATCACCAGAGCCAAAGTCAAACAACATAGTAGCAAGCATATCGTGTTCAATTATTCAAATGGGTTCAGAGTCTTTATACAAAAGTATTCCCTCTCAATAGCATCAAGATGGCAAAGTTTTCACAAAGAATTTCACTTTGATTACCTTTCAGCCATTTTTTTGTTCAAATTACGACCAGAGAGAAGAAAAAAAAAGTCAATAACAACAGAGCTTTAGGCTATTTGGGCTTATCGATAGCGGCAGCAGCAGCAGCAGCAGCAGCCTTAAAATTCTGGAAAACCAAAATGAATCATACAATATTGGGAGTTGAAGCATGAGCACATTTTTCGGGTAGCTATGCAAACCAAATGTAAGCAATGCCAAGCCAAAGCATTGCTTGAATTCCACGCAATGCTTTTCCATGAATCATATCAATGCATTCTCATGGTGCGATATCTGATAAAGCCTGCTCATACACACAGAACGATTTAAATTCGCAGTGAGGATAAATATGATTGAACAACCATAAGGAGGTTCGATTGAGCGTCTTACATAATTCGATGCAAAGAGTTTCTGTTGATGGTAGAAATTTTTTTTCAGCAAAAAAATGATGCAGATTTTAAATAAATTACGAGTATAAAAGGCCGTGCAATGTCGAGGGAATGAGGGAAATGAGGGTAACTCTAGAGAGGAAATGAGAGAGAGAGAGAGAATTGAAAGAGACCAATCGAACGAACAAGTTGTGGTCGAGTGCGGTGTGTGTACTGTGTATGCACGCTTATGATAAATACATTTACGATGTGCACAATGGTGCCTAACCCTGACCCTGAATCGATTCAATGCAAAGATTACATTTTATTATGTAAATAAAAAAAAGAATCAACAGAAAAAGTCAATCGTCGAAGCACAATGCAATAAAACGAGTCCAGTCGATGTGATTTTTGCTTTTGCTATTGGTGTTGTTGTTGCCTGTCCGCTCTCGCACACATGTTCAGTTAAGAGATGTATTAAATTCTTCATGTTCAAACTCTTATCGTCATCATAAAAATACTCTTAATCGAATTGCGCGCAATGCCCATTTCAACTTCGAGAGATTGCACATTGAATTCTGGACCGCGAAATTGCATAAAAATCCGACATTTTTGTCTGCTGCCGTAGAGAGCAGACAACAACAAATACAGAGGAAACCAACCGACACATCGACTCATTTGAACGAATGAGACGAGCCCAATAAATATCGCATTGTTTAACGTTCCGATTTAATTTCGAGTTGTGTACCTTTTTTTCCGTTTGCTTGCTTACTTGCTTTTGCTAGTTTCAGTGTCTGTGCATCGAGCACACCAGCCCAATGATACCAATTATATGCCATTTATTGTGTTTTTAGATCACGTTCGATGAGTCATCGACTCAATGGGACTTAAAAACTCGAAATCACTTCAGTGCACACTTCACAGCAAAAAGGAGAGAGAGAGAGAGAGAGGGAGAGAGAGAGACACACAGAAAAAAAATTACGTAAACAAGAATTTATAGTCCATTGTTCAATGTTCACATTGAATTTGTTGATTTTTATTTTTCTCTCTCTCTCTCCTTCTCTCGTTGTTCATTTGCCTTATCAAAGATTTAAAGGGTCATTCTGAATGTGGAAAAGGCTAAATTGTTCTTAATTTTTTTTCTCTCTGTCGTTGTCAGTCGTTGTTTGGGCGAAAAAAAAGATGATTTTATTTGCGTCCGTTACGATTGAAATTCATAAGGTTCGTTGACGCTAAATGGAAAGGATGAAAGCACTTCGGGTATTTTAGAATGATTTTCGCAGAAAAAAAATTCAAGTGGTCCATATGTTTGGAAAAAAAAAACAACTGAAGTTCATTTATTTGTTGGCTACACTCCTTTCCGCCGAGCACAATCTCCACGGCACTGCACGCACATAAAAAATCTCAAGAATTTTCTACCTCCATTGTTTTCGTTCGATAATAATGGAGCTGTCGCATTCCAAAAGGATACATTCACTTTAACCAGCCCATACAAGTTTATCGGTTTATCGTGTCATCAAAATTTACCAATGGAATGCGATGTTAAACGTCATGGAATGGAATGCATTTAAATAGTTCACAGTATATCTTAATGCTTAACAATACAGTTCAAAAGAACGAACAAAGAATATATATATGCCTTCAGGCTGAAAACATTCTGAGGAATGTTTTCTTCGACAGAACGAATGATTCACCATTCGCCACAGTTTCTTGTGTGCCTACGAAACACGAAACCGAAACTTATGCCCAGTTGAAGTAGTCTCTTTTACATAATTGCTACGTTTTTAGTCGTACGTGCACGGTGTTGTTGTTGTTGTTCATACACGCGCCTCTACGGTGAAGGTATCCACTGGCGAGGGAAGGTACAACAAAGCAAGCAGAGGAAAAAAAACATTATCTGACCATCAAGTGCATACTCAAAGTAAGAATGAAAGTAAATTCTTTGCTTCTTTCTCATCACCGGGACTTGCACGCATAACTGAAACGCACGATAAAAGGAGAGAAAAATGTATGCCTCCAGGCAATATTGATTGTAATTTATGTACGAAGTTCAAACGAAACAGATAACCAACAACATTCTTCAGATTGAGTCGTCGTCGTTGTGGTCGTCGCTTTTTTTCGCCAGATTTTTTTTTTCCTCAGCAGAGAAGAAGATTAAATATGATGGGAAACATGAATGTCAAACTAAGGCAAGAAATGCGTATACAAAGCACACACAGACACACGTCAACTTTGTATAATGAAAATCCAAACTGTGGAAATAAAACGATCCGATTGAACGCGAAAGAGCAAATACCTGGCTGGCTGACCGTTCAAGTTTTTAATTAAATCGATCGAGAAAGAGAGAAGCAGAGAAAAAAAAACACGAAAAATTTTGTTACGATTATGGCACGGAATCTCTGGCTCTTTAAATATAGCTCCTTTTGCACAAAGTACATTGACCGAATGCACCTTATGGCCGAAGCAAGTTTATTTCGAGAACCGGCTCGCTTACGAAACATCAATTTGTCATCGACCGTACAAGCATTTTCATTACAAGTGTGAGCACAAAATTTTGGACGACACGAATGCCAATTTGTCAGCTCAACACTAAAAGGTCACAATTAACTGAGGAAGTTTTTGTTTTTAACAAAATGCCAATTATCACACGATCCACTTTTCAACTCGTTGACTCTGTCAATGAATTGTGAAGAAGAGTGTGAGAAATACAATGTGAAAAAACACACAAGAAACTCTTCAAAATTGACAAAAAACGGAAGCGATTATTTAGTAACGTTTAAAAGAGAGTGTCCTTTTTGAACAAATTTACAAGAAAAATTTAGTTTCTTCGATACAAATGGGAAAAAACGACACAATTGAAAGGGTAAAATCAAGCTCATCAAATGAATGAAACACCAAAAAAGTATATGTGTTCAATGGGCTGTAGGAAGACAAAGCCTGCCTATTCGGTTCATTAAACAACGTAAACACAACACAGAAAAAAAAAACCTAACATTGTTCGGACCGGATCTGTCTCGGTGACTGTTTTATAGTCATCCATAAAAAAAATAAATGGTCGTCTGTGTCGGTCCGTTTCAGGTGAGTTTTGCTGGAATTAGTACTTGTAAATCAATTAAAATGAAGAAAATTATCATAATCAGTTACGTGTATTGGCTGGCGCATAGTTGTGCAAAATGATGAATGCCTTGCACTAATGCTGGTGCTGTCTGTCGAGAGATGTGCGCCGTATTTGTGTGTTATTGCTGTCGGTTCTATTTTTTCTGCTGTTTCACTTCGACTCGCTTGATTTCAGCATTGTATTTAATGATGTCACAGGTCTCTTTTTTTATACTCATGCATTTGATTGGCGCCAACTCATCACGTCGCTACTAATTTTATTCAATCTGTTGCTATAATCGGTTTATGGAGTGCACTCAAATATGCAGCACTGTGTAGTACACAGTGGCTTTTTTTGCAGCAGTAGCAGTAAGCAAACGACATCGTTCCATGCGCTTACCTAACCAAACCTCTCTGCACTTTATTATCTGTCTTCATTTTGTTGTTGCTGCCTGCTTAAGGTGCGCTTCCGTTTGGTTTCTTCCACGTCGATTGCATGAATTCGGATAACGTCTTGTGCCATACCGCTAGTATGATTTTGATCTTGCTCCACATTAGAGGAAATGAATCAATGCACAATCAATTTTTTGTTCTAGGAACAACACATAGCCGCGGTCGCGTAATTGAGGAAGTGAATAATTTTGTCGTTTCCCTCCCGAAAAGAAAAAAACAACGAAAAAAAGCAACAAGCATTGACAAAGTTTATTCACTGCTGCAGTTTTCTATGCAGAAATTCCTTCCATACACTACCGAAATTGGCTTGTTTACTCAAATGTCCATTGCTATTCAAATCGATTGAAATTCCGTGCATAAAATTGTCGTATGTACTAATATATAAATTGTACAAACAACCAGGTCAAAATTTTACACATCTTCGTTTTCGGTTTTTTCCCGTCTCTTGCCGAATACGTACTCGATTAAATGTTGTAAACAAAAATACAACAAAAAAATATTCGTTTATAATCCGATGTAAATGCATTTTTATTTTGGGTTTTTCTTCTCTTTCTTTTGGTGTGTTCGTGTGTGTGTGTTTGTGGTTTTATCTTTCGTCAGGCTTGTTCGAGTCATTATCATAGCGGATACGTGTCACACAATACACCATTCCATTTTACATATATATGGTTATTAATGTCTTCAACATATTTGGCTTACAAATTGCTTGTTTATCTGTTTATTAGCACGATTCACATTGGATTTTATGCCGATGGCCACCAAAAAATTTATGATCACATATCAGCAATGTTCATCGCAAAAATGGTGTACACACTGTATCTTGGATTAGCCGAATTAACTTAACCACTTCATTATCACAATACGTATACAGCGTGTACAAGATTTCATTTCACTGGAAATGGACTCGTTTCACTCGAAACTTTCTCAGAATCTATCTATGAGCGGGGGAAACCATGCCAATCTTCGTGTGTAATCTGGTTTACGTGTTTTCCTGAAAGCGATTTCTTGGATGTCATTCAAAATCGGTTGAAAAGTTTTGCCATTTTCATTTTTCAATGCCAACACAAGCGACACTTTACGATGTTCATTAACGACGCAGTTAGAACGTGTCGGCCCGTGTGTGTTTTTGTATTTCCCCGGCTTGTGTCTTAGATGACAGCAAACAAGTCGAAAATATCGGATATTGTGATTGCTTTGTTTACATCCCCCATCCCATCGTTGACATTACATCAGCCGTGTCGATCAAAATTTGAATCGAAAATTATCGAAATTGAATTTATGTGATTTACAATGCAAATGCCCTCCATAACTTTATCAAAACCGATTTGATTTGATATTGCGTATATCTATTACCGCGTATAATTTTGCACATCACCACAGCGGCCACTGGCATGCCTTTGTCGCGCCACGCTCGTGGCACTCTGTGGTTTCAACAATCAATTGAAAAATCCTCGCTTCCACGTATTTTAATGGATACGTGTATTATGCACACACACAGAGAGAATCGTTAGCAATCACAACGGCGCAAATTAACCAGCCAGACCTTTTTAATTAGAAACAATTTTTTTTCTTCTCTCCACAAATATTCTTTGCCAGCTTCGATCCAGGTTTTTGTTCCGTAATTGAATACCTATTTAAGCACTGAATGCAAAATTGACGGATAAGCACAAGCTCAAATTCAATACACTCGGTTGCCGATGAATCATCTGGTTTCATTGGATGATTTTCAAATGCAAACACAAATTCCCGTGTAATAGATGATAGATTCAATGGAAATAAACTTTGTGCATAAATTAAAGCCGGATACGTGGAATTGTAAGAGTCAAAAACACGAAATATTATCTTACGAACTATTGTGTAATTTTTGTAAACGAATGCGTACCGCGCGCGCAATGATTATTATCGGTCATTTCAATGGGCGAAATTTTGCGCTTTTAAGCACCCATAGCACATAGACAATTTTATGCAAAATGATTTATAAATTCCATGGTTTGTTTGTCATAAATTTGTATATATCTGTTATTAGTCAACCGGGTAGATTGGTTTTGCTCATTTTGGGTGCGGATTTATTCAAATTCTAAATCCATTTTGGAATAGCTGGTTTGCCAATATTTTTGCTGGAACTCGTGCTAAACAATCGATCGAACACGTCAAAAATGTTCTGACGCATCATAAACAAAAACATTAAAATATGGACATAAGAATATATTTTTGTATCGTTTTTGCTAAAAAAAAGATAATTTAAAAGACGAAGACAGGTCGAATTCCAATCGAATCATCTGTTCATATTTTCAAATGATGATGCAATTAGAAGCGTAAACAATTAATTTGGAAGCATTTAAAAAGATGTATGAAGTAATTTGTTATATGGCTAATGCCACCTTCAAGCCTTAACTTCTGCAGAGCAACCAACGAAAACGTTCAATCTCCGTTCCATTTTTGAATTCAAAATGTCATTTGTTGTCCATTTTGGTATTCCATGTGAATTTTCAATGTAAACATTGATATTATCCATGTGCCACGAATCTTTAGAGAAAAAAAAAAACAGTTTACTCTATTCATCACGGATGACATGGATATCGTCATTAAAAGTCAGCCGAGCACAAATACAGAGAGCGTCGCATCAAAATTCTATTGAAAAGCGAATCTATTTGGCCCGTCCCGTACCGTTCCATTGAAACATCGACTTTATTACGGTAATCAATGACGCGTATCAAAATAGCCTAGACAAACAACTGGCGAACCGACAAACAATTGGGTCAATTTCGCATTAGGCAACGTGTAATTTACGCCGTTGATTGTCGATAAGGGACAAACTGTTTTTGTTGTTGTTGTTGTTGCTGCTGTTGAGTGACATCATGAATGTCAATCGCTGTGTCCATTCAACAGATTCACACAGCAAAGCAAACGCTTTGCAAATTACAGACCAAAAATTTTTCAATGGTATTACAATGATTTTACATCGATTTATTGATTGTTGACAACTCGTTTTTTTTCCTCGATTCGACATCGTATCGAAAAGGTTTTATCGTATCGTAGCATACAACAACAACAAAAACATCGACATAAATTCAGTAGCAGAACTCGAAATTGACTGTTTGCTAATCGTTCATGATGTCTCAGCAAAAAAACAAAAACAACATGTGAATCGTTTGACTCAGCTGGTGCTTTTTGCAGTCTCGACTTTTTCTCTTTCATTCTATTTTTATGTAAATCGAACATCGGGAATAGACGAAATTCAACAAGCGTTCGCGGATGCGAACTGAAATTGAAGGTATCACGATCGCAAGCCAGTTCATTGATCGTCGTCGTCGGCGGCTGCACACACATCGCCGACAGTCTTGACGCTCCAAGACGGCTACTGAAGAACACGAGAAACATGCATACGATTTGTTGGTGTTGTTACTGCTGCCACTGCTGCTGCTGCTGCTGAAACGGTGCATCGCGCAGCTGTGAGGCGACGGTGTGAATGAAAAGAAATAATATGTGTGTGCTCGCTTGCTGCTTGCGAACGTGAGCGATTAACTTGAACTTGAACGGAAAATCAAATAGTTTTGCCATTTGTTAAGAGGCACTTTTGCATATGCAAAGTGTGATTATTTGATTTATGCGGCACGATTACGAGCTAATACGCCTCCCAACGAGTTATAGCCGTTTGATTCAACTGCGTCTATCACGTACACACTGTTGCAAATGGCATGGATTTAAAACCCTTTTGAATGCATCTCACTACAGAATGACACTGTCAACGATTGAAGACAATGGGAAAAAGCGCCTTTTCTTCCATTCAAATGTGGATTTTTTCCCTTTTTTCTTTCCTTCTTCTTCTTTTTTTGCTTTTTCTTTGGCTTTTTTGGTTTTTTTCTAATTTGCTTTTCAATTTTTTTTTTCGTCTTCTGCAGCAAAAAAAAAAAATCAAGAAAAATGGACAATAAAACACAAAATATGAATGTCATTTGTTTGGAAAATAAATTTTCGTGGTGCGATTTCAGGCTGATTGGAATCGCGTGCTTTGACAAAATGACCAATGTCGTTCGATATTTTTTTTATGTCGTTGTTTCGGTTGGTGTCAGCGAAAAGAAACAAATTGGTAATCGTATTCGCATGGTAAGACCACCTGAGCGAATGGTTTCTTTATATATATTTCACAATTTCACACAACAAGAACTGAACGAAGAAAAAAAAATTACACCTGAGCGCATTTTTTTCGTAGTTTATATATGCATTTTCAGCACAATTGACCATTTTGGAAATGGATTTTAAATGTACGATTACAGCTCACGCAATACAAACATCGATATGACGGGAAAAAAATTCGACTCGATCGAAACGACAGAAGAAGAAGAAGAAAACGACATTCGACACGGAATGTACTGAATTGTAAATTTTGTGTGAGTTTTCGCCAAGAATACGTACACAAGACCATATTGAATCATCCAGCTCATCGCATTTAATATTTACACACGAATGAAATGGAACGAAGAGAAAAAGAAAACAACCAAACCCATTGCGCTCCATTGAATTTTGTGCAAGCGATGCAGTTGTGGAAACGATGGTTCTCGCGATTACACCAAATCATGACCATAAATGTAGTTGCGCAACGGACACACGATTTCAACGCACAAAATATGCAGTGTTCGCGTAACCTCGCCGGCCGTCATTCGAACTACTTTTTTTTCTGCTGGCAAATCACTTATGCGACTGAATTTGGCGAAGATAATAAAAAACGACGAAGACGACGACCGCAGCAAAGAAAAAGAAGAAGAAGAAGAAGAAGTGGAAACAAATGCAAGAGCACGTGAAATGCGTGTGTTTGAAATGTGATCATGAAACAGTGTAGTACTAGGTGTAGTATTACATCTGATTATCGAACAAAAAAAATTATCGAAAGGAAATTACTGAACGGCGGACAGAAGAACAAAACGGAACAACGCACGCCAAATCAAACCGCAGCAGAACGCGAAAAAAAAGATGAACACAGAGTAGCAGCACGAATTTTACAACAGAAAAAAACAACACAGAAACCAAAATCGGTTTTCAAATCAACAACTTGGGTCTCAACGCACGTACGGTCGGTGTGTGTGTGCGCGCAAAAATCGTAAAATATTGCCATGGTACATGAACACACCAGACTAGATAAGTATCAAATGCGATAGACGCGCGATAGACGCGCGATGAACGATGTTTGCATATGTGAATGTAATTGGTAAATATGCTCGTTGTAATTACACAAAACGTCTCCGTCACCATCTCTCCTCATCGTCGAGAAGCAGCAGTAGCTGCTGAGGCGGTGACGACAACTTCGACGGCGACAACGGCTACAGCATATTACATATGTCTAAGCAAATACTTGATCGATACTTCAGATGTTGTTATGTCTTGGCTTTGCTTGACTCGTCTCGTTGGTTCTCTCTCTCTCTCTCTCTCTCGCTCTGACCCACTCTTTTTCCTCTCTAATCCAAGCATTCGATATAATCCAAACATAGGCACCATAGCATCAAGTTCAATATCAACATAAATATTGAATTGGTTGTGCTGAGTCGCCTCTGTCGTTCCTCTTTTGACTGCTGTTTGTCTCTCACTTTTATCACTTCGCTTGGCTGTTGACAACCGTGTATGTGTGTATGTGTGTGTGTCGCAACAGCTCTATCACCGCAACCATTACAAATTTCAATTACACACAGTACAAGAACCGAAGAGACCGCATCGTTTCATCGTATCGGTTTCCAACCGAAAAATTGATGAAATTTAAATCATTTTCATCATACGTTTTCCCGGGCGCTTTTTTCGACCAAAAGCATCGTGTCGAATCTTCTTAACTTAAATTCAGCGCCTTTCTTCGATATATCTCTCATGCCACGAAATGGGGATCAATGGTAATGTCTTTAAAATAATGAATGCTTTAGTTGTTTTTGAATATTTTTTTTAATGAGCCACAGGCAAGTTCAAATGGCAATGAGTGAAGGAAAAATCTTGCTAGGTTTTGGCGTGTTTTCAATTTGTCGCATAATTTCATGTGTATCATGTGAAGCGTTGGCAAGTCAAGAAAGCTAAGCTTATATTTCCCTTTAGTCTTTGTGTATCAATAACAACAACGACGATGAATAGAGCACGACACGCTGCTTCGCACATATCAATGATCGGGAAATTGCATAAACGCCAACGTAAACAGAATTTCCAATAAATAATAAATTGAAATTTGAATTTATCGAGTGAATGTCGAAGACGACAGAGAATTAGAAAAAAAACGAACGATGTATATGAGTAAACACGGCGACGACGAAGTTTATTTTCTTACACGTTCGCTTATTCGAAGGAGTGCAGTGCATACGGAATGTGTGGCATGATATGTGGCAGTCTTTGGAATATGATTTGAAGCTCAAAGTGATTGTGTATGTTAAATTTTGATCCCCATCCAAATGGAATACGAACATTCTTGTGAGGAGTGAGTGTGTTTGTGCGGTGCAATTTAATCGACAAATGACGGCGAATTCATTTAGTTATCAGTGCAGGTACTCCATTAAGCAACACACAATCGTATTATGAATGCAATTCCCCTCCGTGTGCTTGTGCATGTATTGCCACAAACAAAAATCATATGCAAGCGATAGAGCGCGTACACCGACACACGAATGCACAATCACACGCATAATTCGCGAAGAATCACTTCTTGAAATTTGAAGTCGATAGATAGAGAGACGGAGCGAGAATGAGAGAGCGAACGAGCTTACATTTTATGTGACCGGCATTATAAACTCACACTGATACACTGTGCAAAAATGCACCTAACCATATGCCATGTGTGCGATGCGAAATTGTCTCTCTTTTTCTCTCTCTCTCCCTTTGCCAAACAGAAAACTCGATTAATATTTATGCCACAGTATATGAATTCAACAAAGCCAAAGCGAAAGAGAGAGAGAGAGAGAGAGAGAGAGAGAGAGCAAAAGAATGGAAAACATTTCAAAAGGCATATTAAAAACAGTCGATTAATAAACGATGCTCCGTTGTGATTATTTGATTCTCTCTCACAATCACCGTGGTAATTCACATGCATATCACCACAACACGCATACACACACAAAACAGAATGGAATTTAAAATATTCCCGTTGTGAAGAGCGAGCCGTGAGCGCGCTACCAATACTCGTCATTGTATTAGTGTGAATGCGTTTTTTATCTATGTGTCGTCGTTGTTGTTTGTGCCTTGTCCATTTACATTGTATTAACTTCCAACAATGTTTGCATGTGTACATTTGCACACGGTACTGTGCGGTGTGCACGCTGCTATAGAACAGGCGAAGAGAGAACACGAAAACAATGAATAGACAAACAATACAACCATGGGATCTCTTTTGCTCTCTCTCTCTCTATCGGATTCGAGTAAACACAACAACGATCATGCTTTGCATTTGTTTGTGTATTTACTGACGATTGTAGCTTCAACTGTCTATACATACATATGATACAGGTAGCCAAAAGGTACAACACGGCATGCGGCGAACCATTCGGAACAGAATGAAGAAAAATATAATCAACAACAACACACTACACATTCTTCGCTCGCACTCACTCTCTCTCTTACTCACTCTCTCTCTCTCTCCCTCTCCCTCTCTCTCTCTCGCCGTGTCTCTCGCTCTCTATGTATTTTACATTATACGATAATTGTATTTGGTGTGTAACCAAAACGGAAAAAACGGCCAGAAATAAGAAAATGCCAGTGCTTTTGAACTTGTAATATTTTAGTTTTAACTAAGAATTCAATGTAAGTAGACGTATATTATGTGTGTTGCGCTCCAACGTTCAGTTCATGATAGTTGTTACTCTTTTTTGATTTGCGTATAAACCGTCGTTCGTTCGTTCGTTCATTTGGTCGAACACTGATCGAACACCGTGTGTCGTTCGACTCAATCAATTCAATGTGCTTCAATTCATAATACCATTTTCTGATGATTGACTGTTTAATATTCGTTAAATTGATTATTATTCAAGTTATCAGGTGCCGCGTTGCGTGGATAAAGATATATTGAAAGCAATACGAATTTTATTTTTTATACATGTACATCGCTAGAACGGCGGAAATTTGAATTTTGTACACATTTTTTCCCGAGACTTTTGAGATTTTTATTGTTGAAATTTTCGATTTTGATGAACTCTTTTTTTTTCAATGGAAAATCATCTTCCTATCCATTTACTTCCATAAATATAAAAATTGCAATGATACAAAATTATTTCGAAGCGAAAAATTATTTCGGAGAGAAAATCAAATTCTCAAAAATAGATGAAGAAAATGTTAACGTCGCAAAAAATTGTCGAAATCCATACAAAAAGATTGATTTGAGCCCATCGAAATATTAAATACCAAGCAAATCCATTTGATTTAAATATCGAAATTTAAACCTCGAAATCTGCTTATATGCTCGAAATTCTGACTACTTACGAGAAAAGTCGAGTATAAAAATTCAAATTTCCTCCCTCGACACACATATTCGATTTGATGGCGTTTAGTTCAGAAATACAAACAAATAAACATTTCCATAATTTCCATAACAACCAGTGTGAACACCGTGTAATTGTTGTAAATAAATGAAATTTTAAACCGCGTTCAAATCGGACAATTTATTTTATCGTAGCTGTTGTTCTTCTTGTTGTTGCTGCTCATCTTATTTCGCGTTATTCAGAAATTTCATTCCGCGAGCGCACGAATCAATTAGACGAAACCGCGATGTTGATAAGTAATTAATTAGAGGTAGCGCGAAAAGTATATATACGATCAAATTAGTTAAATACAAAAGAGCCGATATAATAATAATGAAAAAAAAAGAAGATTGAGCATAACGATCTGTGCGGCAGCAGCAGCAACAGCAGCAGCAAAAACACAACACAAAAATATTTTTCGGTAGACGGGGGCAATAACAAACGCCCGTAACCAAGAAGTAATGAAATATAAATAATAAAGTTTGCGTGTAACCAATTTTTTTTATCGTTCGGTTCGTTCGTTCTCTATCGTTGTTGAGATGTGGTGCGCACGCGGTGATTCATAAAATATTTATGAACACTCCAAACTGACTTTGTATTTGATTCGCAGTTCGTTTTCCATCAATTAAATATCATGTTATATTTTTTATATATTCTAGATTCGAAAATCTGTAAAGAACCAAAAAAAAAAGAAACAGAAACAAAACAAACACAAATAAAACAAACGAAAAAAAGTCAAACAAATTAAGCAAGAAAACAAAGTACGTTTTTAGTAGATAAACTACAATTAACCGAGTGTGAGTCCCCGAACAAGCGTGTGATTCTAAGCAAAGAATAAGCGTCGTTCAAAATAGCGAAACTCGACGTCAGAGAAGAAACAAGAAAAAAAGCATAGCAGCATCAAACGTGAAGAAAAACCGAATTTTCAAAAGTTCAATCAAGGCGCTTGTCGACGATAGAGAGAGAGAGAGAGAGAGAGAGAGAGAGAGAGAGAGAGAGAGAGA
>NW_022595248.1:4561288-4673623 GCF_009176505.1 Sitodiplosis mosellana | reverse complement strand
AGAGAGAGAGAGAGAGAGAGAGAGAGAGAGAGAGAGAGAGAGAGAGAGAGAGAGAGAGAGAGAGAGAGAGAGCGGAACATCAAGGCACACAAAATACAACAAAACTACGCATTTCTAATGCAATAGCACCCAGCTGATAAAAGAAAGACATAGAACCCGAATCTATTGCGCGTCGATAATTCCGTGAAACCTGGTGGTGTTGTATAATCCAATCAAAAGAATCAAGAGAATTCGTTCGTTTTGTTTTTATTCATTTCGATGGCATTTACCTGACGTTAAAACGCATTTTTATTTTTACCTTCTTTTTTTTAAATCACAATTGGAGCATATACAATTACTTCTATCTCGTTCACACTCACACCGTACGCGATAAAATTCCTTTTGGTCAATCGACTATCGTCGTCGTTGTCCGTTGATCCATAAAAGAGTCGTTTTTTTTTTCTTAAAATTGTTGTTGTTATTTGTTGTGTGAGTGAGGGTTTAAGCATTTCTCTGTCATCAAAACGCGACCAGCCAAAAGAAAACCGGTAAGTTGGAATTAATATCTCTATTTTCGTATAATATATATTTGGTGCAATGCCTTGATCGCTTCGGTGTTTGTTCTTTTCTTTTTTCTTTGTTATTGACACAATCGCATATTTTCGATGTTATTCACATTGGGTCGGTTGAGTGTGAGCCCGCGAAATTCCATTATCACATATGTTTGTCATGCAAATAGAGCTGTTTTATGTCGTTCTCTTTCATTGCCGCTCTCTTTCGCTTCGCTGGGTCCCGTTTGATTTGGCAATTTTGGCTGGCAGTTCGTTACACCATTGTCTCTCGCCCGCATTTCATCACATCACAGCACATGGTCTCTTTTCGCTAAATCAAACACAGATAGTTTTTTTTCAAGTCGTGATTCATTCGATCTTTTTGCAAATATGCAATAATTCAAAAAAGATTATTTTATTGCCATTCGTCGAATGCCGCACTCGAACACAAAAGAGACAGGAATTTTTGCAAGCATTTTTTCTTGCATTCTAGGGAGTGAGACACAGAGACAGACAGAGAGAGAGAGAGAGAGAGAGAGAGAGAGAGAGAGAGAGTTGGGGAAAAATTGTAGTAAAAATTGATTCATGTTCGATGATATCACAGAGTTGTGAGCCGCACGTCTTGCTCAGTTGGAATTGTGTGCGCGCGAAAAAAATAAATAAACCAGAAATGAATAATTAACTCATTTACATCATTAGAATGGGCTGCTCAGGCACACAGCAGCTTCCCCATAAAGTTGAGTGATTTAATTAGAGCTACCGTCACTTTCGCGCACAATCAAACGCTCCAACACCAAATGTATTGAAACGACATGCGGCGAGTAGCACAGTTTTTTGTTGTTGTGCGTTTTTATGCAAAATTCATATCGTTTCATGTCGAAAAGCTTTACACTCAAACTCAACATTCATGCCGAGCTGTTCTCGTCGAGGATGCAAATGATTTTGTGGCTGCGCTACAAATACTTGTAAATCGTATCAGCTTACATTCACATCATTCATTGTTCAATCAAAGCTGCGGTCGCCGTTGCCGCCACTGCTCTTGCTGATGCCTCTGATGCTATTCTATTGCGTGCAAATTGCTTTTCTCAATTTTCATTTCTGGAAAAAACTATACACTCACTCATCAGACTGCGTTGTGAAAATCCCCCGTATTCGCTTGCAACATGATTGAACTGATCAAGTCTGAATACAAACCGACAGCTTTTTATGTTGAACAGCTAGTATAAAAGACGTGAGTAATCTAGTATTTTTAAAGCAATGAACCTTGATTGCACGTGGTTAACTGGCCATTTTATTTATTGAAATAGATTTATCTTTTGACGGAACACCAAAAATAACTTTGAAAGTTTCACATTTTTCTGATTAAATTCCCAATATTTTATTTGTTTGTTGGAAGTCCCTTTTGCTCGTTTACTTGCTTATTGTCTTTCATCAGCTAGGCTTAAGTCTGAATGAATTCATTACAGCAGAAGCATGTTCTCTGGTCACGAGTAACTTTAGTATATGAGCCAGAGCCACAATCCGCTGAAGAACAATGACATGGAAATATTCAGAAGAGTTTTAATTTCAACTGTTCCTCGTTGATTTGACGATGAACATTTTACACATTTATCGTATTACTTACGCTCATGTACGTAGCATCGTACCACTCTGGTGTCATGCGTTTGCGGGCAAATCGAAAGACAGCTAATTTGATCACTGATCAAGAGAATGGTCAACGCGATTAAAATAAATACAACTGCGGCCCTCATTGTTTCAAACTCACTTAATTAAAATCAAAGATGCCCACGTCTCCCGGATTCAGAACTCAAACTGAAATATGATTGCTTAATCAAAGTATTTATACGAGCCCTTATCACATCATTCTAAATGTATGTCAATTGAATTGATTGGTTTGAATACGTTTGTATACACACTGTTGTATTACACAGCCACTGTTATTCTTGACTGAACGTGAAAAAACGTCTGTACCAAGAAGTCTGTCATTTCAATGATGATAAGACTCTTTTTCTAAAAAAATCAAAACAACTTTTAAACAAAACCAAAAGCGACAATTTTTTACATAAGACATCACATACTTTATTTGACTCAATCGACAATTTTTAAATCAATTCCATTTATAAAAATGTTCGAAAATTTAATGAATGAGAATGAAGAGAGTTCAATATTCCTCTTTGAAATGAAATGAATGGAATTTAATAGTTTCAGGAATTATTACAATAAGTAAATCATTTAGTGTATTTCAAACAGCAGTAACATATTCTTCCTTGATAAGAGAATTGTTTGTGCATCGATTGAGATTTACAATTTTCATCACGATGAACTGCAAGAAAAATAATCAGGAATTATTTTAAAATATCAAAATGAGAACATTTCAAATTTTATACAATTTTTCTTCTCGAATTAATAAAGAAAAAAAAACGTTTCGTATTTGATTTCTTACGTTCATAGTGGAAGCATTTTGCTGGTAAATTTTCGTATTTATCTGGACAAGGAACGTCGGTGTCTGGATGACAGTTGAATCGATCACTGAGTAAAAAAATGGCCAGCACCAAATAGCAGAAGAAAAATGTTGCTTTCATTTTGAGTAAGTTGCACTTCGAAAATGGAATTGAAACTGAAGCAAAAGTACATCGGTATGACTTTTATAAGCTGAACCAAATATTTGGCTTCACAAAAGGCTATCAGGATTTGATTGTCTCGAACGTATTTTCAGTCTGATGTCTCTATGCATTAACCATTTTTTGTTGTTGTTGCAAATCCAATTGCAATGAGGGTTTTCTGGCAAATCTCGAAGTAAACAATCCATTCCTGATAGGGAGCAATATTGATAATCCATTCTATAACCCACTGTATGACATTTGGTTAAATTCCAAATTGGTTATTCTCGTCCACATGACATATTTGCGTATAAAATGCCAAATTTGTAATCAATTCCAACCGTTTTCAGCGAATGTATCCTCGTTCATTTCCCCCCCAATGCGTTTGAACGTACGAATTCTGTGTTTACCTCTCAAATTCAGATTCAGCGAACGAATTGAAAAATAAAAATCAGCAGAGAAAACCCATTTTATGCACAGTCAAAACAAATATTCCCCGAATCGGTATTTCCGGTCGCATATTTGATCGATATTTCCTGAACTCATTCAATGGTCCGCACTGTGGTGATGTTTGATTAAATTTCGTTTGAAATCGATACGAACATCTGCTTGGACGCTTGATGTTTGACCAGTGGTCATGCGTTCGACAGTTTCGGTTGCAAGAGTACCGCTATGTGACTTTGTGGCTTATAGTAAATGGAGTAACGGTTGTGACACAAATATCCATTACGTTGAATCGCAACTATGTGTTGATTTGTGACCGAAGGCCATGGACATGATTCGACATTAGCATAAATTTGAATTTTACAACCACACTCTAAATGGCTATTCGGAGTATTTGAAAAAGTAAAAAAAAACGGCAAGTACTGCTGCAAAAAAACTAGAAAACGTCCAAAATCGTACCGTACTTTTTCCCCGGTCAAAATGGCATCGAAGAATTCATATGGTAGTAGTTATCATTAATGATGTTCGTTTATCTTTGGCCGGTGACGATGACGCCAATGTACGACAAAATCCAAACTGGTTTTCAGTATTTTACGACCTTTTTTTGTCTTCTTCTTTAAAATTGAAACTGTGAACTGTGGAACTGACTGGGTGATTTGAGTGAACATGAGATTGGCTAATGATTCTACTGTCAGAATGTACTGAAAAACCAGTGTACCGTTTTATGAACGAAATAAGCAAGTGTACGCTTAAAATCACTTTCAACAGTTACAAACTTGAAAGACGCCTTTTCGATGGTGCGGAGCATTTCGGCAGAACGGAGATTTGTTTAGACAAACACACACACACACACACACAAAGTTTGTCAAGGATAAGTTACGACAAAGTTCACTACAAAATATAATATATAAACAATTTTATCGTCTCTGTGCGTCGTAAAATGTGAGGCAAAGAAGCGAAATGAGTATTCCCTCTTGGGCAACGCAAAAGTGACGAATGCACACGAATTTTATCGAAAAAACTTTCAAAAAGTGTAATTACGAGAATAGTTTTGGTTTCAAGTTGACAAAATCGATGTGTGTGTGTGTGTGTAGAGTTGCAACATTTGATGAAGTACATAAGATATTTAAATTAAGTTTATTCAACTTTGGAATCGTAGCGATTTTCGGTGCTGTATGTACTCTATACAGACTATAATATATAGTATTCGATCCCTGATTTGTTTCACTTTATCAAATTTCCCTTCATTTTCGACTGCATAACCTGCTGTAATCCAATTTTATATCGAATTGCATTCCAGAGCACACTCAAAGTAACGACGCGCATGTTGCTACAACAAACAACTGGTGTGCTTGTATGCTCCTTGTGATGTTGTTGTTGTTGATATTGCATGTTTAAAGGGATGAATAACCATAGAGTGCTTCAAAGTTCGGTTTGGTTTTTGGATTTGCCGCAATGGATTTGCTGACTCGAAACTTTATCCGTGGTTGACTTATTTGCAATAATTTGTCTTATCATTCAAAGTGAACGATCCTGGAACTGAGTCTTGGTTTTTCGCTGCTGTTTGGTTTCTTTTTTTTCGCGGTCCACTTATATGTCAAGCCGAACACAACGATTACCAGCGAAAATTGTGTGTACGACCGGTGTGACTCTCTCGAAAATATGCACCGTAAACATAAACAAAATGTATGCAACTATGACAACGGACACGCTCATTGATTTTAAACGACGTGTGCAAATGTATCGGGTTATCGGATCTACCTCATTTCTCACCGAAATCGGCACAAGTCATACGTGCAACACGGAATGTATGTACGTGGGTATGTGTGTGTTTGCAAAATACGACCATTCAATGAAAAGGGCCACCAAAAAATAAAACCGAGTAAATACGGCTGAATCTAAGTAAATATTTAATCGATTTATGCGGTTTTCGACTGAAATCACAAAAGCGTTGCATCGTGACATTCCATTAATTTCCACTTCTCATTGTTACAATTTTTTTTCTCTCGACATTTTCGTCATACTTCTTTCGTGTGGCTCGTTGTTTATCCTTCCTTTTCCTTCGCACGAAGCCGTGTCGAATTTCAGTGTGCGAAGCGATTTTGTGTGGAGTTTAACATTTCAGTGGTAAGCTGTACCATCATCAGTAGCTGGCAAATTTTTTCATTGATTTAATTTATTGCCGCTAATTTGCCGAGCAATTAATCACATTCATTCCGAGAGAGAGAGAGAGAGAGAGAGAGAGAGAGAGAGAACGAGACAGAAAGAGAGAGAGAGAGAGAGAGAAAAGTGTCTCGATTACACCAAATTAAAATAACTTTCAGCACAAACAATAGCGCTCGTCGTGTGCATTTCGTATACACGGGCGTATTCATTTCTCCTTTTCAGTCTTCAATGTTTTGTATCATTTAACATGGGCTTCTTTTTATGGCACATTCTTTGCAGTTGAGTTCGAAATTGAATGACTCCGAAATGCACAAAAACACACCACCTGACTCAACCTAACATCAATAAATCCATTTTATTATGAAATTCCATACAGGTGCTGCTTGTTTTTTCTCTCTCTGTGTGTGTGTGTGTGTGTTGTAAAAATCATGTTTGGTTTTGTGCATGGAAGAACAATGAAGCCGATATAAATCAAATGCATTTCTCTTTCGTGAATTCACATCATATTAGTGCACTTGCTATAGCGAACTGCTGTTTGTTTGTTTTTTTTTTCATATGGATGATTCTAGAGAACATGCACATGGCAATGCTCGATTAATTTACAGTAATTCTCAAAGCCTCATTCGGTGGTTTTTCTCTTTTTTTTCGAAGGCAATTTTCAATTTCGACAATTGAATGAAGTTGTAAATTTTCAATTATTGTCCACTGTGAAGCGTGAATTTGACGGAACATCGGACATCGGACACCGGAAAATTGTTTCATTTCCGCTAATGCCTGTGTGCATGAGTGTTTGTGTGCATCAGTCAATCGACTGGTTTTTTTTTCTTCTCATAAAAGAAACAGTTGCAAAACTAGTTTAAGCGGCGATTACACGTGCTTTATGCGTTCGCATGCGAATCACGGTACCCAGTCAATATTTGCCGAAAGCCAAACTCAATCTCAGCATCGCGCACTCGCGTGTGTTTAAGGTGTCGCGCGAGCGTGGACCCAGGCGAAAACTTTACTGTAAACACGTGCCACACGACCGAAACAACGAATTTAACTTCAATCTGAATTTAAGTTGCTTTTTTCCTCTGTCTGATTGTTTGCTTTTATTCTCATTCTGTGCACGGCATCGCAACTAATGTCGCGCATTTGATAAACATAAACTTTGTGATACTTTACCTCCATTTCGCTTGATTGACCCCCACACACACTTACACACAAACACGTATTGCGGCAATATTTATGGGCACTTTCGACGAATTTATATGCTTAGAACATTGAGTTATAGATAAACGACAGAAAACTTTGGCTTTTTTTACTTTTGCGCGGCAAATATCGTCCGCCTGTTTGTTTGGATGCAAATTTATAGGGAAATTTGACAACAAGGTCCCTTGACAACTATTTTCCGGGATATGTTTCTTTTTTCTTTGCATGGCAAACAAAGTTGTCGCTTCTTTTTTATTCGTCTTCCTATGCAAAACCGACAAGAAGCCACGAGTTTGCGGTTTATCATGACAGTGCATGAAATCAATATATGTGTTTAAACAATTGAGAAAAAACAAAGTTCCTAAAACAGCTGAATATCAAATGACTTTTATAATCTCGTATAATGTTCGAATTAGCATCAATTGCAGCAGGAAAAAAAAGTCAACGAAACGATTTTTTTCAGAATTATTCGCTGTAGCGAAAAACGAAGAAAAAACATTCTCGTTGTAACGAGACATCGATTTCAATTGTCTGCGCTCATGCGGAATTTAATTAAAATAATATTGTTTCATGTACGATCGCTATCAGCTCATGTTGTCGACAACTACACTATTTCTCCCCACCAATTGAATCACAATGTCAAGATTCTTTCCATCACTTTGTATCAGTACGATGGAATTTTCCTTTCACAGAACTAAATTTTTCTGAAATAACTGAATAAAAGTGAGAAAAAAAATGAAAATTGAAAACATTCAATTCATCAGAAGCCTCTGTTCAAACTTCAAATATCATATTCAATATAAGTGATTTCAGTCGACGACAACGATACGTGATTGTAAGTAAATGAATGTTTGATAGTGAAACAATTTTTATGTGCCATGATGCGATGAAACCATTTGCATTCCGCGATGTGCACATATTCGAATGGAAACGGAAAAAAGCGAAACAGAAAACAAATCCAGCGGAGCCAAAATGCTCTGAAACTTGAAGGTGACGTCTTGCACATGTAAATACGCGTCACATAGAGACCTGAAATAATTGTGATTAGCAAGCACGTGCACTGGTTTTGAGACGTGAATATCAAATAGGATTGTATGCTAATTTCATTCGGCGGTGGTGGCCGCCGTTGCCACGCCATGCCAACGGCTATTATCACGAAAAATGCTCATTTGCAGTACCGATTTTAATTACCGGAATAGGAAAAAAAATATATCGAAACAAAGAAATTATCGTCATTTGAAATTATTGAAACAAAAGTATTGCTCGTAATTTCGATTTGTTTTTTTTCTGTTTTTTTTTTTCAATAAAAATTTGAATTTTATCATTGTTTTGTATTGAGAACTCAAAGTTTCGATTATTTTTATCGAGAATTTCTCAGGTTGAGTGATTTACTTCCGTCTTTCGTTCAATTTCGCGCCCCAATATCGGCGAACATAATTAAGAGTGACGAATTCAGGCCAAATTCTTCTACGTTGCCTTTATATATTCATTGACTGATTAGCACCAGAAGCTCGTGAATAACGATCGGTGCGCATTTCATTCAACGCGGCCAATGCATCGCTGTGTTGTTGTTGCTGTTCGACGCACATTTTCGATTTCACCGGTTTTAAACTCTTGTGAATGAATAATAATCACTTGTCGAAATCGTGATTTTTTTTTATCGGTGTAGTAAAAGTTTTTGTTCATTCATAAAATCCGTCAATTTACTCGCATATAAACAGAAACCATCGTCATATGAATCGTCTCGGACGGATTTTTTCGTCTCGACACCACAAAATCAATGTTTTCGAAGAAATTGTTGTTTTCAAAATATGTCGCGCGAATGACAAGTTCTATTTCAATATCAAACCGCAAATTGACAACGAAATCGAGATTAAAATTCACACACTCTTCCTAGAATGCAAAGTGCATACATTCTTCACTGCACAAATTTCCTAAGAAATTGAGATCAATTTTCACAGCTATTCATATTTCCGCATTTCATTTCATTCCGTGTTAATATTTCTTGCGCAATTATGTAAATCTCATCGAAAAAAGATGAAGAGAAACGGAAAGAAAAAACGTTTTCAAGCATTTTAAAACGTAATTGACTTCAATGATATTTTAAAATTTGCAAACAAAAACACACGAACGAACGAGCTAACAAACCGAAACAATGTACGTGATGCTGGATCTACATCCACTCATCGGGGGAGACCAATCAATAGAACGGGTGTTTAAACGTTTTTGTTGGCATTGTTCTCGAGCTCGAACGTATACCGTCAACGAGAAAAATAGCCAAATAATCATGCATTTAAGTTGGAAATTGATTCTGTTCGATGAACCAATATTATTGTGCCGTTTTTTTGTTTGTTCATTCATTCATTCTACTGCTGTCGTTGCTGAACACAAAAACACAATTGAAAAAAAAAAATCAAAACGTGCAATAGAGCCGCAATTCACGATAAGTTTCAAGGTCACTGTTTTTATGCGCAAACTTGACAAAAGCAGCAAAAAAATACACTGCTTTTTTCGGTGCTTGAAATAGAGAATGTCCAAAAAAATGTATTTTACCATAGAAACAAAATGTGTGTACGGAATAAAAATCTGCGACAATCGACATCTCATTCGTGCAATAGTATTCTTCCTCGAAAATCACTCAATCATTTCCTAAAAATAGCCAATTCAATCAGAATCAACAGCCAAACGAATGCCAAAAAATGTCGTTTTTACCAGCTGACCAAGATCGCTGAACACATAATGCGCACATTTAATCCAACCGACGTTCCGCACAAATCATATAAATGCCGATAATTAGCTTTTAACGCTATACTCATAATTACCGACTTATATACATTTTTGATAATGAATTTTATCGATTTACCATAAACGGATTGTGTGTGTATCGATATCAAGCGATGTGTTTACCTTTTTCGTTTAAATCGGTTAGCGATAGCAAATATGCGCCGTGATTCGCCTTCGTTTTGGATATAAACAGACAGGGTTTTGTATACGATACAATATGCTTTTCGCTGTCCGCAATCGTGCATGAAAACCAAATGTAATTTTATACAATTTTTCTAGCTATTGTCTGGGCTATATGTTGTGGGTGTTGCCTTTAACTCATGCTAAGCCATTGTCTGCTGTGTGTGTATACGCACGCGCGCTTTATTTAGCCTAGAACCAAATGAAAACAGTACAAAAATTATAAGTTATAAACACATTGTTTAATTCGATGTTAATGCATGCAATTTATGTCACCGATTTATTCAAAAATCTGCACTTGGGTCGCATTCGGTTGTGATCACATATGTTTTTATCGTTGAGAAATTGGGTGACAATAGCCATCATCAAAATTGAATTTACACACATTTATACAGCAAAATTTATACAATATGCGTACACTATTTACACCGGTTTTGACCGGGCCGAAAGAGTGCCCGCTGTGACCGCTGTTTATTTACTCATATGCTTAAGTGGGATATAATCGAAATGATGCGTTCATACACTGGTGGCATCGTACACTAATCCATTCAATGCATTTTTGTTGGCTGAGTGTGCGGCGACCGCGGTGGCACACAGTACATCGATAACGCACACGTTTATTTTGGATAATTATATATGGCTTTATATCAATACGGTCAATAATTGCCATAAATTATACAAATTATCTCGTAATGACGACAAACGATCCACACACACATCGATTGCCAGTTAGTTAATTCGCATGAAAATGCAATCAATTCCAACTATTGGTGTTCGATTTCATCACATAGTTGTATCTATGGCTGTGCTGTGCTGCGTTGTTTGGTGTTGTATCGTGTTGTCTGCTTTTTTTCTCGCACATTGTGATTATAATGAAGTGTTGTTTCAGGCGATAATTTTCACATCAACATCATCGAATTAAATCAAAATAGAATTTTGTGTGCTTCTTTTCTCCGTTCAAAATTGTTTGCACACCATTTGTATCTATAGTCCATTTAATTTATTTATTGGAAGCGCGTCGCTTCGCGCGCGCGTTCGCTTTATTAATGTTCATGCCATAAAATCATAATTAAAAAGTTTGCGCTTCGGATCATAGTTGAAATGTCAAC
Source organism: Sitodiplosis mosellana (assembly GCF_009176505.1). Classification (NCBI taxonomy): domain Eukaryota; kingdom Metazoa; phylum Arthropoda; class Insecta; order Diptera; family Cecidomyiidae; genus Sitodiplosis; species Sitodiplosis mosellana. The sequence continues at coordinate 4,662,619 of NW_022595248.1, read as the reverse complement.
AGCAACGCAGCGTCACGGCTCTTGAGCTAATTAGCAATTTTCCAAAGTTATTCGCGCACCATTTATTATGCTCACTCTCACTTACATAAACCCAATTTCATATTTCACCCAAATTTAATTCTTTTATTATTTAAACATTTTTCAACGTTTCACTTCTTTTTTTTTTGCAGATTTACCAACACAGAGCACACAATGCAGGGAATTTCGAAGTATTTACGATGGTCGCCATTGTACACCTGTTGCTGTGTATTTGTCATCCTGTCATCAACAGTCATTGCGGGTAAGTGGATATAGCGGCGGTAACAATAATACACCAATTTTAATTCGATTCAAACAATAAAATTTAATTTCATCAAAAGTTCTGGATCAACTAATTAATTCACCGGAATTGCTCTAAGTCAATTTGCGTCATACGCACACCGCACGGTGCACCGTGCGCGTGGGATTGTTTGTGGGTTTTCTGTACAATTTGTGCACCCATTTTTGCGGTTATTTTATGAAGCACACATTTTTTGCGACGTTTTTTTTCTTTCTATTTCAATAAGTAACTTTCGCGGGCACGCGCTTGCAGAATGTCGTGAGACGACACAAGAATGCGGTTTTGCTATTCTCAGACAATATGATACAAATCCCAGCACCTTGGTCTAGAATTTCAAATTGACGACGTCAATTGCAATCTTTTCCACCGCTGAATTTCATTCCAGCTCTGCTGGTGCCGTTGGTTTTTTTTTCGCTGTCGTCGCTGTCAACATCAACACTTCGATCTATCGATCATAAGATAATTGTTTCAGAAATGCCATGATTTGTTTAATTCAATCGATTGTGTTTTTTTCCTTCTCCAATTCCTATCACGTTCTTTTTGTCAGCTGATCAATCAGAAATCACTTTGAGAAAATTTTCAATCAATTGAAACAAAAATGAGTTAACAATTGCGAACTGAATAATTGAATGAAACGAATAACGATTCAGAATTGAATTAAATTACAAACAAATCTATATAATTAAGTGAAGAGAACAAAGCAGAAAAAAAGGCGAAGATTGAAATCTCGCTTTGAAATTACACAAGCATCAATGTTCGACTCGGGTATCGTTGATCTCTCTCTCTCTCTCTCTCTCTCTCTCTCTCGTTCACGTGAATGATAATGATGAGAAGTCGTTATGCACGTTTAACGCTCAATTCGACACACTTTAAAACGCACACATAATCTGCACTTACGCTGCGATTAACCGGTGATTCGTCTAAAAAAAACACACAAAAATCTCGATATTCATTCAGACCTTTCCATTGTTTTTGTTTGCCAAGTAATTGTTCCATTTCGTATACGATGGCAATGCAAAAAGGTTGGGAAAACCCCACAATAAACTGCAGTTTTGTATTCAATACTTTACGAATTCTTTCTGTTTGTTCTCTCTCACTCTCTCACTCTCTCTCTCTGTCTCCCACTCTCTCACTCTCTCACATACACACACGATTGATGCTCATTCAATGAGCGTCACAATGCACTGCATTGAATGCAGGATTAGTCCTTGGCATTAGAACCGCACACATCGTACGTGTTGCAACTCCATTGAGCATTTAAACATGAACTACGACTGATTTATTGATTCGTTCGATAAAAATGTCGCACAGCCAAATGAAACAAAACAACCGCACAAGAGGAGGAAGGAAGACAGAGGGAGAGCAAAAAAATTGGAATTACATCAAAAGCCGTTGAGCAGCCGTTGATCGCATCGTTTTAAATGGAAATTGCATCACATCAATATGAGTAATGGATGCATTCATGTTCTTATCGAACATTTTACAACTGCGGTCAAACTCGAACACAAAGCGATTTTGCGATAGTTTTATCATCGATCCAATGCTGAATCCGAAATCAAACATTTTAAATTGAAATCAATGTGGCCCCAATTCCGTGCGGTTTTTCAGTGCACTTCCGAAATATTCTAACCGAAAATCAGCGTTATTTACATTTCAAAAAGGGTCATTTGAAATGGCCTATCGTTATAACGTTCCGATCATGGTTTGTTCATTCAATGGCTTTAACTGTGTGTGTTGTGGAATGTTTTGGCGGAGATGTAAAACCAAAAATTAGAACAAGCGCACACCGAACTGTTGTTCGATTCGGAAAAATGGAGAGAATTCGCTTATGAATATTCAATTAGTTCCCATAATTTAACGATACAAATCCACTAAAAACATGATGCGATCAAGTGTTGATTGAAAACTCTTAACACACGGCTCAATGATGCCAATGGAATCGGTGTGTGTATGTGGTGCATCGAATAAATTCGCGTTTCCTTTGCAACAGCGCTTTTGCCTATGATAAAATAACGAAACAAATGCAATGCCAGAAATTCCATCGCAACCCAGAGAGCGATTCACGAAAGAGTGCAAACATTCGAGATCCCGTTGAAAATTCAAATGTCATGGATGTTTTCCGGTGCGATGTTGATTTATTACATGTTGATTTATTACATTCAATTGGCACTAGAGAGAACTTCACGTGCCACAACCAAACTACTAGCTTTTCGCATTTTTCTCCATAAAAATTGCATGTTAATCCATCCATCGTTTCGTATCATAAGGGAATTCACTCACTCGTTCGTTCATTCTGTCAAACTAGAGCTTGCTAGTTCGTTCGTTGGAGTCAGATGCAAGGAAATCTCTATAAAATTGATGCTCGCTAAGTTTTTTAAGAATGTTCAAGAAAAAAATTTCATAGCTGCGGAAAAGAAACGAAACACCTCTATTTTGATGGATGCTCGTAAATGCTCGAAACTCGATGATTTTTACACGAAAAGCCGGCAATCACTTCAGACACCGACAACGGCAATGACGAACGAAATGCAAATCATTTAAACTTTTCCATACGTTGCAACAATTTACGACGGGTTTAGATGGCAATCAGTGTTAAAAATGAAAATTCGCTTTTCGACTGGAACGGGTGAAGTTGAATTGGTTTGGTGCACTATGGTTTTTTCCCCATTTCATTTCAACAATCATTGTCGATATTGAGACTGCTATTCAGCATTTTATTCGATGCGGTTGAAATGCCGACTGATTTTTCTCTCTCTCTCTCTCTCACTCTCTCTCACTCTCGATTTCTATTGATTCATTCAATATTTATGTCTGGCAGTGGGTTAAACACCCTCAATCCAAAATCCATTCATCTATATAAAAGGTTTGATAATGGTGCTAATGTAAACGATGATTTTTCAAATTAATTTCATCGAAAAGTGTTCCAACAGACAGGTTGAACAAGTCATTTTTCACCTCATATCAAACCACAACAACAAAAACGTACGACTGACACCGTTTTTATTTCGTGCACCGTTTATGGAACAATTTTTTCCAAACGAAATGTTATGCGCTTTTTTTCGTGATAACCGACCGCTGTGTAAACAACATTTGTTTCATACAAATTGCAAATGATTCATACCATTTTAGTGTAAACTGTAGTTTAATTGGGTCAATCTAGTTCATTGCCTTGCCTAATTACGAAATTTATTCCAACCAAATTGTACGCATAGCTTACGCTAATTCATCTTTTAACGCAAATCATTTACTGTTTACATATTAAAATATTGCTCGTTTTGTTGCTAATTGTTTGCTGTTATTTCATGTATTTTTTTCGTTATGTTTTTCATTTTATCCACAGTGCCCGTACGACCAAGACGCATGGTTCGTGAAACATTTTCATTTGATGCCATTAATAGTAACACAATTTCAAATGGTGGGTTGACATATCTTTGAAACGAATACCTAGTGCTTTGTTTTAAATTCAAGATCAATTGTTTTCACAGCGACTTGCCTCAACGATGGTGTCGAGGTACAGAAATCATCAGTGAAATGCGAAATTCAAACTGGTTGCAAACTCATTCAGAGGACAGGCGAATGTTGTCCGGATTATCAGTGCTGTGAGTCATCCTTTTTTCTTTCTCTTATTTTTACGCTTTTTCTTCACTTACATAATGTTCTTTTTTCTCTATTTTGCTTTTCTTCGCCTATGTTTCATCTTTTCTTTCCATTTTCTTTCGCTTTTCACCTCATTTTTGTTATTTTTCTCTACTTTTCTCATATTTTCATTAATTCTTGCTACTTTTTCCTAACGTTTTTTCCATACTTTTTCCCTTTTTTTCTATTCATCACCTCTTTTTCAAGTTAAACTGAGAACGTATTCTGTTATTCTTAACTTTGCCTTACTGAATTAATTGATGAATTAATCCTTTGATTCAATTTGCCCACAGCGTGCAATCACGAGGACCGAACGTATGAAAACGGAGAGAAAATCGTCAGTCATAATCCTTGCCGGCGATGTTTGTGCAAGGGTGAGAGCTGCTTAATTGACTCAATCATTGGCTTGATTAGCTTATTATTGATTTCTTTTTTTTTCTTCTCGTAGGTGGTGAAGTTACGTGTAACGATGTTTCTTGTTACATTCGCGATGACTGCAAACCGAGATATGTGAAAGGTGTTTGCTGTCCGACATTCGACAATTGTCCTCCAATCGGTAAGCGAAGCTATATTTACTGCTGGAAATTTTTTCAATCTCAATTAACTCCTTACCTTGAGTTTAAAATTTATTTTTTTTTGTTCTAAGAATTTACAATTCAATTGACTATTTTCAACGTCTAACTGAATCAATAAATATCCTCTAAGATCCGTTTTAATTTACCGTTTTCAGACGATGTGAAAATTGCGGCTACAAAAGAGACCGAATCAAAAACCTCAAAGAATGACTTGTTAATATCGTTGGCGCCGTCACCGACGACTGCCGTCAATAGTCCAAGTATTGAGAAAAATCCAATGCTCCAGTTGGCCAATGAGAATCCACTAGGCATTACAATTAAAGAAATTACAAAACCCGAAGAGATTAGAATCACGGACGATAAACCGAAACCATTTAATCCGTTCAAATCGACGACGACAACAACAACAACTACCACCACCACAACGACGACCACAGCAACGCCGAGTACTACGAATACCGAAACTTCCGCAGAAGACGTAACAAAATTATCAACAACTGAATCGACATCAAGTTCAACGGTGAGCAGCATTAGTACGGAGATCAGTAGTGAGCCAACAACCGAAGACACGAACCAATCGAACGGAGACCATGAAAGTCGTGATTATATGGATGACGGTGCGTTGAGTGGCGATACGTCGGGTGCTCCACCAACAAAAGCCTCGAAAGAAGAAAGTGAAGTGGAGCCGCAAGTGCTTTTAGGCAGTGCCGATTCAAATACCATCGGCGATGAGTCGGGCAATAAAAGCGTACGACAAACCACGGAAAACAGCACCAATATCGATTTCGATCAGTCTTCCGAGAGTAGTTCCGAACTGTACAGCTCAACTACGGAGAGTGCAATTGAGTCAAGCACACCGGTTGGTGATGCGTCAAGTACAGAAAGCAGCGGCGAAGTGATTGATCTAGTTTCATCAACACCAAAGAATTTGGTCTTTGTTCAACATGGTGGTAAAACGGAATCATTCCATATTTCTGGAACGGATGGTTTGCAGCGCGTTGAAGAATTAGAAGTGTTGAGTTCAACCACGGAAAATAGTCAAGAAGTTGGTGAAGCGGCCATACAATCGTCGAGCGAACAATTGGACATTTGGTCAACAATTGATAATTTCGATGGTGTCGATAATAAATCAAGCGAGGAATTGGTAATGGAACCTTCGTCGTCAACCGTTGGAACAGCCGAAAATTTCGATGAAAGCAGTACAGTTTCAGTGGCAATTAATAAGAAACTCGATAATACGTTGAATTTGAATTTGAATGACAACAGTACCGAACATTTAACAAATAATTCCATTGAAGTATCAACTCCAGTCGCAGAGAGTGCGTCAGAAAATTCATCGGAAATTTTAATACCGGCTGAACTAGTTTACGGAACGGTATACTACGGCGAAGAGAGATCTACGGCGTCTCCACCGACGGACGTGCCGATTGACACTGTTTATTATGGACCAACGGAAGATGTTTTCGATGCGTCATCGACAACAGACGGGTTTGAAGCCAGCAGTACAACCGAACCAAGTACAACCGAACCAAGTACTTTGTCAACAACAGTTGGGCCGGTTTCAGTGACCGAGCCATCGAGTGCACCAAAGACCTCATCAACTGAACCATTGCCAGAAGCAACTAGTCGATTTTCGACATTCGATGAAGAAGATAGCACGCAACCCGAAAATCCGGAATATCCACCGATCCCCGACGATTTGAGCTTGGCCCACAAAGATGATGAGGAACGTCGTGCACCGAGCAAAGTCATCGAAGACAATGTGTCGTCATCAACGGGTGGACCATGCGATGAATGTGATAGCGTGTTGAAAAGTGCCGAGTTGAGTACACAAGGTCCATCAACAGTCGAACAGATAAAAGCATCGCACGAATCGGATGTTGTGGAATCTCGTGCACCGGGTGAACCGCATCTTATACCCGAATGGGAACGAACCACAACTCTAAAGGCCGAAGAAAGCACAACATTTGGTCCCAAAGAAACGGTAACAGCAGTCAATGAAATCAATAAAACGGCCATTCTGGATGGAGTAGTGAAAACGAATAAAAGTGAAGCGTTGACAAATATCGAAACGCTTCCAAATGATGTGGATTCGGATGAGAAATTCGGTCGCAAAGAGCCAACAACGGAACGACCGACAACCAGAGGCTATGCCAATTTGAGTGAAGAAGGCTCAGCCGATGACTCAGCCCAATCTAATTTTGACAGTTCAACGGTTATGGGCGCAACCGATCCGAAAGACGATGCTGAAAGCATCAAATACAACAGCAGCGGCGGTGATAGCGTCTCAAAAGAAACATATTCCTTTGAATGGCAATCAAATTCAGCGAAAAACTATTGGCTTAACTTGGCCAGAGTAAATGGCTGGGTAACACGGAAATAATTTGTTTTCGTCTTTTCTTTGACATGAAACGTCTGAAACATGAATGCTCTTTTTAAATAAAATTAAAATACAATTTGTTGATGAGTTCATAGTTTGAATTGATCACCGAAATCGGAACGAGTAACAAAACATAGGCTGAATTTCTTTTCTAGCCGTTTAGAAGCAACGTATGAGAATTTTTTTTTCTTCTTGAAAATGAATCATTTTTGAAATCGACGTCATTTATTCACCGAATAACCGAAAGGAAAGTAGACAAAATAGGAACTTAGAAACTTGAGCAAAGATGAACAAATGTGTAACGTATTTATTTTGCACAAATTGTGCATTAATGAATGAGAGTCGTGCCACAAGACTTTATTTTAAATTTAATTTTTAATGTTAGCGATTAAAATCTAGTGAATCTGAATAGGAACAACAAAAACAACAATAATTGATGGAATTTTTTCTTCTTCTCTTAGTTTAGATTTTTTAGATGATATTTTAGTTATATATGTATTGTTCATGATTACGACGTTCGTAATTAAGACGAGTTAGCATGAGAGAGAGAGCGAGAGTATTTGCGAGTCTAAATTTATCAGTAAAATGTGCAATTAAGTGTGTTTACCCGCTCCGTGAAGCTCGAGTCGGCGCACGTGCGCCTATTGAAATTAATTTGTAAGGTCTTTGCGGTGTGAGTCAGAAAAAACGCACTACGAATTTGCATTTTGGCTTCGAACGAACGAACTTCTATTACTTTTTCGTGTGTGTATGTAGTGAGAAATGCTACATTTCCTATATTTTCTTCTTCTTTATTTAAATACTAAAACATTCTTCACTTTAATTTTGTCCTTCATTTTTCCATTTCCTTCATTTCGCGAGCTGTTTTTCTATTTCGATTAGATAACATAATTTTTTATGTGATATAGATTTCATTTTTGCATTTTTTTTTGTTGTTGTCTCTTTTCATTCAACTATTTCACCCGAAATTTTCTCATTTAGCGTGTAATGAACCATTTCGCACACATTCCAAAATTTACTTTACATTCTTATAAACTACATGCGATCAATTTAGGAAAATGCTATTCACTAGATATGAAGATTCTTCAACGAAGAACAATTCGTTTTCTTGCATGTTTAGACATTCTAGAGCAAATTACAGCAAATTTATCTTTAAAACAATACAATGACATTAATTTTAAATAGAATTTTTAATTATTATTTATTGACATGTGCTATAACAAAATTATGTACGATAATAATTTGAATGCTGTAATATCATGAATAAAGACCATTGAAATTGGAACTGTTTTTTTTTCGTGTGTGAGGTTTCTTTTTTTTGCAGACTTGAGACAAACATAAGTGATGGTATCAATAAGTGAAAATTTAACATTCTCAGCTGGTAGGTGTCTCCTAATCTGAGTAGACTTTACATATACAGAAAAATCAATTCCAATGAAAAAAATTTCCATCCAGTTCATCTGAGTCATAATTTTGCGTATTACAATGATCGGAAATATTTGAATAAATTGGTTCAATGACACACAAAAGAAAATGTGCTATTTGTTGAAATGAAATAAAATGATCAACAGTCACTCAGTTGTATGTAGGTGTATGTAGGTGGTGGTACACAACTAAAACTGGCTAATTTCATTGAAATCAAGTCTTTTGTATGTTGTATTTACTTTGGGACATTTTGACTAATAGTGATTTGTGACTAAAGTTAACTACAGTTGCTTATTTTGTTCGAGACAATCACTTTTGATCAGTCAAAATGTTCCAAAATAATCTTTGGCTTAGGCAATCAAAAATTTTCCACACGGACGATGTATAAAAAATATCCCCGCTAGCAACTCTTTCACTTCCAAAAATGTGTGAAAATTTCGAATGAATTCTATTCCCTTGCTATTTACAAAAAGGATTTAACGACCAGAAGTATAAACATTTTAAAATCATATTCAAGCAATTGGATTTTGGACAAAAAAGATAAATCATTGAACGTCAAAATCGAATAGATCATGTAATAAAAGTAATGTGTCTATCGCTCCCGAGTCCTGATGTATAAAAATCGATGGCCTCCCATTGAGCCAGCGTTCTATCACTATCTCGTTCGCACTTGCGTCCATGTTTTACGACAAAAATACGGATGATTGACCAACAACACAATCGCTTGCTTCGTCTCTTTCGAATAATTTCCTTTCGTTTGAGCGACATATTTCTTGGAAAAGTTAAATTTGCAAAAATAGGCATTCGCGAATCGCTACATAGAAAATGAGAGCATTTAAAATAAAGAGAACGAATCGACCCGAAAACCTGATCGCTCCATCGAAAAGATTTAATTTCTTCACTTGATTAAATCGATAAACACATTAGTATTAATTATGCGAGAGATCAGCGCCACTTTGAATCAGATTAGGCGAAATTTGTCTGGAAAACAAAGCAAACGGTAGGTAAAATATGACACATGGTAAAAAAAAAAACGAAGAATCGATAATTTTCACAATTTCTCCATTTGAATTTGGGTTTTTAGATCAAGAATGTATTCATTAGACTCATCCCAAGGAATTTCGTTTGTATATCAAATCACTTTCTTTCCTTAACTCCATCAACCATCAGCTTCCAACTTACGAATTCGTTTTATCTGATCGATTGATTAAGTGATTTAGTGGGGTTTTGCGTGCGCGCGAGCTCCGTCGTGCTCACACTCAGTCAACCGTAAAAACTGCACATACGTAATCAGTGTTGGAATTGTGTTGGAGGGGATCCATTGACTATAAAATGAATGGTGATGTCGCCGGCTTCATCATTCTTCCAGTGGACGGATTACAGATCGTATAGTGTTAGAGTGAAAATATCGAACTAAAGGTGGGTTCGAAAGTGTTTATTTTTTACAACATTGATTTAACGTGGTGGATTTTCGATAAACGAGTTTTTTTTTTTTTAAGCTGAAATTAAAAAGTCCAATAGAAAAAAAATATCACAGAACAGATGTATGAAGAAAACAAAAACAAAAACAGAAAAAAATGAATAAATACGCAAACGCATTACGGAATATGTGTGCCATTTGATGATAAACTTTCACCGTCGAATAAATTCGGATTGAAGAAAAGTCGTTGTGACAACTTTCTAACCGTATCGATTTTCGAAGAAAAGAATAAACAACGGATTAAACGCGTTTAGGTTTAGTGCAATGTGCGCACAGAGTGCATTCTCCTCGCGTACGATGCAGCAAAACAAAAATATATAAACAGAGAATAAAAACGAATATGTCAATAAAACATGTCACACACAATGCACGGTGGATTTGATTGCATCAAAAGTGCGGAAAAGAAAACTAACAACAAAAAGACTCTCCGCTGGTTACGAAATACGTGTTAACAATTTGCAATGCATAATGATGCAGTGACCCATTCATTGATTGTTTGTTATCTTGGTTTCTGCTTGTGTTATGATATAACCAGAGGAAAAATACGGAATTAATTGTGTTCCTCCGATGAAGTGCCATTTCGATTTTACGGCATTCATTCATAGGTTTCGTTTTGTCTTTTGTTTTTTTTTACAGGTCAAAATGAAAGCCATCATTTGTTTCGCTGCTATAATTGCCGTTGCTGTCGCATATCCAGCTCAGGAAGGTGCCGCCTACACTAATGAAGCCATTCGTCAAGCACAGAGCTCACACTTGATCCCACAAAATGCACAGATTCAAAAGGTGCGTAACCGTTTGTGCAATAGAAATTGACATTTTGAGCGAAAATTGAGTTTGAAGGGAGAAAAAAGGAGACGAAAGAGAAAAAATGAAAAAAAAAAAAAACAGATTTTTTTTTCATAAACTTAAACAAAACACTAATAATTTCTTCTTTTATTTTTCTCCACAACAGGTCGATGAAGGTATCGAATTGAGCGCTTTGGAAAACATTCCAGGTAATCAACGTGTTGACTTGTTCTCATTGTTGGGATCACAATTTCCATTGGAAGTCGTCCAAAATCTTCAACGACAAATCGACTCAGTCGGTCGCAACTAAGTTTCACGTGAGAGATGCACTTACACAACACTCCATCCAACACAAAACACATGAAACTATTGCGCAAATTATGTGATCCTTCTCTTCTCGCTGATTGAGCAGAAATTCATTGGAAATTTCTTAAAAAAAAAAAAAAATGGGCAATCAACATGCATTCTTCACCATCAGTGCCAACATCTGTCCCCAATTTATTGTTAATTTTTTACATCAATTCCTCTAACACCTTTTCTTAGGCATTTATGTTAAAACTTTTTTTTTGTTATAAAACGCAAAAATATGTAAATATATGAAGAAAAAAACTTTTTTAATTTTGTTACCAACATATGTTCGTTTTAATTGCATAATTTGTTTTGCTCAACAGTGGATTTTTTTTCGTTTTCACGGATTTCTCTTGTTGATTTTTTTTCCTCCACAAGAGAGTCTTTCATTGAATTATTGAAACCTAACAGAAACGAATGATTTCAATGAATCTATTCTCTTTCATCGATGAATTCATTATCTTTCTTCGATCAATGGGCTTTGGCATTTTACGAAGGCAGCAGAATTTGATTGAATAAGAGTCGAGCCGCCCATATAAGGAATTGCTGCTACGGACCAAATGAAACGATTTCCAACAATTCCGTAAAATGTATGCAATTTTTCGAATGGAAGTTCTTCCGTCAGCGCATTAAGTTCACAAACTCCTTACATTGAACGGTTTGTTAAGTACGGGTCTTGGAATCGTTGTGAATGTACAATTTCCATTTCGAATGAAGCATGCCTTGTTTGATTTGATGTTTCAATTTCGCTTGATTACGGGAATTAACGTGATTGTTATTTTAATGATCATTTTTCTCTTCTTCACTTCTTTTGGTTTGATCGGCACACTACTCGATCTTTTTTTATGGTTGTCGCTTCAATTTCATAATAAATTTCATCACTCGCAAAATAGCGAATAAATAATTTACGTGTTTATGCGCATTTATGGAGATTTTTTGACTCACGACACAAACTGCGAAATAGAAATGAATAATCCAGAGATTGTAACTGATCGTAGATGGAAAAATTTGGTACATTTGATCGCGTTTCCATCATTCATAAAGTCTGTGACGAGTTTCGATCTGTGATGCTCAAGAAACACGATAAAAGCAAACACTTGCAAATAAAGTAATGATTAATGTGCCCATGCCGAATGTGCGGCGGTGCTCAAAGAAATGGATTTCGGAAAAGCGATACTTGAAAAAAAAAATGAAACAATCACAGAATTTAATACACGTTGTAATCGCGCTCATGATATAGAAAAATACGTGATTTCTGTGCTCTGAAGCTGCAGTGTACGAGCGCGCGCGGTGCTTTCACTTTTATATTGAAAGGGAAATAAATGATGGGCATTTCACAATTATCATTTTGTTTTCCCATTGGCATTTTAAATTTCAGACAATTTTTTGCTGCTGCTTCGATTATTTGTATATTTTTAAACAGCTGTGCTACGTTGCGATCGCCCTCGAGGTACATTATAAGAAAATCATTTGTGTATCCAGTTAATCGCTGCTTTCAACGGTTAGATGCATAATTTGATTATGATTCTTTTGTTGATTACAATTACGTATTTCGGTGGGCCGATTGGCTTGAGGGTCATTGTTGATTCGTTACACACACACACCGCCCATTCAATAAACCTATTCATTACCATGACTTTCGAATAAAGTTCGTTAAATCGAATGGGAATATATCCATAGCCGTAGGCGAGTTAAGCAATTTCCTTTGATGAAATAAAAAATCATTTGGGTTCGGCAAAAATTCGGCAGTCATTAGTGAAAGACAAAATTCAATAATTGCGTGACATTTAATCGTTTATTTGTTTCTTGGCGCATTACTGGAAGAGGTGAATGCACTATTTCCTTCATCTTTTGAAAATCAACAACCAAATTACTGCCGCATGCAAATGCCATCACATTGCACAGCTGTTAATAACTATAATCAATAACATATCAATTCGAATGTGTGTTACTTTGGCCCGTTTTCACCAGGTTGCGCTGAAATAAGTTGTAAGATTTTCGATTTAGCAATCAAAACACCGATTTCAAGGTCATCTTTATTTACGATTTATTCAAAACGAAATCAAATCATGTATTTTCTTGTACATATAAGCAGAAAAAAAAGAACAGTTTAAAACCAAACAAATGATCACATTAATAATCAAATTCAACAGCCATTCCGTTAAAACTGCTGGTAACTTTACGGCAATTAAACTCACACACAAAACATACAGAATAATACTTTAAGTGTTAAACACCCAACGTGTTGACTTGTTCTCATTGTTGGGATCACAATTTCCATTGCAAATCGTCCAAAATCTTCAACGACAAATCGACCCAAGGAGAAAAAAAATCAGCTTTGAGCCCGTTCAAATACATGTAAAATCACTTCGAAAATTGTTTGAAAATTACAATCTAGCTTATTATTCTCTGGATTTCAATACTTTTTTTACGTGGCGTCTATCTTCAAGGCGACGATCCTCCAGTTGCATTTTTCTACACCCGAAAATTTTATCCATGTCGATCGTCAATCTACCGATTTGCTTACGAATATAATAAATAAGTTGTTCTTTTGAAAATTTACATTAAGCGAAACATCAAAAACCGAAAAAAAAATTCTCAATAAATTTTGTCCTCTCCATACCTCACAGCACATGAAACAGAGACCTTCATTCCGTTTCTTCGTTCATTATTCGTTCTGTTTTGGTTCAGTTTTTACAATTTTTGTGCTAAAAATCCTTTGCAAAGAATTTTAACTTTGTCAAAGAATCTCAATCTATTCTAGTCATTTGAATGAACTGAAGGCGTTTTTTTCGCTTTTTTTTGCACTGAGTTGATCAAAAATTACATATATGTCATAAGTAAATCTATGCGTTGGTCGTTAAACTGGAAATACTGTTACTCTTCGATGTACCAGCCGATGCCATCGGTAGCGTTGAAGCCGTGCCAAGATCTTCTTCGTCGCTATGGTCTGGACTGACTCGAATCGCTTGATACCATTTATTCGTTAAATCGGTCATTTGGCTTTTGCAATCGTGAAGCTCTTGCGTTGTGAATCTCCGCGTAAAGAATGGTTTCAAATACTTTGTATCCCAGAGAGCAAAACCGCCAAGCCGTACTGTAACCCCAACTTCATCGTCTTCGGTGTATTCGGACAGATGTTCCGAGTCAATGGCATGACCCCACTCACGTGTTTTACTCAATGAAATCGAACTCTTCCTTCCTCTTCCGGATCGCTTTCGCAATCGTTTGTTCGACTTTTTGCCCGGTTGCAAATACCGCAATAATGGCATTGTCGATCCACCAAAAACTAACGTCGTAAACAACACGATAATCAATGTAGTTGTAATCATCACACGACGTGCTTCCTCACGTGCAAATTCCAAGTGCAATGACAGCGCATACGAAATTGCACCACGTAGTCCTGAAAACCACATCACAAACTGCATTTTATTCGTAATTTTATGCTCACGGAATTTATTGACCATGTACGCCAGCGGGAATATATTGCACGCGCGACCCAATAAACAGAGAATTATTCCCCATACGACGAGCGCCAATTCGCAACGATGATTAAACGAAAATATCGCTAAACCCAAGTAAGCAAACACACACGTTTCAGCGATAAAACTGAGCGTTCGCATCGTTTGTTGCATCGTTATTTGTGTGACCGTTGATAAGCTGGAAATGGGTGCAATAAAAAAATGCTTGTTAAAAAATGCATTCGAATGATCTTCAAAAGGAGAATTGTTTGAATAATTTCGAATACTTACTTGAAATGTGTATAGTGGGACATCACAATGCCTATAAATGTTCCAGATGAGAAAGTCGCCAATTCAGTAAATTTAGTTGAAAATTGAAGTATTTTGAAATTTAAAAAACCATTAATCATGATCTTATTTAGAGTCAAATTGAAGAGCCTTACCGCAGAATAGAATCGCCATGATGCCAGATAAATGGATGCCTTCAGCTAATACGTATGGAGCTGTTAGAATAAATAAACACGAAATAATTGATCAATTCATTCTAGTGTCTTTTTACATTTGTTTGTACATACCATAAGTGAATACCAACATCAAACCAAACTCGAGCGATGGATGCTTTCGCAAATCGATGTGTTTAAGTAGTAGGGCACTGATCAATGCAAACACCATTCCAATGCCAGCTGAAGCAAAGAACATGGTTAAGAATGTTTTGAATCCTGAAACAAGGGCCTCGCCGGTATCAGAGTCTGGGATTCGTGACACAGTCGTGGTTAGAACGATGGCAATGGCGTCTGAAAATATGAAGAAAGTGGTTATTTTTGGTATTGTTTTAGATAAAGTTGGTGATTTTTCGATATTTAAAAAAAATGGAATAAAATAATAAGAAGATTTACAAAGAAAAATATCTTCTATAATAAAATGTGAAAATTTCAATTTTCATATAAAATAAAATATTTTTTCCTGTTGATATTCTAATAAAAATTGAAATTAAATAAATATGCTCTAAGAAACAACAAAAAGCTGAATAAAAAATGAGAAATAAAAATAAAAGAGTCAACAAGATCAAAATCACCCAACAAATCCCATTTCGCTTCACTTACCATTCAGAATACTTTCGCCAAAAACCAACATGTTTAGCACTGGGTCAACGTCAATGGCATGAAAAATGGCAACGGTGGCAACTGGATCAACAGCAGAAATTAACGAACCAAAAGCAAAACTCTCGACGAAATTCACTGCAAATTAAGAATCGATTTTTTTTTAAAATAAATTTCGTAATATTTCAAAAGAAAGAAAAAGAATAATTACATCGATAAGCCACATCGGCCATTCCCAAAATGTAGATGCCACCGCCGATGACGAAGGCTGAAATGGTTGTGCCAACAATAGCGAATGCTAAAATCGATCCAATATTTTGAAAGAAATTGCCTTTGTGCAAATTGTAGCCGCTCTCAAAAATGATGGGCGGCAGCAGCACCAAGAAGAATGCGGTCGGTGAAAAGACCTGTTCACGTTTCCAGTTCGATAGTTTTTGATCGGACAATAAATTAATGAGTAAACCGATGAGTGCGCCCAAAAATACGACAACAATGGATTCTGGTAGATATTGGAAACCCGTTTCAAGCATAGTATGAATGAGAAGAATGCCCAGTGCAATGACGCACAGCACAAAGAATATGGCCATTGAATTGTTGTGCTCCTGTTCCACTGCTTTGGATTCATCTGTTTTGGTCACCGTTTTATTGACATCCGCTTCTTTGGCATCATCATCTGAGGAACTTTGTGGAGGGACTGACGATGATGGTTTGCCAAGTTTATTGTCATTTGGAAGCGATGCATTTTGGTTCGGCTTTGGTGTGCTCAACGTACTCGTACTCGTACTCGTGCTTGGTTTGACTTCAACCAATGGTGGAGACGCATTCGATATGGGCTTCGGTGTACTTGACGATGGGGATATTTGGCTTTGGGCCGCATCACATCGTACACTATCTATAAGGCAACTCGCAAACACTATCAATCCTATTGATACGACAAGTTGAGACACTGAAATGGCCTTGGACCGTGTCGATTTGTGTGTATTCGCCATGACGTTTGATTTCCAACATATGTTTCAATCAATCGCACTATTTCACGTCTTAAACTCCTTAAATCCAATGACAACTGAAATAAACTATGTCTTTTGATAGCATTTCTATGTGAAAATCAAATAAAATTGCTATACCAGCGACTTTTTTTTGATGGTTTTATTACGTAGCACAGGTAAATTTCGTCATTTTTTTCGTCGCTGCGAATACGTGTGTAAAAAGTTTGTTGAGTGAAAAAAAAAACAATCATCGAATGAAATGTCAAAATAATGACATATTGAACTATGTGTCAGTGGTGTGCTGTTTCAGTGTGTGGTTGCGTTCAATTCCATCAAACAAACGCATTCCTTTGTAAACATCCGACTTTTAGCGCGTTTCGGTTGAAATTGAATGAAAAATGTAGCTTGTTTAGAATTTTAAATGTGTGTTCAATTTTGAATCCGTCTTTCTTGTTCGAAATTCTTTTCTTCTCGTCTTTAAAATTAGACAGCTCGAATTGCATGAAAGAGTCACATTTCCGATGCAAATTACGTGAATTCATTAAGCTGTGTTGATGTTGTTGTTTTTCCCCGATTCCTATCAATTGACGTTTGAATTGCCCTGCATAACTGTAAAATGAATAACATTCGATTATGATTGCATACAGAATGGATTTTTTTGCGTTCGCCTTTCAATTCAATGAATTTTGCTGCGTAAGCACGAATCACGTTTTAAAATCGTTTTTTGCAAAATAAATGTGAATCTTTAACACATTCTGATAAACTTGAACGCCATTCGATTACGATTCAATTTGTTGTAGTTTTTTTGTCCTACTACAACGAAATTATAATCGTTTAATGAAAAAAATAATAATCATTGAATAGAAAAAATCGAATGATGGACAAAAAATTGCGTTTCAATTTGAAGTTTATTGCTCCACGTGAATGTTTTTTCTTAAAAAAGTTTGCTGTTGATCGAAAAATGTCGGTTTCAAGGCGTAATCAATTTTCTGGAAAGAATAACTTTTTGAAAAGAAAGAAAAAGAAAACGGAAAAATTCATTGACGAAATTTTGGCCAGACAACGAACATGCCATGACGTACGATGATATGGTATGTTATGGTATGTCAACGGCTACAAATAGCGCGATGATAATTGGCGAACTGTTGCCTTCTCACAACCCAAGCTTATTTTGAATTTCAAATTGCTCTATCTTCCTATCATCGTATTTCGTCGAGAGCTCTCATCTCAATGTGACGCTGATTATTTTTCAAAAAATTCGCCATCGAAACTCCGCATCCTCGTCTAATACCATTGATTTTACACGTAAAATAACTAGAAGAAACGACTAAAGTAGCTCTCGCAGCGGCACAGTTGAAACTAACGAAACAAACAATATTGAGCATGTCATTTTCATGTTCAGTGTTGGTTATGTTGTTTGCCGTATAGCCGGAGCGAGATGTCGACAGCTTAGTGGCATTGAATGACATTCAACAACCATGAAACTCCGTGATGAAAAAATATTGCGTTGGAAAAAAATAACGGAATTTTGATATTCATTTTTTGCTGTAATCAATTTTGAAAAATAAGAATGACAATGCAAATCGGCTATGATTTATTAGCACAATTTTAATTGGGTAGCCTGATACGCGTCATTTCGTGTGAAATAGACGTCTGCTTGGATTCTGTTGTTTTTTTTTCGAAATTTTTGTTGATTAAAAAAATCATGGACAAAATCCCAACGTTATTTTTCGAAAAAAATATGGATGATTTTTGAGTTTCGACTAATGGCTATATAGGAATAAATTTGGAAAAAAAACATGTTCGATGATAACAAATGAGGCAAGAGCTAGAAGAAAATTCGAAGAGTAACATGACTTTCAATTTCTTCAAATCAATGAATTTATCAAATTGCGCAAGTAATTTGAATAATATAAATAGAATGATTATACGCATCATTTCGACACTTCAATAGATGAGATTTCTGTTTGGGGGAGCACAAAAAAACATCGATAACAAGTGCTAATTTTAGCATAGCAGTGCGGCTGCGAAAATTGATGTTGCGCTTTCGATTTCCTTCATGTTAAAGGTCTTGTGAAATTTTTCCATGAATGTATATTTAGCTTGTGCCACCATGAGTTAGACGATATGAGTTCGAGAGTTAATCATGTGATCTATTGTATATCTGCTTATGTCAACCATGAAAACAACAACAATTTTTTTTCTTCGGTTTTCTACCAAAAACAGACCGAAAACAGCCGGGCGAAAAAGAAAGTGTGCAGATTATTTACACGCTTCCACTGTAATTAACATGCACATCAGCACGAATTGTGAAACATAAGCTGCAACCATATGCATGCGATCATCTTTCGCATACGGTGAGAATGAGAATGAAAACTTAACACCATGAAACTACATTATGTCTGGCCTGTTTTATGTTTTGCCAGTAATTTTCCTCTAACTCACATTACTCAATACAACCAACACAACGACAATGCACTATTTTCTCTCCCATTCATGCTGTTACTACTGTTTTTTTTTCATTCGTGCATATTCAAAGGGAGCTTCGATTTGCCTTTGCCCTAGTCACGAGTCATCAGTCCTGTTTTTGTTTGTAAGCGCTGTAAAATCGAGATAGAGTCATTTTAATCGCATTTTGGCAATTGATTTGCATAACATACGCAACGACTCAATATTAATTCCCATCAATAAATGGGCGATGATGATGAGCAATCTCTCGTTGGATTCCCATTTTTTGTATTCATTAAAAATTGTGCGTATTTTTTTCTTCGTTCCGATTGTTAATTATCACTGACTTTTTGATTACCACCACTCTCAACTACTGTGAGATTCTTCTATTACAATGAATGCGGCTACTAATCGATGATACTTTTTTGTTGCTTCGAATATAAAAAAGGGAATTAAATAATAAATATTATTATTTATGTGCTCGTTTTGTTTGAGATGCCCGTCAATTTCTTGATATGAACGCGTGAGAATAAAAGACTAACGCTAGCAGGTTTTTCGCAAAAGCGGGATAACAATCAGTTGCACGCAAAAGAGACATTTCAAAAGGTTACACGCAAACGGAACATTTTATTTTGTCGCATTTTGAATTTTAAAGCCGTGATTACAACAACAATATACTTCTCTCTTGCGTGCAACCTTTTAAAATGTCTCTTTTGCGTGCAACTGATTTTTTATCCCGCTTTTGCGAAAAACCTGGTAGCGTCAGTCTTTTATTCTCACGCGTTCATATGAACAAGCGGTCGACAAGCAAAAAAGCGCAACCAGTGATCGCCGATCACTGATCGGTAATTATTCATTGAAAAATATACTGGCGGTGTCAAGACGTAATCAATTTTTAGAAAAGAATAACTTTTTGGAAAGACCGAAAAAAGCGGACAAATTCATTGGCAGATTTTTGGCAGACGATAAACATGCCATGACGTACCATGTCGTGGTATGTCATGGTATGGTTTTTTTTGGTATTGTCCCTTTGATAACTGTCTCCCCTAATCGATTAATTCTCAGCCTCGAAGAGATTCTTCTAATACAATGAATGCGGTAACTAATCTATGTTACATTTTTTTGTTGCTTCGAACATTAAAAAAGAGAATTAAATAATAAATATTATTTCATGTGTTCGTTTTGTTTTCATTGCTAGTCACTTTCTTGATTTGATATGAACACGCTGTCGACGAGCAAAAAAGCGCATACAGTGAGAGCGATTGTAAACGCAAAAGCAGCACAACACAAAAACACTCGGAACCAAAGGAGATAATGAGCATTGGCATTGGTGCGAATGAGATGCACAGTCACGAGCCGCGATGGGGACGAAACATGTGTAAAATCAAGTGCAATCACCACCATCAGGTGATCTATAGCGAGCGAATGAGAGAGAGAAAGAAAAAGGAGCAAGTCAATATATGTATATCAATTAAATGAAGCTTATAAGCGGTCAGTCGAATTGATTCCTCGTCATTATTCAAGTGAAATCTGAAGCAGTAAGAGCTTTTTTTGCCCGGTGCAGTCTGTGAATATATTTATGTTTTTCTACTTCGTTCGGTACAAAGAGTTCAAGTGAAATCGAACTTTGTGTAGTGTTCAATCAGTTAAAAAAAAAAATTTCCCATAGGTATTTGGTTCGTACACCCTGATTTTATACCGATTTTTTTCCATTCAATTTTTTCCTCTTCATTTGGTGTGAAGTGACTGACAGAAAAGCCGAGGAAAAATAATTATATTGTGGTGTTATATTCAAGTGCAAGTTTTTTGTTGCTATTGCGTCGGCAAACGCGATTCTTTTCTTGATAAGAATGCAAACGGAGTAGCCACGTGCGAACTGTGTAGCTTTTAGTTTACTGTCTCATTTGCTGTAATACGCGCTTCGACCATATTTTCCAAGCGCTGAGGCGCTGTTCTCTCTCACTTCGTTCAATTACAATCGATTTCACAAGCGCTTCTACGACAGAATCTTATCGCGCACACGGATCAAGTTCATTAATTGATTTGTAGTTTCTTTATAACTAGGCAGAAATAAAACTTGCGAAACGTCTCCAAACCAAATTACATACTTACAGCTTATTTTCGTGACGCCACGATCTATTCAGCACAGCGTACCCACTGCTGTGTACGACTACTGCCTGTTGTATCTATGCTGATCGTGCCTTATGTGACATGTAATTGAGAATATTAAACTATTTTTTGTCGTTCAATGAATTTGTCGGAAACAACAACTTTCTATCGCTTCATCGATAACCTCTTTCCGATTGACAAATCCCAAGTTTTGTTGAACGTTTCTTTGCCTATTTTACCGTTTTGTTTATTTTCCCTTCTATTTTTAATAAATTTTATCAAAACAGATCAGATGTTTTGCCTTGTCACTCATTCAGAATTCCAAATTGACTTTGACCTATTCCATACACATTTCGAATGGAATGGAGTCAAACTCATGACTCGACAGACATATTTTTCTGATAGAAACGTTTTTTGATGGCCGAAGAACGAAGAAAGATTCGCATGAACAAAAATGTTTACGAGAGATGTGATTGGAATAATGCCTTGAATAAAATTTGTCATAAGTCGATTGTGTTCGACTGATAAACCAGACCTTTTTTGCTATGTCAACAAACGAAAATGTGTAGCAAAAATAACGTCCATTCTTTATTGATAAAAAAGTTGAACTTGAACGGAAATGAAATGGAAAATATTTAAAAAAAATGAATTTTAAACAAAAAAAATAAACATTTGCTGATCTTGATTCAAAGTGCAATCTAAAGAGACAGAAAAAGAACCCTTTGTGTTGAAAAAATGAGGAAATATTTTGAAATGAAGTGAAACAGCGCGAGAGACGAAGAAAGGAAGGTTCAAACAGAACTGAATCGGTTTTTGAACGTCATTAAACGCACACAATGAACCGCTGGATTGTGCTGACACTTCGAAATGTGCTAATATATTCATTGTATAGAGCACATGGTTTTTTCGATTCAGTGCCACACAATGGAAAACACACAACGATACAAACACTCGCACACGCTCATGCTCACGTAGACATACGAGTCCGACGACGTTCGTCTTACGTACGTGTACAATGAGTGTGATACTGACATATTCTCGGTCTTTCTCTCTCGGTAAATGGTGGCGAAGCGCATGCACTCACACACCAAAAGGCGATTGCGATTGGTTGTCGTGCAAGCGGTACAAATTCGACAACGAAGTTTATATAAAATCGTACACGCCATTTATGTTTGTCTCTTTACTTAAGTTGATGTGATACAGACGACTCCGACGAGGGCTTACACTCAATTCCGTACATCTCACTGTGTGTATGAGTATTTTTTTTTTCCTGTCTCGCGACAAATCCGAAGAAAAAAACTAAATCAAACGGCAAAAATTAATCGAAACCAACGTGTTTTTTTTTCTTCGTTCGATTAAATTTCCCACTTGATTCAGACAGTGAGAAAACAGCGCAACAGAGAAACCATCCAGACTAAATAAAGTGCAATTAAAAATGTACGTAATTATAAAACGTAAAAAGAATCTAAAATATTGAGTAGATTTATTTCATTTTTTGTGTACGAAATAAAAAAAAAACCGGACAACATATGTAGTGAGAGTTTGTGAATATAAGCCGCGCGCATCTACTTTTGTGTGCATCGACAGGAAAAATAATAATACGGGCAATTTTTTCTAGCGTACTTTAATGTGTTCATGAATCATTTCGAAAAATTTCAAAACCTTGCGAGAAAAAAAACGAATGAAAAAAAAATAGAATAGTCACCATACGTACGTACGAAGTGTGTGTCAGACATAGAGATTGAAAACATTTTGAACGAATTAAAAAAACGAGCGAAGGAATGAATTGAATGCTTAAGAGAATTTTCTCTATAAAAAAAAAACAACAAGCAAAGAAGAACCAAGGGTGTCGTTATTAATTTTTATTGTTTTTCAAATTAATTTATTAGTTTTTTATTTGGATTCGGACACCAAGCCAGCGTAAACATAACGAAAAAAAACGTAACAATGCCGCAATCAACTCATACGAATGGTTACACGAATGGTCATAACGCCAACAATGGATTATACGAAATGGAGGACCAGCAAATCTTTCTATTTACGTCGGAATCAGTTGGCGAAGGTCATCCCGGTGAGTAAATTCAAATGAATTCCTTAATTCCTTAATACTTACAAACCCTTAGCGAGAGAGAGAAAAATGTGCTGAGCCCAAGAAAAAAACTACGATAAACATTACGTGTGTACTGAATTCGAATTCGTGTAAGTGCTTTTTTTTCATCATGCAAACGAGAAAGAACAAAAACAAAAACACACACTAATATTGTGATGGCCTTAAAACGCCTGTACAAAAATAACATTTAAAGTACTGAGAATCCACACGTTTTTTTTCTTTGTTGATTAAAGTGTTTTCAACGAGGGGCTTTTCTTTTCTCTCTCATCATCATCAACAACATCGTCGTCTTGTCTAAATTTAGAACTAATTTTATTGCGTAAAATTTCTAATGCGTACTTTTTACGTCGAAAATGTGATGTGCTTTGACATGCAGCTGAAATAATGGTGCTTATGTTGAAATGAATATGTAAGAATAATCTTGACCTGTCAAATTGAGTAGAAATAAATGTGAAACATAGAGTTTTTTTTTATATGGAGTTGTTGTTGTAAAGTCCATATAAAAAAAAACTCTATGTTTCACATTTATTTTCACTCAATTTTGCAGGTCAAGATTATTCTTACTGATTCAAATGTTTAGTTGGTGTCATTTACCAATGGCTTCTATTCCACATATCTCTTTTGCAAGTGTCAAAACTTCAAGTACTCGCCAATCATGATGACTTAATGCTATGCTTATGAATTTGAGATTAGTGGAAAAAAGATTCCACGGAAAAGTGTCAACAACCGATATGTATATTAGTTCAACTGTCTAACCTTAATAAAAATATCTCAATCATCAGCTCTCATGGTTTTCATTCCAAATGATTGACGACTCGAAACACTCCTCGATTATACATTCCAATGAGTATATCTGCCTGTCCAAAAACACAACCGATTTTCGCTATCTGCTAAAGCGTATTAACAACATTGGCAAGCCGTGAAGATAAATCGTCACCTCTTGATATTGGTGGTCAAAACATTCGCAGGCTAGTGCTCAACAAATTCTAGATTCGCAATATGGCGTCCGATACGCGTGTCTGGAGCCATATGCTCAAAAAAACGCTTTTTTTCGACTCGAACTCCATCCGGCGCGCGCTATTTCAAAGCGCGCGATACGTGCAACAATACGAGAAAAAAAACACAAATCGAACCCATACAGAGAGACTGAGAACGAGCTGAGAAAGCAAGCAAGCAAGAGTGAGCCGAGAACCCAAATCAGTCGTCAGATGAATTTAACGATCTCATCGACGTGTGTGATACGTATATTGTCCGCTGGAAATGAAATCGAAATCAACAATGAGCTCGGTTGTGTGTTCGTTTTGTTTGTATTCTCTTTGTGTATATCAGGTTCTACTTTGTTGTGTATTCGTTTGCCTTTTGTTGCACGCATCTCATTTCATCGAATGAAGATCGGCCGCGCGTATTCTGTAGTTCGATTCGTTATCATGTTTGCTTGCAAACAATAGCATTGAAGTTGTTGAGTGTTGATAAGAGCGCCAATATGAAAATACCCTCACTGCCAAATGGACTGATGTGTCACACATTCACCAGAATCTGGTTGTTCGCGCGCATTCCAACTTCCGCCGCAATAACTTATTTTTTTTACATTTTATCTAGGAATTTTTACGCCGAACGTTGATAAATCGATGACGACATGTGTAGTAAGTGGAAAACGTACGGCAGAGAAGAAAAAAAAACACGTGGACTTGGCGTAGTTACAAAGTCGCAAAGCGTGTAAATGTGTGTTCACTGAACGGAACAGAGAGAGAGAGAGAGAAAATAAAGAGAAAATTAGTCACTCTTGGCCACCGTTTGATGTTTGTGTATCGATGTTCCTTGATTTTTCGAGTCGCAAATTCTTTTCTGCACTTGCGAATGCAGCGCGGGTGTTGTTGCACGCACTCACTGCACTTTTGTCTACACCTCTATGTAGAAGATAGAGACGGAAAGAACGAGGTTTATGCGCATGTTTGGCAAATGGAACAGATGGTTCGAATTGCTTTACATACAATGGCACAAATCCGATTATGGTGTGTGATTCTTTGCTTTTTCTTCTTTTTTGGGGCGACACACATGACCATTTTGCATTAGCAGGTAGTTGAGAGAGAGAGAGAGAGTACTCATTTCATGACACTCTCAGTCATGACATCGACATACATACAGAGTTAGACGATTGCAATGAATTTCCATGTCGGTCGGTCGGTGTGTCTTCAGAATAACTTAGACCTCAGAACGGTGTGTGCCGTGCTCCGACAGATTCAGATGCAACATTGTTGCCATAGTCCATTCATTCGCTTCACTTCGTTCGTTGGCTCCCTCATTCGTTCGTACGAACGATATCTTTTTATTTGCAAACACATGCTTTGACAGTGGCCGCTAACCGGTACACAATAATACACTATCTGTAGACCATTCTATAGGCCATACACAAATACACACTTACACTGTCTGACTTGGATACAAAGCGTGTACCGCACCATGCCGCGCATTGGAATGTTTACCGAATGTATTTACATAATAGAAAAATAGCTGTTGGTGTGGATATTTACGTCTGGAATTCAGCACAACGTGTAAAATGCAATTATTTGTATAATATCAAACTCATTGCGACACTTACGCAATTCAGTCGGCATAGCGATACAAATTGGAGATAGAGAGAGAGAGAGAGAGAGAGAGAGAGAGAGCAAAAAAATGCTGATCAATTATTGAGACCCGATAAAAGAATCGTTCAACTGTTGTTCGTCAAGCGATCGAAGCAGCATGAGAAAAAAATGAACAGAATGTTAATTGTAATTCTCCGTTGGCGACAACGACGATGATGACGACGATTCGTACACACGAAAAAGCGATCGAACGCGCATATAAACAAGAGCCGTACAGCCTGCATTGAGTTTTCACATTTGGCAAACGCACATGTGTTTTGAATAACAACAAGCAGCTCCACGGCTCCACCATCATTACTTTCATTTATTTGCCTTAGAATATTCTTATTATGCTCTAAGCCGTTTGATAGTTTTTTTTTACCTTCCAATGAAATCATCAATTAAACCGATAAACCGGTTTTTTGACGCGCACTGACAGCGCGCATAGAAGTAATGACCGCGACAATGGCTTGGTATTCACGATACCTTCTACAATTTATTCAAAGAATCGCTTTATTCCAAGAACCATTCGGCTCGGTAACAATAAAATTGGCAACCGTTGCTCATGCTCACGAAGAACGAACGAGATCGGCCACACTCCACATATCTCTCTCTCTCGTTTTTCTGGATCGAGGGTATAAGCGTGTATTATCTGGATTTTGAACCTATCAATCAAAATTCGATTGATTTTTCTTTTTTCTTTGTTCGTCTTTATGTCAAGTTGTTTACTACTTATTATCATCTAAGAATTCTACATTGGCATGCAAGACTCTCAATCGCGATAGCGCAATTTTCTGTAAATACACACACACCAAGTGATTATTACTTCCAATCAGACGCTTCGGAATATCGGACGCCAAGATTTTTAACCTTTTAATAACCATAGCTATTAAATAACTCTATAAGAATTGATTGGCGATTCCAGGAGTTGTAAACTTCAAGAGCTGATCTAAATCAGCTTTTTAATCAGCACAAATCGTTCGCATGATTTCGGGTTCAAACTCCACAAATCAGCGACATTGTCATATAATATAAATATTTGTAGATTTTTTTTTATTGCCAACAACGAAAAAAATATTGATCGGGTAGAATGAAATCGTTGAACTTGCAAATATCGCGTTTAAAGACTCGTTTGGTCATATGGTTGACAAAAGAAGCACAAAGTAATCACATCGACGACATTCTGTATACTTTGAATTCTTCGTGTTTCGCCACATGA
This sequence comes from Sitodiplosis mosellana, assembly GCF_009176505.1. Classification (NCBI taxonomy): domain Eukaryota; kingdom Metazoa; phylum Arthropoda; class Insecta; order Diptera; family Cecidomyiidae; genus Sitodiplosis; species Sitodiplosis mosellana. The sequence goes on along the minus strand of NW_022595248.1, from coordinate 4,635,613 downwards.
TCAGTTTTCATCGAACGAAAAGCAACGCACGCAAACATCGCTCGAAATATTATTACCATAAACGAGAGAAAAAGAAGAAGAAGAAAAACACAAGCAAGGTATGCACGTGCGTATCGTCTGCGACATAAAAATGTGAGCAAAGCACGAACTCATTTTGCAAAAATTACGATTTCGCAACAACAAAAAAACGAACGCGACTCGTAATTAGATATCTAGTTCATTATTTCTATGGCGTCAGACGGACCATCTTAAGAAACGTATTGAATTCAATCCAAATTCCACTAAAATTTCAACATTCCGAGAATGAGATTTGAGTTTTGTTCCCTCTTGCCTTCTATGGCCTTCGGAATGAATGAACTTCAGATTTTTTTTTCTGCTCTTGCACATTTGTTTACATCGAGAGAGGTATTCGGAGTCTAGACTGTTTGGCTTCTTTTTTTTCTTTGAATCTGAATAATGTCGACTTTGCATTTTTCTCTCCATTTGTTCAAATCTTAACTCGAACAATACCATTGAAGCCGAGCTAATCTCAAAAACCGACAGATTTTTAATCTTTTAGACTGTCTTTTAAAGACATTTTCTTCTTTTAGTTCGTTAATACTTTTTGCCTTCGTTTTTCTTTTCTAATGAAAACATTTTTTTTTCTTCTCCATTTTATTGACCTGCAGATAAAATGTGCGATCAGATCAGTGATGCAGTATTGGATGCCCATTTGAAGCAAGACCCGAACGCCAAAGTTGCATGCGGTAAGTAGACTTTGTGGTGTTTTATATGCAAAAAAAAATCTTTTTTTCTACTTTGTTTTCGCTCTTATTCTTTTTTTCACTGAAAAAGGTTTTTTTTCTCCTAGACTTTTTTTGTTATTAAGTTTCTTCTTTTTGATGCATATAAATCGTATTCTTTTCTTTACATCATCACAAATCGCATTGTGATTGAAATGTTGGTCGTTCGTCAAAACAATTCGACGTAAGTTCGCATTTGCGAGTGATAAAATTAGCATGAGAGTCGAACGCGCGATGACAATTGTTATGTTAACACGTTTCTCAATTATTCAAATGCAATGCGACGATGTAACGCACACAAAATGAATGCATACAGACAATCGAAATGGATTCAATGAAAGAGCGCGAGAATTTCCTTGCCCGAAGTCATCCAAAAAACGAATAGAAAAGAAAGAAACACGCAAAAAATCGATTAAAATGCCGGTTGAATAAAAAGAAGCGCCGTTGATTGTTTTTTTTTTCGTCGGTTTGGTTTTTCGTTCATTTTGCGATGCTCGCACGCGAGCGTGTATATGTAGAGCAAGGCAACGACTGCTAGATGTTCTAGTCGTCGAAAAATTGTGGTGCCTATTTTGATATTGTATACCGGGAAATGGCCGATGTGAAACATAAAAAAAAACTTTCTATATGTTCAAAGCTGATATCGCAGCTGACGCGGCTCAGCTTCAAACTAGATTTCATGCATGGTGTACGTAATGTGTGTATCGTTCGTTTTCAACGTCGTTTGGCCCGTATTTTGCTGTGCTTGCAGTGTAATCCAATACGGCTGCTTACTATTGTCGTAATCTAAAAATATCCATTTCATATGATTGTCGTCGAGCGGCAGCACGGTGTGTGTATGTGCGTGTAACTACTTTGCTATCCTTTTGACGATCGTTTTCTCTCTCTCTCTCTCTCTCTCTCTCTCTCTCTCTCTCTCTCTCTATCTCGTTTCGAGGAGTATAATTTATGTGCCATAAAACCTACTCGACACCACAGATGTGGAATACTTTTTTTTATTTTTAAAATCCATTTTACTCAGGCCAGATTAATTTATCACGTAATTTTCCAACAGTTTCTTTCTACTTTGCGTCTCTTTGTTATGACTGAACCCTTCTTTTTTTTTAGTGTGTCATTTACCAAATTGAAAATGAATGAAATTTATTTTCAGAACAAGATTTATGTGTTTCATTTTTTGTCTATTTTCTCCTCGCAGAAACTGTTGCCAAGACGGGAATGATCCTGTTGTGCGGTGAGATTACGAGCAAAGCCGTTGTAGACTATCAAAAAGTTGTACGTGACACAGTAAACCATATAGGATACGACGATTCATCGAAAGGTAAGTTTGAGTCCAGGTTGCATTACCCATCTGTTGACTTGTCTGTCGTTATTATGGAAATTCCAAAATGCACAACAAAATCGAAGGGAACAAGGAAGTTACGCGCGTACGTCGTACTTCATTGTCGGTTGAACCATCCGGTTGAAGAAACTTTCTATATTGTGATCGTCCCAACCAAAAACGCTCGAATGAAATGAGACCTATATTCACAATTTCTTCTTTTCGACCATCATCAACAACCACCACCACCACCACCAACTTTTAACTATAGGTTTCGATTGGCGTAGCCTAAATCTCTTGGTAGCTATTGAACAGCAATCCCCTGAAATAGCGGCCGGTGTTCATGTTAATCGTGTGGAAGAAGACATCGGCGCTGGTGATCAGGTACACACACACACACACACACAATCAACAACAACAAACACGAAATAAACCCATACAAAGAAAATCATGCAGGGAATCGCGTTTCAGATATACACACTCAAACCACTAAATCTTACTAAAAAAATACAACAACAAAGAGTTCAAAATGCTTTTTCCATATTAAAAAAAAAACGATTCTGGGGAATATTTTCGATAATTTCGTCTCATTTCGCATCACATTTGGGAATTTGTATTTTCTTGCCGAACCAACCACAACAAAAAAACAACACCAATTTAAATATTTTTGTGATTGTCCTGATTCATTGTGTCGTTCGCATCGTTTTTTGACGTTATTTCCAACAATTTTGACCTCAGAAATTCCCCACCTCACCCGTTGAACATTTCAGAACAAAGAAAAAATAAATCTGATTCTATTTTTATTGCCATCGTTGTTATTGTTGCCTGTTTTATGCATGCTATTAACAAACTGGAAACCGTATTTTTCAGTCAATAAAATTGGTAAACATGAAATACTTACTATTTAATTGTACTTTTTTGATGAGAGTTGAGAGCAGCAACACTTCGACTACAATCAATTATTTTTTGAGGCTGTACTTTCATTGCAAATCAAATGTGCCGCATCGAGCTGCCGATCATCCATAGCATTGTTTATGTTTGAAATCAAATTGCCGATATCGAAAATGTTTAGTCTTGGCTTGGCTTGCCTTGGTATCGATATAAATATACTGATATAAATGTACTGTACATTGACCGACCGCATGGTATTATGTCACCACAAGAAGGAGAAAAAAAATGCGTTAAGCGCCAACTTACACACATTCAATATCAAGTTCAACAAACGATATGTTTCGACGACACGTCGAACGAAACGTTCGATCAGCAGCGATAAAAAGACAAGAAAGAAAAAACAATCGAAAAAAAAAACAATTGCGTGATGGAAAAAAAATAAACAAGACAATTATTTTGATTCCGTTCTTTTGTTTCAAAGGATTCGACCATAAAACCTGTAATGTTTTGCTCGCATTGGATCAACAATCGCCTGAAATTGCGGCCGGTGTTCATGTGAATCGTGACGAAGATGATATCGGTGCAGGTGATCAGGTCAGGACTCTCTCTCTCTCTCTCTTCTCTCTCTCTCTCTCACACACACACAGACACAGTTCATCCGAATATTTCCGTAGCGTTGCTATACTTTTTATGTGTTTTAATCTTGTACATTTTGGATTCAGCGCAAACTGGCATTTTGAGTTCGTTTTTTATTTTATTTTATTTGTACAGGCATCACTACACCTGTTTACGCACAATTCTTTTTTATCTTGCACACGCTCGCTCTTCATTTTTGTTCTATTTTATTTTGCCAAGCTGCCACTTCTCAGTTGAGTGTTGAATAAAATCAGTAAATCTACTGGTATTCTTTGGCATGCTATCACCAAATATCCAATTTATTTTTATATTTGATCCGGCATCATTTTAAATTCATCGGGTATCATTTCAAGCGCGCTTTTTTGAAGAAGAAAAAAAAGATCATCGTATTCAAGTTTTGTATAAATATAGTCGCTCCTCATTCGAATCAAATAGCACCAATTCATGTTGAACCACCACCACCAAACACATTGACTATACATTCACACAAACGTTTTATATTTGTCATACTAAACATATTCAAGTCTTGCTAATCAATTAGTCAATTAGAATCTCACCCAATTCACACTCACTTCATTTTGCGCAATATCCAACGTGTTAACACAAAGCCTAACACATGAATCCACGCATTTTTTTTAATTGCATGCTCTTTTTCTTATATTGTGGTGTAAACTAATTCCTTTTGCATGATATTTTTGTACATTAACCGAGTTTATTCCCGTTTATTTTTATTTTATTTTATTTTCGGTAACGTTGCGTTCGTAAAATTTATTTCGTAAAATTTTTTTCTGTGTTGTTCCGTCAATTTTACCAAATTAATATAGGGATTGATGTTTGGGTACGCAACTGATGAAACGGAAGAGTGTATGCCGTTGACGGTTGTTTTAGCGCACAGGCTGAACGCAAAAATTGCCGAACTTCGACGATCTGGAGAATTCTGGTGGGCTCGCCCAGACTCGAAAACACAGGTAAAAATCGAAACTAATTGGACAAAAATATTTATTTTTACTCAAAATTTGTCCATGATGTTGAAATCAACTTAAAAGATTATTTGCTACTCTTGATTGAACAATGATGCAAACGTTTTTCTGATGCAATTCATTTCGAATAAATGAAAAATGAAAATGTGCATTTCTAGAAATAGATTGACAAATCGATAATTTTTTGCTTGTTCTCTCTCTCTCCTGAATTGATAGGTCACGTGCGAGTACTTATTTGATAAAGGCGCATGTATACCAAAACGTGTTCATACTGTAGTCGTGTCACTTCAACATTCGGACAAAGTCACATTGGAACATTTACGTAGCGAACTAGCGGAGAAAGTGATCAGAACCGTGATTCCCGAACAGTATTTTGACCAAAACACAATTGTTCACATTAATCCATGCGGTGCGTTCATCATCGGCGGACCAATGGTGAGTTGAAAGTTTTTTTTTTCATCGAAATTCTAATTTTCCTTCAAATGAAATTAATGCGTTTTTCTCTGTCGTTTCGCAGGGTGATGCCGGTTTAACAGGCAGAAAAATCATTGTTGACACATACGGCGGTTGGGGTGCGCATGGTGGTGGAGCATTTTCGGGTAAAGATTTCACAAAGGTCGATCGATCAGCAGCATATGCAGCTCGTTGGGTGGCCAAATCTCTAGTTAAAGCCAAAATCTGTCGCCGTTGCTTGGTACAAGTGTCGTACGCCATTGGCGTTGCCGAGCCCATTTCAATCACTGTTTTCGATTACGGCACATCGAAACGATCTCAGAGCGACTTACTAGAAATTATCAAACGTAACTTTGATCTTCGACCTGGCCGCATCGTTAAGTGAGTATCATTCGAATCATTTCAATGGATTTTTGCAATAAATTTTTATCGTATCCATCGTTGAATATCATCATTTGAATTTAAACGTTGAATTCAACATTCAATTCTGTTTTGAAATGCTTCCAAAATGCTAATAAATGCTCTTTTACCCCCAAATACAGAGAGTTGAATCTGCGCAAACCAATTTACCAACAGACCAGCTGCTACGGACACTTTGGACGTGACTGCTTCCCATGGGAACAAGCAAAGGAATTGGATGTAGATTGACTAGATGGAGTTGATGAGGCTCGTAATGGAAACTCTATTGCAGCAAAAAAGGCTAAATATTCATAAGAACCACAGTAAATCAGATCACACACACACAACACACAACAAACACCTTCTATGGAAACTTAAAATAGCAACAGCAAGAAGAAAAAAACACAACTTAAGAAAACACATTGAGAAAAAGAGACACAAGAAAATTGCAAAAACACATTCAAGTAATTTAAGAGCGGAATAGATGAGTCTAGCGTTATAATAGCCTCCTTTGAAAATAGCTCGACATAGACATTTAGGTGGAAAGATAAATACACAAAAAACACACACGCTAATGTGACAGAAATGAAATAATTAATTTACTAATTATTTGTAAACGCAAAATTTTTGCTCAGTGCTCGCGTCATGAAAAATTGTATACATAAAAAAAAACGTTTGTGCTTACTTTTGTATCACGGCGATTTTAGCCATTACAGGATTTAGAAGAAAAAAACAAAAAACGAGTAGAAGAAGAAGAAGAAATGAGCAAAATAACTTTTTTTAATTCAAAAATTATAAGTTTAGTGAGACAATTTGATTTCGATTCTTCGAATTTTCTTATTTATGCACTAAATTGTCTTATTGTAGAAAAACAAATATTGCTGTATTTTTGTTCGATTGTTTTTTATTACATTGATTTTCGTATTGTAATTGATTTTTGGTTGAATTGTGCGTTACCATTTATTTTAAAATCATCCACGAAGAGAACCGCAAATGAAATACATACACACACACATTTCCAACCTAATGGAATGTATTATATTTGAAGTGCAAGATCGAGCATGTTTTCATTTAGTTTTCTCGTATTTAACACAAAACAACTGAGTATGTAGCCGAAATGTCCGATTTACACACACACACACACACACACACAACATACATTTTTGTAGTTTTTAGCTACTTTGTATAGCTTCCAATCGATTTAGATTTGCATCCGATTAAATAAGCATATTGCAGCCGAACGTGTTGCATTGTCTTGCATCTCAAATGTGTTTCGTCTTCTTCAATCAAACAATTTAGAGCAGCGATTAATTACAATTGAAGAACACTTAATAGGAGTATATGCATATGATTGTAGTGTTTTGAGCAGGCAATAGATAGATTTTGTTTCTTTTTCTTTTTTTTGTACTTGTGTAAGCACACTTTCCCTCTTTCAAATTCGGGAAAAGGAGTTAGACACCAAATTGCATTTCGCAAATCAATTGGACTTTAATTGAGCAACAATTTGCCCGACGATTTTTTTTTTACAAACATCGTGATCATTTTTAATAGAAAAAAAAACAATTTTTTATACACATTCACTTGGTGTCCAGCTCCCAGCATTTTTCTGCCACTACTTAAAAGAAAACACCTAATTGTAATTCCTTTTTTTTAATTTATCGCCCGATTTTTGGTTGGCCCTTAAATTTATTCAGAGATATTTTAAGAGTTGTAATTTGTTCCTGATTAAATTGACACATAAAAAAAGAAAGAATTTTATTCGACTTCGTCAGTTCCATTCGAAATTGAAATCCAAATAAACAATTTTATTTTGAGAAAACATCTTTATTTGATTCTTTTTTTTTTCATTGATAACGAACAATTTGTTCTAAACGATCGGCCTTCACACTTTGACAAAGCGTTTACAATTTTTGTGACACACTTTATTTTTGCGGAAGAGAAAATATCAGCAAATTTAGCACATTCACAGCATTGAAGAGAAATTTACTTGATAAATCAAATCCAAAATATCACCACATCTTTGCAATCTTCTGAAGCGTGTTTCTGGACATGGGGATATGTTACGAGCGTTGCGCGAAAAGAACTTCTTTTTTATATTTCCAAAATGATAGAAAATGTGTAACGTCCAATTCCTTCTGATACCAAAAATTGTTGATGAGTTTGAAAAATACAATGATTAATTTTTGTGATGCCATGAGAATTTCCACAATTTTTGCAAGACTATCGATATAATATTGGTTTCATCGGACTCGGCCTGGCTTTCTAACATATCTTTTTGTCACAAAACACTGTTTCACTTATCGTAATAAACAGTTTACATTATAGTCCATATATTCAGGCTAGAATTTGACAGAAAATAAAACAACAATATGTAAAAGCACACATAGTGCCAGTTTTGGTAATTTTATTCAGTATTTTATCTGGAAGAAGTACATTTGATGAATGTTATTCGTTTAAGTTCCACTGGATTTCTGCGTCATCGAAATGAATCATTTTTTGGAACATAACTTTACTGAACTGTATTACGATACTACATTTTACTAGTGGCTTCTATGTCGGTTTGGCATTCGAATTTTTTATTCACAAATTCGCGCCCAGTGCCACAGAAAAATCAACAATTTTTCCAAATCTCGGAAAGGAACTCAAGCTGATTGTGAGCGATTGTGTGAAACATTCCATTCGCTGAACTTCGATGTACAAGTCTACGATGATTTGAAAAAGAGGGATTTGGGATTTTATGAACTGAAAAAAGGTAAACTAAACTAATTCAATAAAAAAAGCATCCATTCATGATCTACCTTTGTTTTTGATCAGTTGCTGATATGGACCATTCTGACAACGATTGTTTGGTGGTTATATTTCCAACGGGTGAAAATCAATGATGATGATAGCTCATGCAATACTCTATTAAATCATAATCTCATGAGCTATGTGTATTCGAAGGACGATATGTATCCACTGCAAGAAGTTTGCAGCTGCTTTACGAATGAAGCTTGTTCAACGCTAGCAAATAAGCCGAAAACATTCTTGGTTCAAGCATGTCAAGGTAAAAAGCGAGAATAGGCATTCGATATAAAGAATTGGTCGTTATCAACATTCGTCCCGATTAATAAGCTATCTAGAATGGTTTTTCTACCGGAATAAGATTTTTTAGTGGCTTATTCTTCAATACCTAAATTCGTTGCGTTCAGAGATCCAAAGGGAATTTGGTTTATTCAATCATTTTGCGATGAAATGAAAAAACGAAAACTAGAACATGATTTAATAACTAGATCCACTTTGACACTAACCGTACAAAGAGTCGTATATGATTATGAAGCCAGATCCAGTGATCCCAAAATAAATAAAAGGAAACAGACTCCGTGTATCTTTTCAAGGCTAACGAAATTAATCGTTTTTCCAAAGGAACAGGAGACTGAATGCCAGCCAATGGACTGGGAACACTGACATCACCGATGTAAAATGCAACTTACTCATTTATTTTTAAGATTAAAGCTAACTACACAGTTCCTCGTGGAATGAAAAAATTTCTCCGGTGAAATTTTTACAGGTGATATTTGTATGGTGTTTTGTATTTTCGAATTGCAAGCATAATGATTTTTGATGTATGAAACAGTTAACTCTCTCAAATATCAACACAACACATGAACAAATTTGAATTTTGAATTCATTCTTGAATTTATTTTGATCTTTCTTATTTTTTTACGACCGTGAAAAAAAATTGTTTAGACAAAACACATAGAAGAATGAACTCAAAAACTGTTTAGTGAGTTAGCTGATTTATACATCAAAAATCATTATGCTTGCAATTCGAAAATAAAAAACACCATAAAAATATCACCTGTGAAAATTTCACCGGAGAAATTTTTTCATTTCACAAGGAACTGTGTACTTAGCTTAAAGTGTAATGAGCAAAAAAAAATCAGAGAAACTATAGATTTTGACTCAGCTCAATCCTGATTTGGTTTGCTTTATAAATATAATTCAGAGCATGTTATGAGCTTGTGAATTGAATATAATGAATTTCTTTGTTATAAAACGTCATTTCCCTTATTGAAATAAACAGTTTTCATCAAATCTGCATTCGGCCAAAAAATATCAAAATAAAAAACCCAAAAAACATTATCATTTGATTTATTTTTTGATCTGCAAAAATAATTAAAAAAAAAAAACAATATATTCGTTCAGCCAATTTCGAACTCCACTGAGCTATGCGTCATCGAGAAATTTCAGAAGAGAGCTATATAAAGATTAGTGTTCGGTAAATCATCGATGTAGCAAAACTCTTGGAATTTATGTGTACAACAATAAATAGTTTATATCAGGATCATGTATTTTATTGGAATTTGAGATAATGAAAAAGAACTCAAAAAAAGTACGCAGAAAATGTAACGTCATTTTAGTAAACTATTTTCATCGAATAAAAGTCATACTCACTCAAGGAGAGAGTGGGGCCGTACGACGATTGTGTATATATATATAATATTCCGAACCATTTCCATTGTGCAATTGAAATCGTTCAAGAGGTGACTACTTTAAAAGCTTCTTGAAATGGACAGTAAAAACTCAACATATTTTACAGAGTCTCTCGAAAACGATTCTCAATCGAATAGTGTAGAACTTGATTATGCAAATGATCGAAATGCTGTGTGTGACGATAGTGTAATAAGTGTGCTTAGAAAATCTTTTCACCCGGTTTTGAAGCAAATCAGCTCTGGCAACGGAATAAATCGTTTACGAAAACGTGAATTGCAATACTATTACAATATGAACCACAAGCATCCAGGATTGGCGTTGATTTTCAATCACAATTATTTCTACAATAATTTGAATCCACGGAACGGAACTCAAGCTGATTGTGAGCGATTGCGCGAAACATTCCATTCGTTGGACTTTGATGTACAAGTCTACGATGATTTGATAAAGAGGCAAATAATGAATATTTTGGATAGAGGTAAACTAAATTAGTTCAATAAAAAAAGCATCCATTCGTGATCTAATTTGGTTTTTGATCAGTTGCTGATATGGACTATTCTGACAACGATTGTTTGGTGGTTGTATTTCTAACACATGGCGAACTGAAGGGTTTCAATGATGATGATAACTCATGCAATACTCTATTAAATCATGATCTCATGAGCTATGTGTATTCGAAGGACGATATGTATCCACTGCAAGATGTTTGGTATTATTTTACGGATGAAGCTTGTCCAACGCTAGCAAATAAACCGAGAATATTCTTGATTCAAGCATGTCAAGGTGAAAAGCGAGAAAAGGCATTCAAATTTGGGCCGATTGTGTACGTAAATTTGACAGCAGATAGAAGAGAGCGAACGGCAAATTTTTCATTTCTACCGAAACAAGATTTTTTAGTTGCCTATTCTTCGCTACCTAAACATGGTGCGTTCAGACATTCAAAGAATGGAAGTTGGTTTATTCAATCATTTTGCGATAAAATGAAAAAACGAAAACCAAATGACGATTTATTGACTACTTTAACACTAACCGTACAAGAGGTCGCATATAATTATGAAACCAGATCCAGTGATCCCAGATTAAATGAAAAGAAACAGACTCCGTGCATCTTTTCAAGGCTAACGAAATTAATCGTTTTTTCGAAGAAACCTGGGACTGAATGCCAGCCAATGGGCTGGGTGTGTCAGCCGATGGGATGGATTCACTAATATTATTGATATAAAATGTAACAAACATAATTTTTTTAAAGATTAAAGTACGTACACGACTCCACGATGATAAGAGAATTGGCAATATATTATTCAACTTTGAGAAAAGGTATCACGGAGGACGATAGTCCGACAAGTGACGCACCATAGACTGTGCATTTCAAGCCAAATATCAAAAATGCCAGTTTTTGCGTCACGAGTATATATACAGTAAATATGCTATTTTCTCAGGAAACTATTTGGGCCCCGGCATGTTAGGTACCGTTGGAAAGGTCTTGGCCCAAATAGTCGGAAACACCATACCCCCCATGCCTTAAGTGTGGTCTAGGCAAAAATATAGCGGTTGGAAAATTTCGATAAATTTTCAAATCTATACCCATATCTTACAAAGGGGGTATCCAGGGGGTGGTCTGAGATGTCCAACAGAAGCTCCTCCTCGCCACCTTTCCAACGCCGGTCTAACTGCCCCGATTGGTCCAAAAACGAAAAAGATATGGGCATTGGCAGTTTGATCTTGATTTTTTATGAAAGTTTTGATTTGTGCGTCCGTTCGTTCGTTTGTCCGGAAACTTTTTAGACCCCCACAGATTCCGGTGCCGATATGCCCAAGCTGTAGCTGGTGTCGGGCCACATCGAAACCCGTCCTCAGATTGACATTTGCATTACAGGAGAGCTGGCTATGGCTTCACTAGCCTGCATGTAAACGATTTTTTCAAGTATTTATTTCGCACACTAGATCAACTCAGACGCCCATCGGGCAAAGTCAGCTCGGTATCATTTGAGAAGACCTTCAAAAAGTTCCATACACACATGCCAATGTTTATGTGATATAAAAGAAAAAAGTCGATTTTTATGAAAAATCGACCCCCTTAAATTTCACACCAAACGCGATTTCTCAAAAATCAGCCCGACAATGTTTTACCAAAAACTGAGCGTTTGTAGCCGGCCACCATACCAACAAAATGGCATATGCCACATATCCGGGAAAATTCGTATTTCGAAGTTTTGGGCACAGGCAGTTCATCAATGAACGGAATTTGTACGAAGAGTCGCATTCTACGATGAAATTGCTGCCAAAAATTATACTGCGTAGATTGAGTCTAATACAAGCTTCACAAAAGTGGCGCCCCAAAAAACGCATCTGATTTGCATTGTACATGCAAGCGGTGAGAGTTCGAACTAACAAATTACAACAACAAATACTACTGACAGGCTCAACTCTCGATCTACTGGCTGAAAAAGGCTCACGAAAGACCATATCAATCGATTAAAAGTGGTCAAGCAATCGATTAAAAGTGGTCACAATGCGATCTGAGGGCATTTCATGGTCGAAAAATAAGCTCACTTTCCAGAGCTTTGGTGGTTGGAAATTAATATGTTTCAATGAAGTAATGTGTCAAAAATTACTTCAAAACTCTTTTAATGGATATTTTGAAATTTAATCACATTTTACAATGTCCAATAAGGGGAAAATGAGACTTTTTTTAAATGAAAGTGGAAATTTGCTATTTACAAAACTTGTGAAATGTATATGCAAATGTTTTACCCGAAAAATTAAAATTTTCCAATGATAAGACCTTAAAATAGACATATTTCTGGCAAAAGTGTATTTTTTCCGAGAATAATTGCCTTACAAAAGTAGTGATATCAGATGAAAAACCTCTAGACGAGGTTAAAATGGAGTGACGCTCCTGTGCGTGGATTTACCACTCAAAATGACTGATATCATTTTGAGTGACGCTTTGACGCTGTATTATCTCTGGGTACGAAGTTCAAAAGTGTTTTTCGCATTCACTATTGTGAAAATTTATTTACAATAAGGAAAAATATCGCGTCACGACTTTTGAATTTAGTCTCCAAGTCAAACTTTCAAGCGTTTTGCCGTCCAAAAGTCGTGACGCGATATTTTTCCTTATTGTAAATAAATTTTCACAATAGTGAATGCGAAAAACACTTTTGAACTTCGTGCCCAGAGATAATACAGCGTCAAAGCGTCACTCAAAATGATATCAGTCATTTTGAGTGGTAAATCCACGCACAGGAGCGTCACTCCATTTTAACCTCGTCTAGAGGTTTTTCATCTGATATTATTACACAATAATTCAATAACAAAATAAGAACAGCTGCCACTAGAAAGGTCAATTTATGTATGCACTGCCAAAGCGGAACTTTTTGTGGCATATTCTTTTTTGCCTTTGGGTAGCTCAGACATTTAAAGAATGGAGGTTGATTCACTCAATCATTCTGCGATGAGACGTAATAATAGAAAGCATACGGAGAATTGAGTTTTGATTCAGTCCGACTTGCAAGTGTCTTTTTTTGCCACAAAGCAATAAAATAAATAGTTTGACCAATATGTAAAAATATGAATGAATCAACTTACGCCTTTATCTGCAACAATATTTTTGAGCTCATTTTGCATTCGTACGCAACATTCATCAAGTTCCACTGAACTCTGCGTCATCAAATAAATTCATTCTCGTGAGAAAGCCTTTGAGATATGAAATTCCAGTCCATTTCCGTTGTACAGTTGTAATGGTTGATAAGTCGACTACTTTGAAATGTGGGTAATAGATATTCAATGTGTTTTTAATAATAATTCGACCGATTGCGAGAAACACACTATAAATTACAATTGGTAATTATGACGATATAAAGATATGATATAATATCCGTATTGTTTGATATTCCAACGTTGACAATACTTGTTTGGCAAACAATATTCCGAGTGATCGGCAACCAATTACTTTTACTACTGAAAACAATTCCTGATATGTGTCAGATGCTATCAATGAGCTTGAAGTGAGTGAATAATTTGAGGTCAAATTTAACCAATTTTTTGCATAAATTCAGTCAAAATGTGTCCTTTTAAAATGCCCCTGAAAAAGAACATAAAAAAGAGTCCACAGAAAATATAAAGTCATTTCATTATTTAATACTTCAGTAACAAAGAAATATTTTATCAACAGTGATGCAAAGTCTGAATTCCACTGAATTCTACGTCATCGAATAAATTCATACTTACTCACGGATAGAGATTGTAAAAATATATAAACGTCCAATCCATTTTCATTGTGCAATCGTAACCGTTCAACAGTTGACTGCTTTAAAAACTTCTTGAAATGGACAGTGAAAACTCGACGTATTTTACAGAGTCTCTCGAAAACGATTCTCAATCGAATAGTATAGAACTTGATTATGCAAATGATCGAAATGCTGTGTGTGACGATAGTGTAATAAGTGTGCTTAGAAAATCTTTTAACCCGGTTTTGAAGCAGATCAGCTCTGGCAACGAAATAAATCGATTACGAAAACGAGAATTGGAATACTATTACAGTATGAACCACAAGCATCGAGGATTGGCGTTGATTTTCAATCACAATTATTTCTACAATAATTTGAATCCACGAAACGGAACTCAAGCTGATTGTGAGCGATTGCGCAAAACATTCCATTCGCTGAACTTCGATGTACAAGTCCACGATGATTTGGAACAAGATGACATATTCAATGAACTGCAAAAAGGTAAACTATGCTAATTCAACATTCGTTCATGATCTAAATTATTGTTTTTGATCAGTCGCTGAAATGGACCATTCTGACAACGATTGCTTGGTGGTTGTATTTCTAACACATGGCAAACTGAAGGGTTTCAATGATGATGATAATTCATGCAATACTCTATTAAATCATGATCTCATGAGCTATGTGTATTCGAAGGACGATAAATATCCACTGCAAGATGTTTGGTGCTGCTTTACGAATGAAGCTTGTCCAACGCTAGCAAATAAGCCGAGAATATTCTTGATTCAAGCATGTCAAGGTGAAAAGCGAGAAAAGGCATTCAAATTGATGTCGACGAGGTACGGATTGAGAGGGGCTAGTAGAGAGCTTGAGCGAACGGCAAATTTTTCATTTCTACCGAAACAAGATTTTTTAGTCGCTTATTCTTCTTTACCTGGATTTGGTGCGTTCAGAGATCCAAACGATGGAAGTTGGTTTATTCAATCATTTTGCGATGAAATGAAAAAACGAAAACCAGACCATGATTTATTGACTACTTTAACACTAACCGTACAAAGGGTCGCATATAATTATGAAACCAGATCCAGTGATCCCAGATTAAATGAAAAGAAACAGACTCCGTGCATCTTTTCAAGGTTAACGAAATTAATCGTTTTTCCGGAGAAACCGGAGATTGAATACCATCACAATGGGCTGAGTGTACTGACTGTAAAATGCAAAGAGTAACTCAGTTATTTAAAGATTAAAGTGTAATAAGCAAAAAAAATAACAGAAAAATTATAGAGTGTGATTGGGTTTGCTTCAGAAATTTAATTGTCATAATAAATATTTCTGTAATAAAACAACATTTCCCTTTTATTGGGTCTGGGAATTAATCGTGTCGATTTTTCAAAAGATGGCGTAACTTTGCATGGTTGTATCGGGCAATACTTTTTTCTTTTTCACATGAGTGGTCTAGTGTCAAACTACAAAAATCATCATCTATCATTTCATCGAAGTTTGGATAAACATTTTTTTTTGCGCCTTAAATATGTCAAATTTTGTACCGAAAAAGCAACATTTCCCGCAAGCATTAATTTTTTGCTTTCATTTGAAGAAAACTGCGGCTGAAGCGCATCGAATGTTGGTGGAAGCCTATGGTGAGCATGCTCCATCGGAACGTACATGTGAACGGTGGTTTTCACGGTTCAAAAGTGGTGATTTTAGCACGGAAGACAAGGAACGTCCCGGCCAGCCAAAAAAGTTTGAAGATGCGGAATTGAAGGCATTGCTCGATGAAGATTCGAGTCAAACTCAAGATGAGCTTGCCAGAGCATTGAATGTTGACCGAAGCACTGTTGGATATCGTTTAAGGGCCCTTGGTTTCATTCGCAAGTTGTCAAATTGGGTACCACATGAATTGACGCCAGCGCAAGCTGAAAGGCGTTTAGTGACTTGCGAAATGCTGCTCGCAAGGCACAAAAAAAGAGGTTTTCTGTATCGAATTGTCACTGGTGGCGAAAAATGGATTCATTACGATAACCCCAAGCGCAAAGCATCGTATGTTAAGCCCGGCCAACCAGCAACATCACAGCCAAAACAAGAAATTCACGGCGACAAGGTAATGCTGTCTATTTGGTGGGATGAGGAGGGAGTGGTGTATTATGAGCTGCTGAGAAGTGGTCAAACCATCGATGGGCCTTTCTACCGACAACAATTGATACGTTTGAAACAAGCAATCAAAGAAAAACGCACGAAATGGGAGACCAGAAAAGAGACATTGATTTTCCTACATGACAATGCTCGGCCACACATTGAGAAATCGGTCAAAAACTACTTGGAAAATAGCGGATGGGAAGTTTTGGCTCACGCCCCGTATAGCCCAGACCTGGCTCCTTCCGACTACCATTTGTTTCGATCGATGCAAAACCATATGGACGGAGAGCGGTTCTCTTCAGTTGAAGAAATCCAAAATTGGCTCGATGCATTTATAGCCTCAAAAGATGAGGAATTTTTTAAGGCAGGCATCCGTCAATTGCCCACATTGTGGCAGAAGGTCATCGCTTCCGATGGACAATATTTTGATTGAAATGTAATTTCATTTTGGTATTCAAATAAATGTTTGAAAATTTAAAAAAATCGACAAAACTAATTCCCAGACCCAATAGAAATGAATAGCTTTTTTCATTAAGTCTGCATTCAATCAAAATAAAAAACACAGATTACGTTATCGCTTGATTCATTCTATAATACCAACAGTTAGTTGTATTGAGCTATGAGACTCAAACCGTACTGTAATTCGGAAAATAAAGAATTCAGTACACATACGGTCACATAGCTCAATACAACTACCTAAACTGTTCGTATTAAACCAGAGCCGTCACCTCACCGTTGCTTGTGTATTAAGCAAGTAACACAACCATTCATTCTATAATCTGCCAATATAATTTCAAAAACCATTCATTCGCTCGGCCAATTCCACTGAAATATGAGTCATCGAAAAAGGAGATTTTCAAAAGAGTGCTTTCAACATTTCTATTTGCCACAAAACAACGAAATAAACAGTTTGAACAATATGTAGAAAATTACGCCTCTATCTGAAAAAAAAAATTTGAACACATTTTGCATTCGCACGCAACATTCATCAAGTTCCTCTGAACTCTGCGTCATCAAATAAATTCATTCTGGTGAGAAAGCTTTTGAGATATAGGATTTCAGTCCATTTCCACCATACAATTGTAATGGTTAAAAGGTGGAACAGTTTGAAATGTGGATACGATAGATATTCGACGTGTTTCTATAATTCTATAAATTACAATTGGTAATTATGACGATATACAGACACATGTGATAATATCACTGTTTGATTGTTCAACGTTGACAATATTGGTTTGGCAAAAAATATTCCAAGTGAACGACGATCAATTACCTTTACTACTGGAAACAGTTCTTCAAAGATTGTCAGATGCCATCAATGAGCTTGAAATGAGTATAATATTTATTCTGATCATTATTCAATTTCATGCAGTCCTTACGTTCAATTTCAATTCTTTTCCCTATGTACTAAATATTCAAATGAAACAATTGTAAAATGCGTTCTATTATTATTTATAATTTTGATTTTTTTTAATTTAATTTGGCGGGGATTTTGTTCTTCATGTTTTTTGGCCTTACCGTTTTTGAAATATTAGAGAGTATTACTAAGTATTAGTAAAATGTGTCATGATTTTACTTTACGAAAAAAAAAATCTAGAAAGGTAACAAAGTATACTATGCAATTAAAAGGAATAAAATATATGAAGAAAATGGTCAAATTTTTCTTAAAATCCTAGACATTTCGGTGCTGAAGTTTGACCTTTACTAAGTATAGTTGAACATTTGGCTGAATCAATTTATACTTAAAGAATAATTTGAGCACAATATCTATATTTGCTTACGTGCTATCAATTCCCTTACTAAAGTGCTGAATGCTTTTATTTATTGATGGAATTTAAGAGAAAAATGCATTTAAATTGTTAATATCCATCATGAACAATTATTATTTCGCTCGCTTCCATCAAATTCAGGTAAAATGTGTCCTCTTCAAATGCCCTTCCATGCGTGCTTTGGACTTAAATTTGCGGATGCACATGGGGCAATTCAAAAATGTCGATCCAACCCGACATCCTCTGAGGTGTGCCGTTACCTGTCTCAATATCGCTGGATATTTACATTTGTAGCATTCATACGTTCGATATCCTTGGAACAAATCATTTAGGCCGCCAGTCAATCTGTCTTGTTGTCGCAACAAATTGAAGTGTACGGATCGAAAATGCATATGGAAATCTTGATTGAACAAGAATTTTTTATTACAAAATGGGCATGCATGTGGCTGTTCGTTACGATGTACCAATTCGTGATTTCTCTGATTTCGTTGGGTTTTGAACTTTTGTGAGCAAAATGAGCATTCGAATGGCTGTTCGTCGGTGTGACGCACTTTGTGCTTTCTGACATTTTGTTTTGTTTTGAACGATTTATGACAAATATCGCATTGAAATGGTTTTTCGTCGGTATGGAGTTTTATATGTCCCTTTAAGTGTACTCTCTGTAATCGTTTCGAACAAATCTCACATTCGACCAACTCATGTTCGTAATTATGTCGTTTTATCCTCGGATCATCTCTAGGTAGAGTATCTTTTAGATGAATAAGCTCATGCCGTGTTAAATGCCCTTTCGACGAAAATGCTTTCGAACAAATTTCACATTTAAATTGTTTCACCTTGACGTGTGTAGCGAGAATATGATATTTTAAATCACATTTCCATATGAATATTTTTCCACAGATATCACATTCAAATCGCCTTTCATTGCGGCATCTTTTTTTATGATCCGATAGCCTACATCTTTCTAACTTTTTTAAACAATAGTCGCACTCCACTATTTGTTTTTTCGATGCTCTCTTCTTCTGCTCTGTATTCAGGAATGCTTTGTTTTTCATGTGCCATTGCATGTGCCTCTCTAATTTATCTTTCTGTAATACTTTTTCCGAACATATGTCACATTCATAATCTCCTTCTCGATGTTCTTTTGCAGTATTCTTTGAATGACTTTTCATATGAATTCTCAAATAGCCTCGACTTGTAAAGGTTTTCCAACAAATTTTACATTCCGTTCGTGGAACATACATATGAACGGCCATCATATGAGTGTTCAAATTGCTCTGCTGTCGAAATATTTTATGACAATATTTGCATTTGAATCTATCACCAGTGTGATCCGCTTTGTGTCCCTTTAAAAGGCGTCGTTGCATCTTTTTCGAACAAATATCACATTCCACAATTTCTTTTTTATAAAATGAGTAAATCAATTCATCGTCACCAATCCATATATTGTTGCGATCGTTCGTTTTCTTCTCAATCGTGTATTTTGTATCGTATTTATGTTGTCGTTTGTGTTTCTCAGACCAATGATCGTGTATTTCTTGCGTATGTTTGCCAGAAAAGTCACACAAAGTACAATCGTATGATGTCATCAATTTCTGATGTTGTTCCGCATAATGTTCGATTAATTTGGTTGCACTGTCGAATTCGATGGGTTTCTTACACAGTTGACAGGCGTTTTTATTATTCGGACGACGGAATGTCGACTTGACCAGTTCAATCCATTTGACGCGATAATTCTTTCGTAAAAATGCACTGTCCAAATTTATCACCGGTTGACGGTTCGGATCAACCTCAATAGGTTCGATTTTCGGTTTGACATCGTCGTCTTCTTCGCCCCAAATCGCTCGCACTTGATCTCGTATAGTTTCAAATTGATAGTAGTTGGCACCGTCTTCGATTTCGCTTGTACCGTCTCTATACCTCACTTCATGGTCAGCGAGTTCATCCACTGGTTCGTCCTTTATTTGAATCATTTTCGATGAACGCACTGATGTGTCACGGTTGAAAGATACTTTAATACTAACGACGTAACTTTCTTCATACAGCGTATTTTGATGTCTGAGCCACTACAACATCGACACACTTTCCATGTCTGGAGGAATAAATAAAGCAAAACTATATTAGCACGCTTCGTTGTATGTAAGGTCAATACAACGAAGCTTGCTGGTCAATACAATGAAGCCCACGTGAATGATCGTAAAATGAAGAAATGTCAAGTATTCGGAACGACAAAACATGTGAGTGTGCGTCATTATTAGGTATAAACACTTGAGTATTCGCATGTGTGATGATGAGCTAGAGTGTATTTAAAGCATTTACCTTTTCCCCTGTACGCAATTCTTAATCAACACATCGCCATCGAAGCATGCGACTGTATTCTTGTTTATGCCGGGTGAATTTTGTTTTTTTTAATCATTTTTGTGTCTGCTCATTCATTTCAAAGGTAGCTGGATAAATTTAACCTGGCAAAAGGTTGGAACGTCAAAGCAGCGAACCAAATCGGTTTTAATTAGACGTTGAGAAACATTCAAAATACAAAAAAAATGTTTTTCTATTTATTTTATGAACAAAATTAGCGACAAGAATTCCGATCGCCCAATAATTTTTGAAGAAACTACAAAAAATTATTATTATAAATTGTGATAGAGCCCTGTTTTACAACAAAAAAAAACTCGACAAAAAATCACAGCCGGCGACAGCAGGCGCGAGTGACGAAAGCACCTCTGTGCTGAAAGTCGAACTCGCTATATATACACGCAATTTCGAACTTTTTTCCTAAGAGGCCATCTGGTATGAATGAAGTATCGTCAGAAAGCCCTTGGCTCATAGGCCCAGAAAATGCATTCAAACATGGGAATCGACCAACCGTCTCCATAGATATGGCCACTTAAAAATTTGGAGCAATTCTCAGTTTTTCTCATTTACCGGGGGGTGGACGCGGCCCAGTCATTTCAAAACATGGTTTTTCTGAAGCTTCTCGTCGAGACCTTTCCAACAAGACCAAGAACGTCAAAATCGGACCATCATTTCATGAGTTATAGACATTTGAAAATTTTCTTTGCCGTCTCCATCAATTATTCTGAGATAATAGTTTTGTCTGTGTGTCCGTCCGTCCGTCCGTCCGTACTTTTTGTCCGATCTTTTTCAAACTTTCAGGCATTGGACTATATCAGAAACTAAGACTTTTTTGTTCCGCCACTTTTTGATTTGGCCGCCATCTTGGCCTTGGCCGGCCTTTGAAAATTCAAAAAATGGTCTTCCTTCCAATGGCTACTGTGCCTAACCCTGTCAACCAATTTCAGACTTTTAGGTATCGTTGGAAAGGTCTCAAGGCCAGCTATAAAATGGCACCTATTTGAGCTTTGAAAAATCAAGTATTTTTTGAGTTATCGTGTTAACAAACACCAACGACAACGACGACAACGACGGCACACGAACGGAAAAGTGTCTCAAAAAGTGGTTTTCTACGTTTCATGAGTTTTTATGATGATCTAAGCTAATTTTGCGAAAAAAGTTTTCGGAACCAATTCCTATACTTTCCCTTGACACGTTTTGTACGGAAAAGTAAAATTGCCTCAAATAGAGCCCCAAATTAGAGCTAAAATTTGACATATAGCTTATATCTGGGAAAACTCTGTTTTTCGAGATATAGCCATTAGAAATTGGAAAAAACATGAAAAATCGACAAAAATCAACTAAAACTCATTTTTGTTGCCGTTAACAATGGCAAAATCATAACCAAAGTGGTTTTGCGTTCAAATAATGGTGAATGACAATATTGCTTCTTCGTTTTTATTTAAAAAAAAAAAAGAACTCGTTGAGAATTATCGTATATTTATGCACTTGAAATGTTCTGTCAGAAGCCTTCAATCTGCTATTAAAATCACAAATGCAAACTCTTCCCGTTGTTATCCCACACTGTTCCCTTTTTTATGTGATAAGACCAAATCATTTCATGTTTTATGTTCGTTTCATCAGTATGGACAATGAATTTCTAAGCATTAAGACACGTTCCTTTGTGCTCTGTTGAAAATTGAATTAATTCTAAAAATGTCGTTAAAATATTTGCAAACCGTTCAAAATACTCTATCGATAATATCGATCGTTGTTTTGTGCGTAAATTGTTATCCAGTAAATTTTGCATGGGAACAAAATGGAGCTCAAGCAAATACAACGGTTAATCCATCGGAAATTGTAATTTTGTTCACAGACATTTTTGAAATAATCATACGTTGTGTTTTCGATAATTTGTATACATTTTGACTCTATTTTAGAATTTATGGAATTCTTTTTAATTTTGTTTAGTTAAATTTTCTGCGAAAATTCGGTTATTTGACTTCAAGCTCAATGGCAACGACAGATACACTCTATCACGAGGAAGCCATTATCGCTGGCATAAAAAACATGCAAAAATACGGTGCCTTGAATCAAACAGGCGTTTTAGATAGTGCAACAATCAAGGTTAGTAATACGTATAAATGATAAATATCCATTCTTTTCGTTCAAAAGAATGAAGTATATTTTTTATAAAAAATTTGAATGATTTTTATGAACCCAAAGAATGAAAAATCAAATAAAACGCAATAACTGAACGATAAAAATAAAAAAAAAAGATTTGGAGATGCCGAGCATTGATCTCGGTACCTCTCACATGCTAAGCGAGCGCTCTACCATTTGAGCTACATCCCCGTTGTATAAGTCAGAACTAATAGCGCACTTCACTTACCTACCTCACTACTAGACGGTCATGCCATGTGCCTTTCTTAATGTTAATAAGGCGAGAACAGTTACGTCTTCAATGTGATTTCCATTTTTATGCATAAGCAAACACATTTTGAGAGACATGGTCTATTTTGCTTTCATTCAATTCTTTCAATGGAAACAATGACCGATTTGAAATGAATGATTTGATTCAGTCGGTAGGTTAATTTTTTTCTACTTCATTTTGATAAGAAAAATCCAAATTGATAGATCGTCTTCGATCATGAAAAAGACAGTACAGCGCATTCTTGTTTGCACAGTTGAAGCTATTCAATTCATTTGCCAATCCAAATATAAGTTTTGTAAACAATGCAACAGCTGTAAAACATAACGATCTAATGAGAAAATTTCGTATGAAATTAAAATATTTGCCCCATGTGAAGAAGAAGCCAATAATTGAAAATATGTTTTTCCTCAGCTATTGACAGCACCTCGCTGTGGTGTCGCCGATATTCCGAAACATTTGCCTACGACAAACCGCGTCAAACGATTTGCACTTGGCTCAAGAGGATGGAGCAAGCGACGTATTACTTACTTGTAAGTCGTTTCCATTTAATTAAATTTCCCTTCAAATTCCTTCCTTTCATTTTTTCAAATATTCAAGCATTGCAAATTGGTCACCAAAAGTCGGCGAAGACCAAGTTGCTGCCGGCATGGAAAAGGCGTTTCAGCTCTGGTCAAAATACTCAAAATTGCGATTTGTGCGTTCTTATGAACCCAACGCCGATATTATTGTTGCATTTGGGTCCAGCTATCATGGCGATATGTTCCCATTCGATGGTCCAGGGAAAGTGTTAGCACATGCCTTTTATCCATATGAAATGACGAGTTTCGGTGGTGACATCCATTTCGATCATGATGAAAATTGGAAAGAGAACGCATCTCAATTAGCCGAAGGTGAATTTTGACATTTGAAAGAATAATTAAAATATGACACAGATTTATTTACCAAAGCAATCAACGCTAATCAAATTCCATTGATAAAATAGGTGTCGATTTCACGTCAGTTGCAATACATGAGCTCGGGCATTCACTAGGCTTGGCACATTCGCCCATTTTTGATTCGATCATGTTTCCATATTACAAAGGGCCGCAAGAATCAAAGGATCTCGGTTATGATGATATTATGGCCATGTATGAATTGTACAGTGAGTAAATCCGATTCTAAATTTCCCTTCAATTTTTATGACCGTTGACATTTTGTTCGCAGTAAGAAATGGTGTGTTCACTGATGAAGACGAGACCACACCAAAAGAAGAGGAAATCGAAAGAGAAGCTGAAACTGAATCAACGAGCCAAAAAATGTTACGGACAACTGAGCCAACAACAACAATACGTGTGGAATTAGTAACTGAATCGACTGCAACAGATAGTTCAAAAAGAGTCGACGCCACAACCGTTCCACGGAAAGAAGTGTTCACAACAACTGATCCATGGTTTACAACAAATAGCGATTGTGAGGAGAGAAATAAGGTAATTTCACGATAATTTTCACAAAAACTCGAACCATTCAATCAAAATCCGATTTCAGCATCGCTTCAGTTTTTCAATTGGATGCAAATCAACGAGTAATGCTCCGACAGTTCCAAATTTATGCGAATATCCCCGCTTCGATGCCGTCGCTTTGTTACGTGGCGAAATATTTGTATTCAAAAATGAATATTTGTGGCGATTATCAGAGGATTTTCAAGTGCAGCCTGGTTACCCAATCCGCTTCAATGAGATTTTCCAAGACATTCCAAACTATGTTCGTCGCATCGATGCGGCCTATGAACGCAAATCTGATGGGGCTATTATTCTGTTCAATGGTAGAAAATATTGGGTTTACGATGGATACAATTCGATTGATAATAGTCCACGGTCGATCACCGAGTATGGTTTTGATGAAAGTGTTGAAAAAGTGGATGCGGCAATGGTTTGGAGTAAAAATGGCCGCACTTATCTATTCAGTGGATCAAAATTTGTTCGTTATGATGATGAACGCCGTCGAATTGATGTCGGCTACCCAAAGTATCTTGGAGAGAAATGGCATGGCATTCCAAATAACATTGACGCGGTTATTTCAATGACCAACGGAAAAACCTACTTCTTCAAAGGTGATTTGTATTGGATGTACAATAACTATTGGATTCGTCCGGAACGCGGTTACCCACGTCGTACATCGATCAATTTGCTTGGTTGCTCATATTGACAATTATTTTGAATGAATTTTCATACCGAAGAAATCGAATTTCAAAAATTAAATTGAAAGAATTGTTTTTTTCATTAAAATTATTTTTTGTAATGAATCAATTTTCATTTTATACACAATTTTCAATATACTATTCACATACACGATTTAATTCTTCAATCTTTTCTAACTTTTTTACTGGAACTGATTTTGAATAGGAACTTTGCGTAATATTTCAACCAAAAATATATAATTCCTATGCTACAATAAACACTAGTTAATAAAAGAGGTAAAAATGGCAGTCTTTTGTCTAAGTTCAATAAATATTGGATACAAAACTCGTAGAAAAGTATTCCGAACAAGCCAACCGAATACAAGAGTTCATGTATTGGAACAATTTTACGACTCACTGATGGCCACAAACTCCTCAAGCTATTCGTGATAATAAGTGTGTGAGTTACTAGTAAACCGATTTTAATCACGACCAAATTGGACTTGAATAGAAGTGGAAACAGCGAAAAATGCGATACAATCGATAAAAACCATATGTTTTTAGCTTCATCATCACTGACTGCCATTAGAATGCTGAAAAGAGATGGAAACTGAGTTTAAAATGAATGTTCGAGTCTGTTAAAATATATAAAATTTGAGTTTTGTTTAGCTTTTGGAGTTTCGACACTAGCTTCCACTCTAGCTTCGAATTTAGTATCAAATTTAGTATAATTTCAATGTGAATCGAGTTTTGATATTCGCAGAAACATAAATTGGATTTTGAACTAATGTAATGACTGAACTAATGGCGCAAAGTTCAAACTAACCTCAATGGGATGACCGTCATTAAAATCGCCTTCTCATGAACGTGCCAACCGAATAAGAACGAGGTGCAGCCACAGATAACGATTCCTCGTACGAAGTCAACTTTGTTGATGGCTCTAAAAATATGAAGTTAATTCTCATTACATGTCCATCAACTTGAATATGTGATAGGGTAGTAGTACTTGTTATAGCTTCCAAAGGCGATTTTCACAATGCACGGAACCATGGCCAACAAGGTGATTATGAATGTTGTATGTGGTTGAATCACAGGCAACACTTGATGACTGTACTCTTGAACCAATCCGCCTGTATTCGATGAATTCGACCCTTTATTCGTTCCAACTGAAGCCACTTTATCGGCCATATTATAAATTGCCCAGAAGTTTGGTGCCCAGTATGCATGGCACAGTCCACGTTTGAATGGGAATAATCGCGACAACACCTAGACGAAACATTTGATCAACAATTAGAAAAAGCAAAATAAAGGCATGAAAAATTGAGACAGTTTTTCGAAACCAACCTGTGGCATTTGATGAATGAATGGACCGAATGATGCTGCGGTGACGCCAAGTGTTACAATTGCTAATTTGATCAAATTCAACACCGTAGTTTTCATCGATGGACTATGCCAGCAGTACACTTTCAGCAAGTACACGATATACACCGGGCTCACGTACACAAAAATGTGCTTCATATTGAGAAGAACGGCGAAGCAAAAGGCTGATTTCAAGAATTTCTCCTCACACATGTACGCGATACTAAGCAATAGAATGCCAAACAGTATGCCATTGTATTGGAAATGAATGTGATCGATGATCAGCAAACCGAAATTGCTCAATAAAACGACACACAAAATCCGTTGCTTGGATGCGGTGGGTGAGAGCTGAGTGAGACATCTAAAAATCATACCAAATGGAGATTAGAAATTGAATAGAAAAGAAATCAGATTTCATTTTTTGAATTGAAAAAAAAGACGAAAAAGAATTGAAAAGACCAGGAAAAGTATAGGTGAACATTCACCTCTTCACTCCAATGGCATACACGACATCGGTAACAACAACAGATAGGCGTTGAAATAGCACCGTTTTATCGGAATCATAATTGAGATTGTCCACTTTCAGCATGTTCGCATCGAAGTATTTGGCAAAATGTGACAGAATGAATTCGAAATAGGCAAAAATCGGTGGATAATCCAATGTCCATTCGCTCGTATCCTCGACATACCATTTTGAAATTGGCAACGAATGTGTTATTGCCAACCAATTGCGATGAACCTCAAAGTCTGTCGACCGGCTAAAATGAAATGAGTAAATTGTATGAGAACCATTGAAGAGGAATTTGAGACCAATTGATTGGTATTGAAAACAAATGAGATGGTTTGAAATATTCGATTATTAGAACGATTTACACTTACTATGCCGGCAAAAAAAGCAATTTAATGCCAGTTATCAATCCAAAAATTGACCAAAACATGCCACACAATAGATGTTTCGTGTCCGCTCGATATCAAAACAATGATATTCTGTCATGATGTGTCAAAATATTCAGATGCTATTGTGAGATGTACAGCGCCATCTCTTGAAAAGCGTTTCAAGTTTCGATTCAGCGGTTTCAAAAAAAGATTTCTTCGATTTAATTCTCGCTGAATAAATTCATAACTGATAAGGCTATTTTATCTTCTAATTGATAATTTTAATCATTTACTTTAAAAAGACTGTTTCGAGTAGCGTAACAATTGATTTTTTTCGCATCTGAATAGTTAGCAAAATCATACGTGCAATAAAATTATGATTCATGCATTGTTATATTGAAATAATAAATGTTCGTATCTTATCACATTTAAACGGGCTATTTAAAGAAAAGTCGAATACTCAATTGTAACAGTTGCAATAAACTAGTTTCTTAACGAACAATGTTCGATAGCATACAGATTCAGTCGTAGTCAACAATGGGGTACGCAAGTATTGACAAGTCAGCTGGCGACATGAAGTAAGTGTTTTTTTATTGATTTTTTTCTCTTTTTTGCTTAATTCTTCACTTTTTATCGTAAATTTTTAGCTAACATTTAATGAAATTCCATAATTTCAGCAATGAATGCGAAACGTTCAATCAAGATAATTACCATTCAAACTATTGTTATAACATGTGCCACAAGAAACGTGGCCTAGCATTGATATTCAATCATGAATATTTTAGTAAACAAAGACAACGAAGAGGTACTCACATCGATCGTGACCGTTTACATGATACATTCAAATCGCTCGATTTCAAAGTAAAAATCTATGAGAATAAAACCAAATTGGAAATATTGGCCATTTTGCAGAAAGGTATGAAATTAATGAAAGGCTTGAAATTTTATGAGTTGATTTAATTTTTCATTCAAATTTCAACAATTTTCAGAATTTTTACATTTTTTTTCTTTCTGAGATTATTTCATTTTTTATTTTCTTTGCATTTGAAATTTCAGTTGCTGCTAAAGATCATTCGAACAAAGATTGTTTGATTGTTGTGTTCCTAACTCATGGTGAAATTAAGTTTGATAACGATGAAGGGTGCGATACAATATTGAATCATTGCCTAATGAGTCATCTGCATACTTCAGATGCCTTGTTGCCGGTTCGTAGCGTGTGTGGATATTTTACAAATGAAAAATGCCCGAGTTTGGCGAACAAACCGAAGATGTTTTTCATTCAAGCGTGCCAAGACGAGAAAAAGAGCGATGAATTGTATGATATGAACGAAGTTGAAGAAAATATAGCGAGTCCGTCGTCGGATGTATCGTTTCCACAAAAAGATTTTTTAATCGCATACTCATCGATGCCAGGTGAAAAGTCATTTCGCACAACTGGACATGGATCGTGGTTCATTCAAGCGCTTTGCGATGAGTTGAATAAACGTGGATTAGTGGACGATTTAACGCGGATCATGACTAGCGTCTCGTATAGAGTAGCATTCGATTATGTATCATTTGAATTTGACATCGATCAGAACAAACAAATGCCGTGCATTGTGTCCAGATTGACTAAATTGGTATTTTTCCCCAAGAACAAATCGATTTTGAGGAATCAACACATGAAACTACTTTCAAGATGCTTTTCGCCATCCAAAACTAAAGATGATATTGAATTTTAAGGAGCTTAAGACATGACTGATACACTTTTATACGCTTTCGATTATTATTCGAATAAAAATTTAGTTTAACATTTTCGAAACAATTTTACTTATTTTATCTTCATTCGGACGAACAACGGAAGTGAAAAAAAAATGTATGATAGAAATTTCCTCGAAAAACAATTACACAACAAGTTTTGCCTTTCTCGTTATCTTGATAACTTTTTGTTTGGAATATTTTCGACATAATCCCTAAATCATTAACATAAATTATAGGCTCAAATCTTAATCATTTGGGAATTATATCACAATTATCTTGAACAAAAAGCTATTAACGTATGTTATTAAGATAACGAAAAAGGCAAATCTATAACGCTGTGATTCAAAATAGCAACTATGAACTTAATTTTGATTGTTCAAACGAGTCACATCAAATATGAATTCATGCATATTATCATTTTGAACATTCAAAAGGATTTTTTTTCTGAATTCTATGGGCAAATATGTTATTGTTATAAGTAGTAAGTCATACATTGACGCAATCAAAAAAATTGTGTTGATTTTTTCTTGGAGGTACTGCTGTCCAAACGAGACGGTGAAATTAAAATGAAACAGATTATTACACTTTTACTGTCATTTATTTTGAGGTAGAATACATTTGATTTGAGAAACATTTAAATATTTAATTTTTTCAACTATTTCAAAAATAACTACCACTAATGTGCGTATGATCAAAAAGCGAGAAGTTTCAGAGAGATTTATGTGAGTGTATATTTCCGTTTGCTTAGTTTAAACAGAAAATGTGATCTTTGGACAAAATTAATGAGATGCTTGGACAAATAGTTTGGTCGAAGTTAAATATGCTTCAACTCTCGTCATTGGTGTGTTTATTCAATGTGAATTTTTTGGAAGCCGTGATAGTAACATACAATATTTGTTGCAACGATTTTGACAGATTTAACATATATCCGTTTGTCCATCTCATCGACAAACATTGTGGTTGTAAAAAAAAAAATGAATTAATTTTGATCATGAAAACCGACATGATGAAAGCCGTCATTCAAACGTTGATCAGTAGTGGATCACAAATTAATTTAGCGTCGGATATTTAGCACCCTGAGTTACACCTTGAGGGGCGGCCTGGTATACGGTTGGCAGTCTAGCTTCAGAAAGTTCTTTCACTGCTTTGTAGACGGAGTATGTGACAATCGCAAAGTACGTAGCAATCACTGAAAAATTTAAAGAGATTTTGAATAGTGTTCATATTTAACATAAACGATTGATGATATGAAAGAAAAACCTACAATTTGCGATGATAAGAATGATTACAATGCCTGGTAGTGGTACCTCTTTGGTATCTATTGGCTTTCCAGAAGATAGTGCCAATACAATAGCAAATAAAACAAATACATCAGCAATGTAAAGAATCACGAGGCCAATCGCTGTTACTACCACATCCAGGAGCATATAGCTTGGTCGAGTCTGAGAAAAAAGTTTATGTAACATTAAACAGATGTGTCGTAAATGTTGACTTCCCAAATAATAAATATTTCATGCTCGATTACTTACTTTTTCGATTCCATAGAGCCAACAACCACTAACTACTAGACAAATGACTAAAAGAAAACGAATAATTTATTTAAATTGGAACTTTGTTTGGAATATACGGCAAAGAAACGATAAACTTACTTGCCCCCAAGAAATATTGAGGCAGTTGAAAACCGGCAAGGATGTAAAGGACTCCTTGTATGACTCCAAGCCAACCGAGGATTTTTCCACCAGTTATCAAGTTAATGCAGCAACAGAATTCTCCAACGGTCGGTAATGCCATTTTGACTTTTTATACCCGAATGATGAGGTTATACTTGAAGAAAAATACCTTTGAATGAAGAAAATTCGATTATTTTTAATCAGATGTGAAATGATGCATAAATACGTTGTGTGTAAACTAACAAGAAAAAAAAATCTTCAAATCGTAGTGTGTGAAAACCGATAATATGGGAATATCATAGTGGGAAAGTTTACTTTTTTCAATAACTACGGTGCTAAATTAGAAGAAAAATGTATATTTTCTACACTTTGGGTGTCTCATTCTGGCCCATAACAGCGTTTCACGTTATGGGCTAAGCTGCTTCTTTGTTTTGTAAGAGAAGGATCGTTGATCAACAAAAGACTGTCATGATCTAGTTGAAGCAAAAATTTGTGATCGAATGTCACTGTCATTGACAACAACGATTGACAGTACAACGAATGAGTGGATGTAACATCCAGCGTTGTGTATGTATAACCGAAATATATGGCAAGAAGAACAAATTAAATTGCGCATGTATACTAATAATAATCGTCATAATAGCTACGCTTCTACTAACACACTCGCAATACACTCATACACTGTTGCTTGTTCTGTTTGCTTTATATTCGTTGATATGCGTACTGCGTAGGTAAAGAATATATGCCACAGGCAAAATGTTACTATGCTATTTCTATTTTCCTCATTAAACCATGAATTTGGTGCTCGAACACAAATAACTGAGCGTTTTATCATCACTTTTCGACACACTCTGAATTGATTAAGTTGCTGATGACTTTAACCTTCAAATTTCAAATCAATTTGGCTGCACCAAAACCCATTTAAAATGCATTTCTTTATTAGAACGAGTCACTCGAGAATATTTTATTCTTTGAAACAAAGCCTGTTTTTTCCGGGATCTTCCTCTTCTCCTTATTGTGAAATTCATTACTATTCTATTGAATGCAATGAATTTCACAATAAGAAGAAGAGGAAGATCCCCAAAAAACGGCTCTGCTATGGAATTTATCGTAGTTTTGCAAGGAGTCGCTTGAGATGAAATTTAGGTATCAATGTTTGTTGATTCGTTATTCAGAAGTATTAAAACATTCAACAAAATTCACTTATAAGAAATCCAAACGAAACACGGCTATTTAATTGTATGAGTGCGATCGAGAAGCGAACAATCCCCAAAAGATTTTTGTAATTTTTTTTTTCAATGTAGAGCGTATTTGAGGAACACAACGTCAAACAATATTTTTCAACTACAATGAAGAGATCGGTTAATTATTATGATCTCATACCTAAGAAATTCTCCCTGTTCATATTTGAAGAGAAAGAACAGACAAAATAGAAGTAGTAAAACCATTACACTAAACATGAATTCCCTTTTTCGTACCGCCAAAACGCGACATAAATAAAAAAAACATACCCTCGTAAACTGATCGAGCTAAATCACCAATAAAATGCTAAACACTTTCGGTTTTTATGTAAAATTCACTTTTTATTTATAACACAAACGGTTTAGCGATGTTACTTCGAATGGGCGTCGAGCGATAATGCCAAATATGAAGAGATCTTCTACACAGAAGAGCTACTTAGAATTTCAGATTATATTTTTTCCACTGTATCTGCTCAACGAATGGCGTGACAAAGAAGAATATAGAATTTCGAGTCAGGCTGAATGTTACTGTGAAAAAAAAAAACAAGGGGAAACCACTGAAGTGTTAATTTAAACTAAAGTGTAATTTCTAATTAATTTGCTGAATGAGAATTATTGGTAAAACAGAATTCTTTTTTTATTTTTGAGCTGGAAAAGTATCTTGATCGATTGATTTCCCCTTGTAAACCATTATTACGTAATACTGTTTTTTTTTCACCGAATTGTTGCATAGGATGACTGCACCCTTAGAAAAATGTTTGCCTTGAAACTTGGACTAACTGTCGCCATGCGAAATGACAGGAATGTGGATAATGTGATAAGAAGTATGGAAATATCCAAACGAAAGTGTAGTGTAACACTGAAAATGAAAATCCTGAGAAGGATAGGAGCATATTGTAATGAGACATAGTTTCATCTCAATGTGTGTAATGTGTATCAACGATACATCGAAATCGAATTTAATGAGAAACACATTTATTCGAATCTATTGTAACCCGTATATATCCAAATAGTTGAGCCCCTGACATGTATGCATATTGATGCATACGGCTGTATGATTCTACTGAAATTTCAGAATTTTTTTCGTTTTTCTCTTTGTTCATATTCTCCTCTTTTCGAACGTTTTTTTTTTCATCCGAATAACAGATTTTTTGGGAATAAACATCGAATGAGACCGAGAATAATGTTGCATTTTCTATTCTATTCCATTTCAAATGAAGAATTCCACTCATACACAATGAATTTGATGTTGTGTATGTATACCGATTGTCTTCACATACAACTATAGTTGTATATATAAAGATATAAAGATATATGAACTCATGCCTCACTCACACAGTGTTGCATTTGTGTTTATTTCGTAGTTTTTGGGCTAAATCAATCATTGATATCGCTGCGTTTGTGTCTGTTTGTGGGATTGCCTTTTTAAAAACACAATCGACTCAGGTAGATGGAGAGTATAACCGTACGAGATTGTTGTTATCTCTAGTCGAAAAACTGCCAAACATTGGGCATGTAAATATTCAGTATATTTTTAGTTTCTTTAAACATAGACAAAATCAACTAACCCAAAATAATCATATGAATACACAGCACTGGTGATATGAAACTGTACGCATTTATTTTGCTGTTAAACAATACTTTGCTCACCAGAAAAACTGGTGTCAACTACCTACAGAAAAAACGTGGACGCTCTCATTGCAAGTGAGGTGTGGAATCAACAGAAAACATACTTCGCCAAATGAAGTTCACTTTTCAAAAATAATAATCGAAAAAAGCAGTACGCTTCAATTCGGGAGATATGTTTGAGAGGAAAAAGACTCAGTTTGTTTGCATTTCTTTGGAAATATTCGATGATGTGTGAGTGTGTTCGAGTACGATCTTTTCTGTCCGACTGCTAAATTGATGAATCAGAACTCTCTTTAAAACATGCATGGTGCACGAGTGAATTCTCATTTTCTGTAATCTCATGACTAAAATATCGTAGCATCAACTTTAAAGCAAAGTTACGAAAAAAACCGACAAAACGAGTGGCAAGACTGATACGAGTGGCGAGACAAAGAAAGACACAGGAAGGGATCAATACCCATGTTGATATGTATACATTTTTATGGTCTTACTGATTTATTTTTTATTTTTTCTCTCTATCCATATTCTCCCTAAACGTTAAACATTTAAAACATAGATTTTTCGAGAATAAAAACCAAAGAAATTGATAAAGTCGCTCGTTTTTATATTCTCCATTTCAAATACGGAATGCTTCGCATTGTTCACAACGCATACATATGTCATTGGTCTTCACATAGAATATAATATAAACTCACATCTTACACGCAGTGTTGCATTGGATTTTATTGTAAGTGAATATGTATGGTTGTATTTGTGTATGTGTGTATGAGAATTTCACACTGTGAGATAGCCTTTTCAAAAATACGATCAGCTCAGATTGATGGAGAGTATATAACTGTATGAGATTGTCATTTGTTATATTTTAGTCAAACCTCATATTGGTTTTATGTTTGAGGGAAAAGACTTTTTAACTCTCATTGAATGTTGGCCCTTTTCCCATATGGTCGCTCATAGACATCGTCAACTTGATGTGAAAAATATTTTTTGCATGAATAGCTGTTTTTGAAATTTAGATAAGATAAAGGAGTTGGTTACACATGTAAACGGTCTCGAAAGTCATAATTTCTCAAAGAAATTTTCTTTATTTCTTTATTCATTTATTGGTAGAGATGAAAATACAAAATGTACAATTTCAATATTAAGAATAATCAACTACTTCTTGTGTACTATGAAGCAAGGGCGCGTTTAATAAAAATATAGACTGAATAACTTCTCACGATATGGGCTGATTGTTTCCACAAATGGCTACAATTTCGAACGAATGAATTGAACATCAACAAAACGTACAAAGCAATGATCATCGATCGATTTAAACCGCAGCATTCGCAGCGACATAAACAATGTTCAATGACGATCCGCTTTCTTTGAATAATAAATAATAAACACGTTTGTCTAGACCCCAAAAGTATCAATTGAATTTACTCTCGAGCTTGGAATTCTTTTACGATGTCTACATATTTGCTTTTCGATTTTCGGTCGTGTTAGAATTATCTTTTTTTACATTTGATGGAAAAGAGAAAAAAATATTAGTAAAAAAGGCAGTTTCGGATATAAAATTGTATTTCTTTACTGATTACAGCCTGAGCGACGTGTTTCTTCAACTCCGGTTTGTTCGGTTGTTGTTTCCTCTTGGTATAATACTGAATCATAATCTTATCTGCACACTTCCATACGTACGATGCCCAATTTTGTAGAACAACATTGTCAATGGCTAACGGTTGGCAATTTTGGATTTTGTATACCCAAATTTTGAATGGTGTCAACTTGCATACTTAGAAGAAAGTTTCTTTTCATTCTTTCCAGAAAGAAATTTCATTTGATGCCATTCCATATGAAAAAAATTTCATTCATTTCTCGATCAAATAAGTAGTTTATAAACGAATCTAAAATAAAATGCTTGGAAATATGCTGCCGAGAATCCCATACATTCCACATTTCAAATGAAACATTGTTGCGAGTGTCAACGAGCATTGAAGTCGTGTTTAGACACGAGCTTCAAAATATCAACAAGATATGCGAATAGACGTGTAAGAGCCTATTGGGAAATTCATTCAAGTTTTAAATGACAAAAATGTAAAAGAAACAGTGTGACTAATCAATGAACGAAAAACTCAGATTTGTATGGAATTTGTTTTAATAAGAGTACAAATAATATTGTGCAACACATGGATTGTACAAATTGAATAAATACATGGGTCACAAAATAGTAACTCAGCACAAGTTAGATTTTTCTCTCTTTTTTAAAACCCGGTATTAGCTTGTTTTGGTCGGCTGGAAGTCATGAGTCAATTGGTTCATTTGATATCACCCGTTAGTTTGAACTTCATTGTTCAAGCGAATTGAATCTGAGTATAAAGTCTAATGTGCATGAATTTTGTTGAATTTACAAACTCAAAATATTCAATATTCGTTTGCTTTTAATTTTCGCCAATGCGATAAGCTATCCACAAGCACAATCAAATCAATCCGGCAATGTCGTTTTCTTTCGCTGTCACAGTAAGACGTTGAAACTGAAATATGATTCAAACCAAGATTCAAACATTCAAATAATTAAATTTCAAACTATTTTTGCCACTAAATATGCTGAGAATATTCGTTAGATGTGTTTTGTGTGAATTTTTTAGAATTTAACTACGCATCGGGACACGTCAAACGAATATTTCAAGCAGTTCATACGTCAGAGCCTTTCCATTTTAATAATTTTTACAAACAATCATGACAACGTACTGTTCCAAAAACGTTTTTGGGAAATTCCAAATGTTCACATCTAGATTTCAACGATAAATATCACAGTTATAAAAAAATCGATTCATTTGGACGATGAAATCGGTCAGTGTTGGGCCGTAATTTGAGAGTAGTTCCGAGATATCTGTCCTTGAGGAAAATCTTTCACAGCTTTGTAGACGGAGTGTATGATAACCCACATGTACGAATAAACAACTGAAAAATTGAACGAAATTTTGATCAATGTTCATACTTATCATAAGTGATTGATGCGTTTATTGATGATTCGAGAGAGTAACTAACGTGTGAAGCAGCACAGAATGAATGTAATGAGGACAATAATGGGTATGCCATCGATGTTCGGAATGGGCTTATTAAAAAATACTAGATACACTAGCACAAACATAACAACAATAATGCCAATTAGAAGAAGCAAAACCGAAACCGATGACACTACCAGGTTGGGGAACATGTAATTTGGCCGAGACTGGTAAAAAATGTACAAAATATTTAAAAAAAGGTTAATTTAATTTACAATTTGCATACGTTGTTAGGTTTGAAATTCACTTACTTTTTCGATTCCATAGAGCCAACAAACACTAAACACCAGACGAATAACTAGAACCAAAAGATCCATTTATGTTTTATGTGTCATTTGGCAAGTGAACATCGAACTTACCAGCTGGTATAAAGTATTTGGGATTCGTCAAATCGATGATGATTAAGGCGATTCCGAGTGCTACTTCAAAAAAGCCGATAATCAGGCCACCAATTTTCAAGTCATTGAAGTAATGAAGTCGACAGCAATGACTAACTCTCATTTTGGCTTTGTGCAAAGTCGTGAATTATGCTTGAAAATAACAAGATTAATTGAAATTCGGTTGATACCATTTAAAAGTTGAATAACGAATGAGTTTTAGTCAATAAATGAATTTGGTTTGAAGCAACGAAAAATCAAATGATTGAGAATCATTTTGTGGGAATGTACATCAGTGAGATTAGTAACAATAATGAATTGGAATGAAAGTATTAAGATAAGATAGAAGAAAAAATTTCAAAAATAAAGTTAAAGTTCAAATATTACGATTTAGGTTATCTTTGACTTAAGCACAAGCAAAGGACCGTCACAATACGTTGTTGAATGAAAACATGTTCCCAATATTTTTAAACGTTTTCGTTTGTCAATATGGTTCAATTGAATTTCTAGGAAATGTCGTTATTAGTGCACAATAGAAAAAAACGAATGAGTTATTTTACGATTACACTTTTGACACATCAAACACATCAGACTGCGGAAAATTTGGTGTTTGCAATCAAAAAGAGTCATACAATTGCAAATGCTCAGTAGTTAGCGTGCCTGATGTAATAATGGACATTGGACGTATTTCATCACCTCGTGCAACATTTTGGGATGTGTTCTAAGCAGTTAGACTGCTCAATTACACAGTACGACACATGTTTTTTTTTTCTCGTGTACCTGGCGAGCTCTTTACAGGGACGAAAGGAGGCCTCAAATCAAGAAGAACTGCATCAATTTTTTTTGAAAGTTGGTGCGATTTTGTCGTTTTTTGATATTTTCCATTTCCAGTGTACAGCTTATTGTCAAAATGAGTTTGCATGCCATTTACTCCCATTTCCAATGCTTTTACGCAGTTGATTACTTCTATAAAAGTGTTCAACAGACAATTCTACATGGAAATAGCTTCGCTAGATCCAAAATTGTTCACTGATTGTGTGAAATATGGCCAAAAATGTCAAAATGCTCTAAAATGTATGAAAATCACTGAAAATCGGCTTTTTTTTCAAAAATTCCTCAAATATACACTTTTCAGGGTTGGTGTTTTAATAAAAAGTTATTTTTTCTCGAAAATAAGGGGTGTCTTCTCTACTTATCACTCTGTAAAATTACAGCTACAAATTAGAATAACGAATTCTCTCTATGACTAACGGCAAAACCAGGCAACACACACTTCTTCAAATGTGAATTGTATGGGATATAGTATACAATAACTATTGGATTCGTCAGGAACGCGGCTATCCTCGTCGTATATCGATCAATTTAATGCGATTCAATAACTGGACATGGATCGTGGTTCATTCAAGTGCTTTGCGATGAGTTGAATGAACGAGGATCGGTAGGTGATTTAACGCGAATTCTGACGAGCGTCTCGTGTAGAATAGCATTTGACTATGCATCATTTGAATTTGACATCGATCAGAACAAACAAATGCCGTGCATTGTGTCCAGATTGACTAAATTGGTATTTTTTCCCCAAGAACAAATCGATTTAGAGAAATCAAAACATAAAACTAATTTCAGGATGCTTTTCGCCATGCAAGGAGTTTGAGACATGACTGATACACTTTTATACGCTTTCGATTACACCGTTCGACAAATTTCAACTTTTTTTCTCGCACAAGAGAAATTCCGATTGCGTTTGTTAGAGGACCTCAAAACAAACACTTCTGCATCATTAGAATGACCGGAACCACGTCTAGATTTTTTTTTATCGACACATATAAGACAAAATTCAGGCCAAAATGAGCAAATCACAAACATGAGCTTCGGTTTGACAGGTAAAGCAAATAATTTCTACCTTTTCTGCCTTTCAACATCTAGTATGATCCTTTACGAACAGTTTGGGTGCTTTCATGACCAAATCGAGTGATGTTTTCACATATTTCTGGCCGCATATTCGGTTGGTTCGATTTCAACTATAAAAGAATCGACTTTTGGCCAAAAATCCTTAAGTATAGGCTTTTCAGGGATAGTATCTTGGCGCAAAGTTTTTTTTTCTCGAAAATATGTGGAGTCTACCCAGACAAAAACTCTCAGAATTGACTTTTTGAGGTACCTCCCGAACAAAAGTAACGTTTTTCATGGATTTTACTATGAAAATATCAATTTTTGTTCGGAAGGTACCCCAAAAATACACTTTTTGGATGAGTTTCTTAGTAAAAAGTTATTTTTTTCGAGAAATATTGGGAATCTTCTCACACAGAATCTCTTGCAAATGATTTTTGAGGTACCTCCCGAACAAAAAATGATATTTTCATAGCAAAATGCATGAAAAACGTAACTTTTGTTCGGGAGGTACCTCAAAAAGTCAATTTTGAGAGTTTTCGTCTGGGTAGACTCCACATATTTTCGAGAAAAAAAAACTTTGCGCCAAGATACTATCCTTGAAAAGCCTATACTTAAGGATTTTTGGCCAAAAGTCGATTCCTCCAGAGTTGAAATCGAACCAACCGAATATGAGGCCAGAAATATGTGAAAACATCACTCGATTTGGTCATGTAAGTACCCAAAATGTTCGTAAAGGATCATACTAGATGTTGAAAGGCAGAAAAGGTAGAAATTATTTGCTTTACCTGTCAAATCGAAGCTCATGTTTGTGATTTGCTCATTTTAGCCTGAATTTTGTCTTATATGTGTCGATAAAAAAAAATCTAGACGTGGTTTCGAACAAACTAATGATGCAAAAGTGCTTGGTTTTTGGTCCTCTAAAACAAGCAATCGGAATTTCTCTTGTGCGAAAACATGTGTTGGACGGTGTTATTATTCGAATAAAAATTTTGTTTTCAATTTACCTTATTTTATCTTCATTCGGACGAACAGAAGCAACGGAAGTGAAAAAAATGTATGATAAAAATTTCCTCGAAAAACAATTACCATGCGACATGTGAAAGCTTATCAACGCTGTCAACAGTTTTGCCTTTTTAATTATCTTTAAAACATACGTAGAGACTATGAAGTTAATTTTGGTAGTTCCGGGTAGTTCAAAGGAGTCACATCAAATATGAATTCATGCATATTATCATTATGAACATTCAAACGGTTTTTTTCTTCTTCTGAATTCTATGGGCAAGTGTGTTAGTGCTATAAATTACATTAGCGCAATCAAATAATTATTTGGTCGATGGAATTATGATTTGTGTAGATTCTTTTTCGGAAGTAGCACTGTCCAAACGGGACGTTGAAATTAAAATAAAACACATTAATACACTTTTACACTGTCATTTATTTAGAGATAGAATAAATTTGATTTGATAAACATTCAAATATTTCATTTTTGAACTATTACACTACACTACACTACGAGTTCAAACGGGGAGCACAGTTTTTGAGAAAGTTCTCTCATTGCTTTTTTGTAGATGGAGTATTTGACAACCATAAAGTACGTAGCTAACGCTGAAAAATTGAAAGAGATTTTGAATAATATTCATAATGACTAGGGGGTAGGAACACAAACGCTTGAGACGAATTCGTTCGAATATTCGTGAATTCTTGTGATTGTGTATACGAGACATTCGCAGCGCAGTGAGTGTATAACAACAATAACAAAGCCACGAACGCATGAATATATGCGAATACATACGAATGACACAACTTGTTCCTAGCCCCTAGCATAATGATTATAGACGATCGATGATATGAGAAAATAGCTTACGTGTCAAGTAGATGAGAAAAAAGAGTGGAACGAGATATAAGTACTCATTGATCATTGGTGTTCCAGAAGCTTCGAAATATACAATAAAGCACAACAGCAAAATATCAGCAATGTAAATAAGCACAATAATAATCGAAGATAGTACTATATTCGGGAACAAATAACTTGGTCGAGACTGGTAAAAAGGTTTATAAAAACAATTAAAAAGATGTGTCGAAAATGTTGATTTCCCCAACAACGAACATTTCATTGTCAATTATGTTCACAAACAAATACTTACTCTTTCGATTCCATAGAGCCAACAAACATTAACTACGAGATAAATGACTAAAAAAATGATTAATTCGAAGTACAAACAAGAAGTGAAGCAAACATGCAAGTGAACATTAAACTTACCAGCCATTATAAAAAATAAGAAATTCGCTAAACTCATTACTGATAGAACAATTCCGAGGGCTGCTTCAAAACAACCAATTAATATTCCACCGGTTGTCAAGTCAGTGACACAATGCAGTTGACAGCAAAAACCAACGGTTGGCACTTTCATATTGATTTCAATTGAAGGAAATTCGGTGGATGCTATTCAAAAGCAAAATGATGAGTGAATTTCAAATTCAAACCAAAAATCAAATGATGCTGGGTTTGTGATAGAAGCAGATTGAAAAAACAAGACAACAACAATTCGCTCCGCTCTGCGTTCTTGAGTTTTTAGTTCCTTAATCTATTTTGTTGTTTCACAACAAACTATTTTTTGACGCACTACATGAAATGTATTTCATCAAAGTAACTTTGAAGTAATATATTTATTTGGCAAAATGAATTACAAGATCTTGGTTTTATTTCTTTCTTGAAATATACTGCCTTTGGTTTAAATTAAATAAATAATATGCGCATAGAATCGAAAGTCACTTTAATTCTGTTCAAGATCCAGAAAATACTGTACGAAAAAAGCTTAAAATATATTATTAATTACATTATAATGTAATTTTTAGAAAAAACATTTTATCATAAAAATTTGATTGGTGCTTTGAGATATTATGCACTTATTTGTCGTTACTGCCACTGTTTTAAATTAAATAAAAAATATGAGCATAAAATTCAAATTCACCATGATTTGTTTCATCACTCGAAAAGTATTAAGAAAAAAAAGCACATTAGTAGCTCTACATTCCATGTAGTGCTTAAAATAAAGTTAAAGTTCACTCGTTACGTTTCAGGTTATCTTTGTTTTGAACGCAATCAAGAGACGAGAATTGCGCCTATCTGTGTAATTTTTTGTTGTAATTTGTTAGTAAAATGAATCACTTTTTTAAACGAGCTCCGAAATTTAACAATATTGTCATACGTATTTGTTTATAAAATGGTCATTGCAAATGCTCAGAAGTTAGCGTGTTCAATGTATTAATGGACATTGGACGTATTATTTCATCATGTGCAACATTTTTGGATGTGTTCTGAGTAGTAAGACTACTCAATTCTCAACGTAGATTACAAACGCATATCTGTATTTTTTTCGTGTCTTAGCCAATTTTTCAATCAAAAGCTATTTCGTATATTCCACAAAAATGAGTTATTTCCCGTGTGCAAATAAAGTGACTGACAGTCACTCAGTTGTATATAGCTGCAAATAACTAAAACTGGCTAAGTTGTTTGAATTCAAAAATGTTGTATAGAAACAATCACTTTTAGTTATTCTTTCAGCCAGTCGTCTAATTTCGGACTTTTTGGCTACTAGATGACTATAACTGAAGTTGACTACAGTCGAATATTTTGTTCGAGATAATCACTTTTAGTCAGTAATAATCAGCCAAAAAGTCCGAAATTAGGCGGCTGGCTAGTCAGTCACAAATTTTTCACACGGGTTTGGTTCTCTTCTAAAAATTCTGATTCGTGTATTATCAACGCCGAAAAGCTAAAGTGATAAGACGCATTCATGGTGTTAGTCATGAAAATGGTGAAAGAGAGAGGGATAAATCATTTGTAAGTACTCGTAAAATGTAAAACCACTACATATGGGTTTTTTTAAATTTATTTTTAATATAATATTGAGGAATTTTTTTTTAAACCAATTCAGTTACGATGAAGCATATTCCTCTTTATTGCTATGAAGTTGAACAAATCTACGTTCTTATACGTCCCATACATGTTCATATGCATCCCTTGAAAAAAATTCTACAAATTAAAATTTGATTCAATTCTTTTCTTATTACTCTGTAGAATTACAGTTAAAAATTCGAAGAAACGACAATTCAGCGTTGAGTAGGTTGAATGCCATTTCAATTTTAAGCGATAATCAGTTGGAAAGGGATTGTGGGGAATAATGTGTGGGATTGAAATGCGTAATTATATACAAGCCAAAGCTGAAAAGTGAAACGAAGCGATAAAATGCGGCTTGTTGCGGCTGCGATAGTAAAAAAAATAAAAAATCAATGAGTTAACGAAGGTTTATGCCAAGATATCCGACTTCGTATTCTGAATTACGCAAGACTGTTTTATTGTATGTAACTCATTACTTATCGATTGTGCGTTCTTCAACTTGGCGAAATAATTGGAATCATGTTATTCACCCGAATAATGTTTTAGTTAATTTCAAATGTGATTTTTCTGTTCGCAGAGGCCATAGAGCAGAAGTGTTTTTGTAGCATTATCTTTTCATTTATAAATGGGTAACATTTGTACGTGTGTTAAAGATGGTCAGTCGAAAGATTCGGTGGGAATGCCATTAGAGGTGGCCATCGAAGCAATGAAGCTTGTAATTTTTTTTCAATTCTTATCTAAAATTGTCTAACTTATCGTTACTGTTAGTGATTTCCTCCTTTTTTATTTCAATCAAATTCCCAATCTTTCAGTCCAACAAACGAAGTTTCAGTTCAATCTACTGAGCCCATTTCGGCTGAGTCGAAAATGGCGACAAAAATGGATGAACGATTAAATCAAGAGATCGACCATTATTATAATATGAACCACAAGAATCGCGGATTGGCTGTGATTTTCAATCATGAAGAATTTGATGACAGCGACTGGTCAGTACGGTATGGCACTCGTGTTGATTGTGATAATTTAAAAACAACATTCACAGCACTCAATTTTAATGTTCGAGTTCATGAAGATCAAACGAAATCAGAAATGAAGAACATTCTTCAAAATGGTGAGCGATAGGAATAAATACATTTCTAGAGAGAAGAAAGCATGCATGCTTTGAATCCTCTCTGTGACATTTCTCACCATTTTTTTCACTTCCAACTTTCATCTGAATTTTTGATATTTCCAGTGGCTGCCGAAGATCATAGCGATAATGATTGTTTGGTAGTTATTCTGTTGACGCATGGTGAATTGCTTCCAAAAAATGTTTATAATCCAGCTTATAACAGTGCTGTGAACGAAGAAGGCAATACCATTT
This sequence comes from Sitodiplosis mosellana, assembly GCF_009176505.1. Taxonomy (NCBI): domain Eukaryota; kingdom Metazoa; phylum Arthropoda; class Insecta; order Diptera; family Cecidomyiidae; genus Sitodiplosis; species Sitodiplosis mosellana. The sequence goes on along the minus strand of NW_022595248.1, from coordinate 4,591,531 downwards.
TATCGCATGATCTTGTAAGCTATATTCGTACAAAGGATACAAGGTTTGCATTGCAAAAAGTTTTCAAGTATTTTACCGATAAAAACTGTTTCAGTTTAGCCAACAAACCGCGATTATTTTTCGTTCAAGCTTGTCAAGGTGCCGAATTAGATAAAGGGGTCGAATTGCATCGCCTCATTGACAAAGAAATTGAAATGGACTCAAGTCCTTATAAATTAAAGCCATCGATTTTACCTCACGAAGATTTTTTCATCGCCTATGCCTCACTTCCAGGTTTTGCATCATTTCGAAACAATGTGGAAGGATCATGGTTTATTCAAGCATTGTGCAAAGAGCTAAATCAATTTAAATATCAGTACGATCTTATGCAAATTATGACACTCACATGCCAAACTGTGGCCTATGAATTTGAATCAAAATCAATAGATCCAACTATAGATAAAATGAAACAAATGCCATATACTCAATCAATGCTAACAAAACTTGTGCTCTTTAAAGAGAAACAATTGTTGAGCAAACTACAGGAAACATATCTTTAAAACTTATTTCTTTCAAACATTGATTCATGAATCTAGGAACAAGTTGTGAGATTCACATAGATTCATGCGTTCGTGGCTTTGTTATTGTTGTTGTACACTCACTGCGCTGCGAATATCTCGTATACACAATCAGACGAATTCACAAATATTCGTACGGATTCGTCTCAAGCGCTTTCGTTCTTACCCCTTGGTGAATCACATCATTTTCAATTGAAAAAATATAAAATTTTGATTTTTGAAATAAATTCAATTGTTTCTACTGCGGAAAGAGCCGCTACTCTATTGATGTTATAAACAATGCAATCGATAAATTCAACGAAAATCACACAGAAAAAAACAACAATAACATGCTGAACAATTTTGACAAACCGATTGCATTCTTTATAACATCAAAAAAAAAATCCTAAAATTGAAAAAATCCAGTTCAATTCTAATAAATATCTGAATTTTTTAATAAAAAAATGAATAATTTTTTCTCTACGCTGAGTGGATTGGATGTGATTTTGATTTTGAGAGGGAATTCAATGAAAGCTGATGGATGAAAGACGGTTGTTTAATTGTATACAGAGTAAAGCTGATATAAGTAAGACGAAAAGCAAACTCTCGCCATCGAAATATTTTTTTAATCGAACTTTGATAACACTTGCGATTTATCATTACTAATGATTATTCATTATGATTCATTAGGTATTAAACTTTGTACTCTGAATTACATAGAGATTACGCATTGTATACATCTCATTGCTGACCATGGGTGTGATTCCATTCCAAGAATTAAACATGAGAATTAAGAATTGGAATCACTCTTCTCGCCTGAATTATATTTCATTTAGTTTTACGTTGAATTTCCCGGTGAACAGAGGCTAAAGAACAACATAATTTTCGTGGCAAATATTCGTTTATTCATAAAAATAAATATTTTCTTCATAAATTGGTAACTTAATTGCGTATAACTAAGAATATCAGTAGGACGATTTGGCGAAAACCACATTAGAAGTGTCGTACGAACCTATCTTTATAACAAAATACAATCGGTTTCCATTTTTACTGAATCGAAAATGACGACACAGAAGAATGAAGGCTTAAATAATAATCAAATCGATCATTTTTATAAAATGAATCACAAGAATCGAGGATTGGCTGTAATTTTCAACCATGAAGAATTTGATGACAGTGAATGGCCAGCACGCTATGGCACTGATAAAGATCGTGATAATTTACGAAAAACCTTCGCCGCACTCAATTTTGATGTACAAGTTCATGAAGATCGAAAGAGATCGCAAATGAAGAAAATTCTTGAAAAATGTAAGTTTAAAAAAGTTCGAATTTATTCACAAAAAAAAACATTCATGTTTTAACATTCGCCGATACGATAATGAAGTAAAAACATTTTAATTTTTCAATTTCTAGTATCCAAAGAGGATCATAGCGATAATGATTGTTTGGTAGTAGTTCTTTTGACGCATGGTCAATTGATTCCAGCTTATAGCAAAGCTTTGAATGAGGAATGCAATACCATATTGTCTCACGAGCTTGTGAGCTATATTCGTACCAAGGATAAAAAGTTTGCATTGCAAAAAGTGTTGAGATATTTCACAAACGAAAGGTGTCCCAGTTTAGCGAATAAGCCAAAAATATTTTTGATTCAAGCTTGTCAAGGTAAAGATATGGACGAGGGAATGGTATTGAAATGCAGCGTCGCTACAGAAACTGAAATGGACTCCAGTCCGGTTAAATTGAAGTCAGCCGACCGGATTTTACCGCACAAAGACTTTTTCATCGCCTATGCCTCACTTCCAGGTTTTGTATCATTCCGAAACAAAGTAGATGGATCATGGTTCATTAAAGCATTTTGCGAAGAATTGAATAAATCTAAATATGAACATGATTTTATGCAAATTTTGACAATCGCATGCCAAAAGGTGGCCTATGAATTTGAATCAAATTCAAAGGACCCAGAAACGCATAAAATGAAACAAATGCCGTGCATTCAGTCAATGCTAACGAAACTTGTGGTATTTAAAGAGACAAAAGTCTCGAAGAATTGACGAAAAAACACACATTTGAATAAAAAAAAACATGTTTTTAAAATATTTTCACATTCAATTAACCTATCTAGCTTGATATAATACGTAATTGAGCGTTTTTTGTATTCATTTGTTCAAAATTCAATAAATTCACAATGAAAAAAGCTTATCAAATGATGTCTTCATTTTGAAATGTTATAGGGACTTACACATGTATGAAAATTAATTGTCGCATCGGACAATACGAGCTCACATGATTTGACATATGCTTTAACAACACATATGTGTATGTATGCACACGTATGTGCCGTGTTTGGAATGTTTATGACATTTGTGCCCGCATGTATTTTACCTATTCCATTGGTTGGATTGAGAGTGACTCAGATCATCTATGTGCTAGGATGGTGGGTTATATTTGTTGATCATGAACTAGTTGAGTTGCAGTGGCTGTGACAGAACTACCTCATAGCCGCTGACATAGATATCATCGAAGCAAAAAATTGTTTTCACTGAGTTTGAATTTAAAAACATCACAAAATATGGGTAATTTCCTCACACAATGTGTGAGCTCAGGAGAGCGGGTGAACCGAACTGCAAAAAGAAAACCAGATAAAACGAAGCCAAAGAACGATGACGCAATCAAGTAAGTTATTGAATAATATATTAACCGTAGTAATTCTATTGTCTTAGGTTGGGAGAATGAAACAATTATCAGGGTCGCTTTCTTCGTATACAAATACATGGGAAAGATTTGACGTAAGACGCCGAGACGCCTCTACGCGTAGAATGCTCGAAGCTGTCATCGTACACATATTGAACACGAACATTGTTGTTTACACAATCGCACTCACACAAATGAACGCATCGATAGTGCCCGCTCAATTAATATGTACGATGACTGTTTTGAATGTCCCTCGCCTAGAGTGCTGCGTGTCGTTTTTCTTCGTTTATTAAGCGATCTTGCAATTATAATTATTAAAACGATAACAAACATTTATCTTTGATCGCTCACCGATAGATAATCTTTCCATTGATAACAAATTACACGATATTATGAAATTGCAGGCACAAACCTCCGGCGACACAAACAAAGAATAACATTCCGAAACCAAGCACACAGTCGACGGTCACCATGGCGGAAAGACCGATTGCACCACGTCGACCAATAGAGTATTACTATAAAATGGATCACAGAAACCGTGGAATAGCGTTGATATTCAACCATGAAACATTCTATGACTTTGATTTGTCAATCAGGAAAGGCACAAATGTTGATCGCGATCGATTGGAGCACACATTTACCGATCTCGGTTTCGATGTTCGAATTCATGACAACAAAACGGAAGCACAGATAAAGGGTATTTTGCAAGAAGGTGAGTCATTCACTCGGTTCATTGACACTTTTTATTCGATTTGCGATTGAATGAAATGTGTTTATCCATTCAATTGAAGCTCATATTTCATTTTTGAATGATTTTTTTTTATCCAACTGAAAGTGTAAATTCCGAATGAACTAAAAAAAAATTTCAATCATCTTTTCAGTTGCTGATATGGATCATACTGACAACGATTGCTTAGCGGTTATGATAATGTCACACGGTGAACTAGTGCCATTCGTTGATTACACAACGGGTGAAGAGAGTAATACGATACTGTCCCATGATTTGATGGGGTATATACATGCAAGAGATAAAAAATATCCGTTGCAAACGATCTGGAAAGACTTCACTGATGAACGCTGTCCATCGTTGAAAAATAAACCGCGAATATTCATCATACAAGCTTGTCAAGGTGATAAAACCGATGAAGGCTTCAAAATGATCGGCAAACGAAACCTCGGCCGAAGAGTTGAAACGGACGGAATACCTTTTGAACCGCTGAAACTAAAGCCAATATTGCCACAACATGACTTTATTGTAGCTTATGCAACATTGCCTGGATTCTACTCGTTCCGTAACACCGAAAATGGGTCGTGGTTCGTTCAATCGCTTTGCAATGAAATTAAAGAACGAAAGAGTAATTATGATCTTCTGAAAATATTTACATTCGTCAATCAAACGGTGGCTTATGACTATGAATCGAACGCAGAATATTCCGAACTAGATCAAAAGAAACAAATGCCATGCATTATGACAATGCTCACAAAGTTACTGCTGTTTCCAAAGAAGGAGATTGTGTATTATGATTAAGCGTGTTCAATCACAAGTGTTTTTTTTTAATTCAGAGTTTTATATTTCATTGAAGATGCATTTATTTTCATATACTCTTCATATTTTGTTATTATTACTAATTAATGAGACCATGTATTATTGAGATATTCAGTTTTTTACAATTTTATTAGTCGATAAGTTAAATCAAGAGTATGCAATAAGTTGATAAATAATGAATGATAAAATTGCAATAATCCAAGCCCTTTGGGATAGGTAAAAAGGACAAAATAAATATCCCTCAAGGCAAAGCCCGTCCGAATATAAATATGCGTCTTTTATTCTACAGTCAATTGTTTTGTTTTCAATCGTCATTCAGAGTAAACAGAGTCTACTCAATGCTGATGTTCTTCGTATGTGACTTAAACACACATGTTACGCCTATGCATGTGTGCACTGTGCACAAATGTGACAGTTCAGCGCTTGTCGGTGTATTTCCAGCGTATTGCGATGCATTGGTATTAGGTCATCGTCTTTACAACATACACACACACACACACACACACACACACCGCATTTCGTAGCAATAAAACGATCACGTTGCATCGGACACCACACACGCTGAATGGAAATAAAAAAATAGTGTCAAACAACGAGTAATTTTTATTGTTGTTTTGTTCGCAGGCGTACCGGCATTAAACACTTATACAAAATCGCCCATATCGTTTAATTTCGGTGACATTAGCGACAGCTACACAATATGCATACGCTTTGCATAATTCATTAGCATTGTTTGCATGTTTGCATTGACATTGACTATTGTGCGTACGAATATCGCACACACATTACATTCTTTGTGACGTCATAAGATTGTGTTCAAAGTGGTTTGTTGGGACGAAAAACTTGTGATTGCTATTTTCTGAATTTGTTTGTTGCTGTTTTGCCGTGTAAAATCAGGTTTTGACGCAGAAAATTACATAAAAATGGGCAATTCACTAACAAAGTGTTGTGACAAAGAAAGTGCGCCAGACAAGAAGAAACTCGAAGAAACGGAGGTGGCGTATACACCAAGGTGAGATTATTGCTTTATCGATTTAGATCATTTTTAAACAAATAATATGATCGAATTATGTTGATAAAAAAAAATGAAATGAATGATTTTTTCATAATAACAGCGATGGCACACCGAATGGCTATCCGAAGAAATCCATTACTATCAAGGAAGCTGAAGAGTCGAAAATTGACGTCGTTGATAGTACAAGGTGAGGTTATCTCTGCTTAGCATTCATACTGTGAATCATTTTGACAAAATAATTGTACAATTTCGATGACCGATTGATTGTGATAGCATTGATATTGTTATGAATCATGTTAATTTTTTGTTTATTTTTTTTTCATTCGTTTTTTGTGTAATTTCATCAGCATCGATCCACTGCCAATGCCTCAATTTGACACTCCAGATACGATTGAGGCAAAGTGGGACGATCAATTCAGCCCAAACCATTACTACAAAATGAACCACAAAAAACGCGGCCTAGCATTGATTTTCAACCATGAAGTATTCGACTGTAACACTCCGCGAAAAGGCACACGAGCCGATCGTGATAATTTGCATAAAACACTCGAAGCGCTGGATTTTGATGTGGAAATCTTTGAAAACGAGTCCATTTCCGACATTAAAGGCATTCTTGAAGAAAGTGAGTACTCGATTTAACATTTGTATAGCCCAAGAAAAAAAGAATTACCACACGGTGATATGTTCACCTGATAAAATTGTTTCGATCATTCAAACCGGTTTTTAGCAGACGGTCAAGAAACTTTTGACATGGACGAAATAACACCAATCAAATTTAATGAAACATCACTGAATGATATCGATATTTGAAATTTGTTATTAATTTATACTTTGTTGTTTTTCAGTTGCTGCCAAAGATCACTCGGATAGTGATTGTTTGATGATCGTCGTTTTAACACACGGTGACCAAGTGCCATTGGTTGGTAGTCGAAACTTTCGAGGTCAATTATTATCGACCATTTTAGCGCATGACCTTGTCAGCTATTTGCATGCATCGGACAATAAATATCCATTGCAAAAGATTTGGGAGCATTTCACGGATGATAAATGTCCCAGCCTGGCCAATAAACCGAAAATTTTTTTGATCCAAGCGTGCCAAGGTAAAGCGACCGACGAAGGGTATGGTGTGTCAACGCAAAACTATAGCTCGATATACCGACGACGAGCACCTGGACAGGATAGTAATCCGTTTTCGACGACCAAATACAAGACATTCGAATCCGTACAACTTGACAAAAAGAAACGGCCACAAAAGGACTATTTAATTGTATACTCCACAATGCCGGGCCATGTATCGTATCGAGACACTGAAAACGGCACTTGGTTCATTGAAAGTCTCTGTAAAGTACTCAACGAGAAAAAACATGAACTGGACTTATTTCAAATGCTTACTTTAGTCAATCAGAAGGTGGCTGTTGATTATCAATCGGAAGATGCTTACAAACAAATGCCGTGCATTGTATCAATGCTCACGAAATTGATTATGTTCCCGAAAAAGAAACCACTTACCAATGGATTTTAGAGGAAAAAACCGATTGTATTTTAAGAAACGATTAGATCTGTTTGAATCCGTGCATTTTATCCACTTTTTGCATTTAAAATTAGCCTGTATTTTATTTTTAAACTTTAGTCATTCGTCCGAACAAAGGTGCGGTCGCATTTTTTTGACACTATTCAATCGCTCACGATGAGATTTTTTTCTTCTTTAATTGTCAAACTATAAACTAATGCTTAAAAATTCAATATACTACTTTGTAAATACTCTATGATTAAGAGGAGTATATTTTATTAGAGAAAAGATTTATTTTCCATTTTACACATTCGAACAACGAACAGATATTTTTATATCGCTTAAGACTTATTGCAATTTTAAACATCCACAATTGACATTATTTTTTATGCATTTATTAATTGTGCATTTAGCTATTTTTTTACAATTTACATTTCGTTTTGCTAAACGATCTACATTTATTTTAGTCCTATTGAAGCTAATGTTTTGTTCGGATTATGGCATCCTAGATAAATCTTATCCTAGGTAAGGTAAATTCAAAATAGCAGATTCAAATCCATGAGCTATTGTAAAAATAGTAATGAGCTTACTTTTAAAATTAGCGATGAATTGACATTATATTATTGTAGTCGATATGCCAAACATCGTATCACAATTGAACCGTTGCGACAAAAAACCTGATTCTACCACTTCAATTTCTTTGCGTTGTGGTAAAATTCCATACAAAACATACAAGTGAGCGTAGTCAACGCTTTATCACTTTGGTTATTAACGTCTGGACTGTAATGATCGGCAGTTGTGCAAGATTCAAATGGAATTGGAATGATGGATTCCTGAAGAAATTGTTTTTATTGAAATTATGTATAGGTATATTTAATATACCTGAAAAAATGAAATCAAAATCACAAAAAATTAATTATTTGATTCAAATAGGATGAGCATTTTATTAGTATTAGTTTTAGCATAAATCCAAATTTATTTAGAAAACATTTTTTTGTAACTAATCAAAATTTAGCCCATCCTAGCGAAACTTGTAATAATCCTCGCCATACGCATAATTTTATTATTGTAATCAATTGCTAATTAGTGTTATTTCACGTATTCATGTTGTTGCCGTAGAGATTAGAATGAAAAAAAAAATATGAAAACGAAAATAAAGGTTTAGAAAAAAATATAAAAGTAGAATAAATAAACTTGTATATAAAAATCGATTCGAATTTGTTTTTTTACTTAAAAGTGCAGCAGAAGGACCTTCTAACTGTAATTTTCGTCGCTATATTAAATCATTCAGAGAAAATGTTTTTAAGACACCCTGAGTGAAAATATTGGAACCAACTATGACTATTAATAATTAATTCCGCATATTTTAACTGGCTATTGACTGGCTAAAAGAGATTATCTCGGATAAAACCTTCAATTTTAGTCAAGTTCATCTACGCAGGGCAAACCAAAAAATTTAAAATAAATATATTTTGACATTTTCTGGCGGTAAATAAATTTTTCACCATTTTTGGATTTTTCGAAAATATTTCAAGGTCATTCGTACATTTTTTATTCATGAAAAATAAATTTTTCACGACTTGCCTAAATGTTTTGGTTCAGGAAATTGAATTTTATTTTTTTCAATCGTTCAAAAATGGTTTCGTAAATATTTTCTGTATTTTTAGCTTCAATTCAAATACTTCGATCACCAAGCAGACTTGAAAACTAACAAAATCAAGTAGTACACCGAAGAGGCGAAAACAGACGATATATACCTCGATTGAAGGAATTCTCTGGCAAATGTTTTTGATTTTTTCCCGAAAGCAATGTATTTTGAGATCATCGACGCTTCGAAAATTAAAATATCAGATTGTAGTTGGCAATCATAGCATGCACTAAAATTTTGAACAAAAAATTTTAATTTATGTTTAGTTGTTATTTTATCTCTTTTTCTATCCGCAAATTCCGAGTTCATTGCGATGTGAAGAGTATGCCTTGGAAAGAGCTTACTTGGAATAGGAACATCGAAGTAGATAGTGAACAACATGCTGATTAGAAGATAGTAAAGTTAATGATGGTTTCGACATAATCAGAAAGAGATTAGTTGATTGTGCAGTGTGTACACTTGATGGCGAAAAGAGGTCAACATTTTGCATGGCCGCAATATTCAGACGGTAGAATAACATGAGACATTTAATTCAATTCAATTGAATCCAAGCAATCCATAGGTTATGTTGGTTTCATCCGAACTTCAGTACAAGTGCAATCCCAATGGGAGAATAAATTCTTCATTTACATGAATTGCACGTTTTCATCCGGTCAATGTATATACATAACCTTGGGTGTGTGTGTGTGTGTTGTGTGTTTCTACATGTCTGAAAATGTTCAAAAACTTGGCCATTCTAGAGAAGACGAATGAATCAAAATTTCTTGAAAATTTGATTTCAATTTCGACCGCAAAATATCGGCCAACACATTGATTTGTGATCCGACTGGCTGACGCAGTCGATTCATTGACATTATTGGTTGTCTGCTCGAATTACCGAATATCCAATTGATTTGAGTTGTGCTCAAAGTTCTCGAAATGCTTCTGTGATTTGTACAAGTGGCAGACTGAGAAATCGATAACTAGTCGCAATACACTTCGAGTCGTACACGTTGAAACCGAAACAGGAAGAACAATCGAAAATAGTTAGAGGAAAGCCGATATCACCTGAAAATGTCGAAGTTGCTTCTCGTTCAAAATATATAGTTATTTCAAGCTCAAGTATGCGAAATCCTTTCCGTCGTTCAAATCGATAGACATATCAAGAGAAAGCGAGTGAGAGTCATCCATTTAACACGTTACCAGAGCAGATGCTACAAGCACTAAATTTTTCCCAAAACACACACAAACGCAGCTCGACACTCATTTCGGTCGAAAGTTGCGAGTAATCAATTCTAATTTGTGATTTATGCTCAGCTGTTAGTTGCAATGTAATAAAAGTCAATCAGGGTGAGTGAAAGATAAGATCTGAGTGGTCAGATACGCGTGTACACTTAACATTGTATTTTGGTGTTGAAAACAGAAAGAAAAAATAACAGAAGGGGGTGGTAAAATGGAGATGGAATTCAGAGTATCCATGTAACAATCTGTACTTGTGATTTAGCCCGTTTATCGTGAGCACTGCTTATTTCCACTCTCTGGCAACTTGTTTTTATCACAATTTATTTATATTTGATGAACAAAGATGGTTTTCGGTCGTAAAAATGATAGGCTGGCATCAAATGTGCTACATAGAACCGGAGGTGGAAGCAAGCAAGCAAAAACTCTGCTTCGAGCAAGTAGCAAGTTAATTTTTTGAGTAGTAAGTAGCAGACTGTTCAATTTCTAAAGAAAAACTCGAATGAAGCAAGTGGGTTTTTACTTGCTTGAAAGAAGTAGATTATATTTCTGAGTATGCTCATTGCTTGTCTACTCCATTACTTGCTCGAACCTAGTTTAACGTGCTTTGGATGTATGGATGTATTGATTTTGGAAAAAGTAGAGTATGTTTCATGCGGTGAGCAAATCCCAAAATAAAGTATTTTTTCCAACCGATATACTATTTATTTTTCACTACATTGTTTGGATCACAGTCACATTGACTACATTATTTTTTCAAAGAAAATACTTGATAGTATTATTTATGCTCTGCTTAAAAGTAATTTGTACAACTACAATTGAAAAAGTTACAATTGAAATAGATCGTAATTGTCATGAATGAATAACACTTTTTCGACTCTGTATGGGTCGATGGTTGCACGGCGACTTCTGATTACGGAACCAGCGAATGAGAATGAACTTTCGGCCGTTGCCGTTGTCGCTTGGATGCTAAATAAAACTTTAGCTATCGCAGCTAAATTTGGATAGTTGTCAGCAAATTTTCTCCAAAAATCCAGCACATCATCGAAGATTTCTCGGATGTCTTGAAATCGCAATAATTCGCCTTCAATTGAATTATCTAGTCCGGCTCTATGGATTGGCACATGACGAGACAAAAGTTTTTCACGCAGACTCATGTGTCGACTCTGAACGTTGTCCGGTGGATGCTCGCTCTCGTCATGTGGGTCGCTTGCACTTGGCAGCTTAATCTTGAGCTGATCAACCATTCGATGAAGCAGATCTTCTCTTGAAAGGTCTTTATCGCGAAGCCACGATTGTATTAATGGCAGGTGTTGACTCGAAGGGTCCAAAATAGCAGCAGCAATACATGCATCCGTCAACTGGAAACGATGGTCCAGATTTTTCAGGAGAATGTTGACTACTTTGTTAATAACTTCACACATATTCTCACGTTGGATTTGTTCTAAATTTCCCTTGATTTCCACATAGAACAAAATAAGTGAATTTAACGTAGGGTAACTGTTCCCTTGTACGTATTTGGTGAAAGTATTGAACACTTCGAGCACTTCGACGATTCGTCCTAGCAATGCAAGTTCTGAGCGTGATAAAATCAATTCATACGCTGCATGATGTTCAAGACATTTCTTGACGATAGCTGTAAAAATTCAAAAAAGAAAAAGAGTAAATTGTATTTGAAAATTTTCAAATGATGTTATGACGAAACCACACAATTTCCATATATGTACTCACCTGAATTATGAAAATGAGCATGACAGACTTTGTAAATGCAATTCCATCGAACTGAACTAATACTCTTCAAGCCATCCATTCCTGCTGGTGCCGCTGTCAAATCTTCGACGCTAAATCGCTCATCGGCTTCAATCGCTTCCTCAATCGCTGTTAATTCCTCAAGCAACTCAAAAATTTGCTTTTGTCGTTCATTTTTGGCCATTTTCGTTAACTGACCATAGCTGTATAGCAATGCTTTTTGGATAAGACGCAACTTTTTGATGATATTTTTCACATCTTCGATTCCCTCGCCCTTTTGAATTAGGTCAAATTGAATGAGTCGGTTGATGGAATGTGCTATGCATTTAATTTTGACGAATCCCATGTCGTTTACCGTTCGATTGACATTGGCTGCCCCATCCACGACCGCAATTATTTCTTTGTCTCTGAGGCCATATTCATCCATCATTGCATTGAAGTTTTCTTCGATGCGTATCGATGTGTGTGGGTGTTCGAACATAGCTGTTTTCAATACACGGCTCATAAGTTTCCAACTATCGGTTACATAATGGCACGTATATGTCATGTATGAAATACGACGGTAATTGTCCGTCCACATATCAAATGCGACGCAACAGTGCTCTGAAAAATGGTCAAAATAGAAAAATGTTGAAAAAAATGAACACACATTCCATGTTTTGAATTCTATTGACTGAATCAATCAATTTGATTCGTCATTTTGTACTTACGTTGGGTTTCTTTCAAATGACCAATCAATTTTGTTTTCAAACAGTCAAACATGTCATCAAGGGCCATGTTTGCAATTGTTGTTCTCGACGGAATGTCACTCTTTTTCCTATTTAGTGAGGTGAAAAAATCCAGAAACCCCACTTTTTCGACCACATTGAATGGCAGCAAATCTCGACAAAGCCAAACCAAAATTCGTCTCGAGAACACAAACTTTTCATCGACTTTTCCGATCTTTTTCGATCTTTGGACAAGTTTTTTGCAATAAAGGTATTTTTACAATATCTTTCTCCAATATAGGTTTGATCTTATTTTCCTCAAACATTTCTTATAGACTTGCGAGAAGTCTTTTCGCTCAGATTTTCAAAACGCATTGAACTTCACGTATGACAAATACGAGCAACTGGATGAAGTGAAGATAAATGACATTTGTGGTGTATTGTTCGATGGAGACTATCGAAGAGGCGAAGTCATGGAAATTGTATCAGAAGGAAATGAAGAAACTTGCGAGGTATTTTTGATCGATTATGGGCACAGCATTTTCGTTCAAAAATCACAAATACATATGCTCAAATTCGAGCATGCCACCGTCGCTCCGTTTTCCTTCGAATGTCAGCTTGCTGTACTGAACAAAGACAATGAAGATTTCACTGACTCCAAGAAAAATGAACTGTTGCAAACGTTCCAGGAAATCGTGAAGAAAAATGATAAAGTTTTGATATATTTCAAAGGTTTGGTGCCCGGAACGTACTATAAATACGATGTGATTTTACTGACAGACGATTGCAATGGGAACGCATATCTTTTACACGAATCATACGCAGCATTCAACTACAACAAAATTGTTTTTGATAACAAAGTATGTGAAGATTGGTTTAAGAGTCTCGTCTATGAGCCATTCGGTTTGAAGTCTGATTCACAAATTGGTTCGAAGAAACTGGTTGAAATATCTCACATCGTATCACCGACGGAAATCTACGTGAGAGATGAAAAAGGCGCAAAACGTATTACGGAAATTCGACAAGAAATAAATTCTTATGTACGTTCGGTTAGAGGCCGTGTCAATATAAATTGGTCGCTTGGAGATAATTGCTTGGTTATTCAGCAGAATCCGTTGGTAACGAGCAAGATGATGCTATGGTATCGTGGACGGATACTAGCGCAAAGTGAATATTCATATGAAGTGTTTATTTGCGACTATGGGTACAAAGTCCAAGCAAGAGCATGTGATTTGATGCCGATTACAGATAACTTAGCAAATCACGAAGATTCAGTGACATTCTGCAGCGTGGATATTCCCAGCATTGCATCAATCGATCTAGAAGAAACCGTAACGTTACTGCGTGAATTGTTCAGAAGCTATACAAAATTGGCAGCTAGCTATAGCGAGCACATGGCTGTTATAACACTGTGGGGAAGTAATGCACCCGGTGAAATTGGATGGGACCACGATTGGGACGATTTGAACTTGAAACTCATGAGTCGCTTAATTTATTTTATTTTTTATTTTATTTTATTTGTGATTAGCTTTCGCTTTTTAGTTTTACAATTATTAAAATCCCTAACTTTTATTCTTTTATGTGCAAGGCAAGTCTCTTTTTAAATATATTAATACTATCTACATTTTTTATTTCATTTGGTAATTCGTTAAATAATTTCACACCGTTGTATAATATACATTTTCTTGCGTTCTCTGTTCTTATATCTGGAAGCCTAATTTCATTTCTATTTCTTGTATTTCTATTGTGGAATTCATTTGCATATCTAATTTTATTACATAAGTATCGGGGGACGAGATCATTTTTCATTTTATAAACAAGTAACATGGCATTATAGTTAATTCTTTCGGCTACACTCATCCAATTCAAACTTTTTAACATAAATTCAGAAGGAGTTCTATAGTCGCATTTCAAAATATATCGCATAGCTCGATTTTGTAGTTTTTGCATCAGTTCAATTTGTTCCTTCGTACAATTTATATAAAGCGTTGAACAATAATCGTAATGAGGTTGAATAATCGAATTGTATACAATTTTTCTTATATCGAAAGTTATTTTGTCACGGATTCGGTACAATACATTTATTTTACTGGCTAATTTTTTGGTTATAGAATTTATTTGTGCATTGAAGTCCAGTTTTTCATCAATTTCAAATCCTAAATATTTAATTTCTTTGACCCTTTCTATGATTTGATTATCCATTTTTATTTCAAGATCATTCATGTCACTAGAGTTTTCTTTACCAATTAACATCCATTTGCTTTTTAGAACATTCGTTTTAAGTTTGTTGGCATTAAACCAGTATTCAATTTTTTTCAGTTCACGATTTGCTATTTCTATGGCAGTTCTAGTATTTTTGTGTTTTACTATTAGCCCAGTATCATCGGCAAAAAGAACAATTTCGCCTATGTCTGGTATTTCGGGGAGGTCGTTAATGTATAAAAGAAATAAGTAAACACTCAGCTGTGTACCTTGTGGTAAACCAATTGGAACTTCAGCTTCGTTAGATAAAACTCCCTTAAATTTCGTATGCTGTTTTCTATTACGATTAATGATGAAATCGATACAATACTACATTGACAGAACACAATACCAATACAGAACCAATAAATTTGGAAATGATGATGGTCGTGATGATAGTTTCGATGAATGTCAAATGTTGGAAAAATGTGCGCTCAGTGAAATTGGTGACGAAGCATCTGCAATTGCCCCGACAAACGAACCGTGCTCAACAAATATTGCTAAATGGGACCTCCCAAGTCGCATTGATCGAGCTACGATTTCTGGAATTGTAACACACATTCACGAAACTGGAACCATTTTCGTGCAAATTGAAAAGGACCATGAGATCGCAAATTCCTTGGAAATATCTATTACAAACTATCTTGCCGGAAAGCCACAATGCGAAATGGGTCACGTATGGCGAAAATCCAACACCTGCTTTACCAAGCATGGCGAATACTTTCGTCGGGGTATTATCAAGTCAATTGATCGAGAAAACGGGACGTGCCAGGTGAGAACATTTCTTTCCACAGCAAGCAACTTCATTGCTAATGACATCGCTAATGACATGACATTGACTTTTTTCAATTCTTTCTCTGCAGATAATGTTCGTCGACTATGGTGATAAAGTTGTGACACGATTGAATAATTTGTATGCGGCCACAAGTTTCTCTGAAATTCCAATGTTGGTGCATCGCTTTTTTGTTCCGGAGCTCCGAGCATACAGCCGAAACAAGCAATGGTCGAACACAACCATTGAAGAATGTCGCGAATTTCTCGTAAACAAGCCATGCAAGATTGAAATCAAAGGGAACTTGAGTCAGTCGGTCAAGGAAAAAATTGTGCCGTGCTCAATTATTCAAGCTATCCGTAGATTGGACTTGGCATCTTTTGTGGAAAATCATGGTTTATTCATCGATGAACAATTAGATCAAGGACAAAAGATTTTACTTGTTTAATATAATAATAAAAATATTTTTTCTTATATAAATCTAATAAATCATTTAACCCTCAATCGCTCACCTGGGTCTGGCCAGACCTTTTTCGTTTTTGATCGTTAATTAACACATTCCTAGCGACTTGAGTTTTAAGTTACCTGCCTAAAATTTCATTGGCTATTGATCTAACAAAAGATCCATTAAAAAAATCACACCTTCGATCGCTCACCTCGGGTCTGGCTGGACCCCTATGTATTTGTATGCATTTGTAAGGTATGCAAGCCATCTCATTTTTCACGAGACTGATAAAAGTTAATTGATATCTGTCTTAAGCAAAGTTGTAGAGCAGGTCAAGTACTACAATTTATTTCAGTTCACCATCTCCTTATCTCTTATCAGTTCCGCGAAAAATGATAAGAGATATCTCGCGTTTTTCGCGGTTTTTTGCGCAACTGATAAGAGATAACGGATCTATGTCTTGGGCAAAGTTGTAGTACTTTATCTGCCCTACCACTTCGTTGAAGACAGTCATCACTTATCTCTTATCCAAAACGGAGAAATACTTGATGTATTTTGTTGACGATTGAAGCAAAGTATATCAATAGCGCCACCTAACATGATGCGACATTGGATGCGACGTTCGAACGAATCAACACCCCTGTGTACAACGCACACATAGACTCTTTGCATTCACACGAACGTACACACAAAGACTTTACTTTCACACGTACGTATAGTTACAGAGATTTGTGGTTGGTGGCGCTCCCAACAAAGTTTCCACAGCAGTTCTAAACGTCAAGCATTGCTATAGCATATGAGATAGACAGTGTTGCTCTTATCAGTTACGTGAAATACGCGAAAAACCGCAGAAGACCGCTAGCATGATGGATAGTTTTGATTATCATTTTTTGCGTAACTGATAACGAAATAAAGAAGAGATAAGTGATAACTGTCTCCGACAAAGTGGTAGGGCAGATAAAGTACTACAGATTTGCCCAGAGCATAAATTCGTTATCTCTTTGATTATTATCGCGAAACACCGCGAATAACGCGAGATATCTCTTATCATTTTTCGCGGAACTGATAAGAGATAAGGAAATGGCGAATAGAAAAAAATTGTATAACTGGACAGTTATCACTTATCTTTTATCAGTCTCATGAAAAATAAGATGGCATGCATACCTTATTCCCATACAAATGCATATAAATACATAGGGGTTCAGCCAGACCCGAGGTGAGCGATCTAAGGGTTTTAAATACGTGAATGAAGGAGGGTTTATCATATTCTTTTTCGTTTATTTGAATTTATCAAGTAAGTTTTCTATTTTCTGTTTAGTAATTGCTTACTCGAGCAAGTTTGGACTTGGAGTCGACTCGGTTGGATCAGTTGCTCGTGCAACTTACTCTGATCCGAGTCGACTTCAAGTGAGCAGCAAGCAAGGCAACTGCCTGCTCGAGTAAGCAAGCCTACTACGGGTTGCTTCCACCTCCGCATAGAACACGTATCATAAATATGGATAAAGAAGCGCCGCGAATTGTGTGTGTGCGCGTTTGAGTGATGTTGTTGAATTTTCGGACGACCAAACGAACAATGAAACGCGTGTTTCCATGAAAATCGAGTTATAACATTGAGTCATAATCACAATGTGAATGTGCATAAAAATACGCACCAACAACTTCGATAAAAGTGAAATTTATTATTTGCGTCGCTCACCAAACCAACCACCCACCCACCGAATGTCCGGTGGCAATGGCATATCGGAACTAGTAAAAGACATGGAAAACACTTTACTTGATTTTACATTTATCACAGCGACAAATAAAAACAACAGTTAAATCGTCCATCCGCTTGGATACTCTCCCACTCTGTCGTTCTGTCTCTCACCCACCCTCTTTCTTCTCATTCACTCATATTCAATTCGAATGGCAACACATAAAAGTGTTTCGCATAAAACAGCGTCCGTAATATTTTCGGATTAAAATCGTATGGAAAATATGTGCGATGCAAGAGAACAAAGGGAAGAAGAACGAGCGACTGAGAATCCAAATGGCAACGACGCGTTGTCAATGGTGATTTCTGTTGTCTCCATTTTATTTTCGCATGGTCCGATGGTAAAAATGTGTTGGAGATTTGATTGTGTCGCATTTCGTTGATTGCATTTTAGTTAATTCGTTTCTTTTGTTTTATTTCCAGTGACACTTTTTGGCTTTGTTGCCAGCGCCGATTCCCGAAGAGGACAAATGGCGAAAAGTACAATCGAATGTGTACACATTTATGTGTGATGCGTGTGTGTGTTGTGCGTGTAGCAATTCCGCAGTTTGATTGAGTGTTTTTGCCATCAAAATGATTGACTAAATAAAATCCACGACAATATGGAGGGATTTGTATCAGGTGATAAGGGCCGAATGTCGTTTTTCTCTTTTACTTCTTTTCTGCTCTTCTCCTTTCGGACCATGTAATAAAGTAGAAAGTTTGACTCACTCTTCTCGTTGTCCTGATTTATGTGCCAAAATAAATCAAAATTAATAAATAAAATTGACTGTCAATAAACAAGCGAAATTATTACCTACTCGGTATACATCATTTTTAGCGAGACTCACATCAATAAAATGAACATAAATGATGCGCAAATCGAATATCCTTCGCCGTTCTTATTTTTTTCGTCTTGGTTCGTTCATTGCCTAAACAACATTTCGATAACATTACATTCTTCTGTGAAACGAATGGCTGAGAAAGAAAAAAACGGAATCCGTAAATAATAAACAGATGATACAGCATGAAGAAAACCATAAATAAAATATCAATCGTGTGCGGGCAGGGTTATAAAAGCAAAATCCATTTCATCGCAACAGAAACAATGGCGCTGTATGTATCGAACTCACCTGCCATGATACGCACAAAAACGGAAAGTTCACCGAAGAGCAACAGCTGACAATATGAATAGAGAACGTTTATTGCAACCGAAAACGGAATTGATTGTTGGATATTTGGTGCTTTGGCCTACGGATATCGCATACGACAAACGAAAGAAAGAAATACGCCACTGATAATCCCAGAATAGACCGTCTTTCCCACATCGAACACACATATTTACAGATTGAACATATTAATTTCCAAATGATTGAGTTGGCAATATTTTTATTGCCTCTCGCTCGAGATAAATATTTACTGGATATGTATTATTATTATTATTTTTTTGCTCGTGTTCTTCACCATGGATTAAGATGATTACGCCAAAGAAAGATTCATCCAGATAGAATATAATCGAATGAAGAGCATTGCAATGACTATTGCCCCTAATACGAGCCAATGTTATTGGAATGAACATTTCTTTGGGATTAGCGTGTTTATGGGATATTCCGGAATCGATACGCCGTTTTGATTTAATTAACCACTCTCTTGATAATGAATGTCAAAGACGACAAACATTGGAGATACGTGCTCCATATCACATTGAGAATTAGCCATTAGGTTTCACTTCGAATATTGATGTGTAGTGTGCAGTGCACTCACTTTTGGCTTCTTTACAAAAGAGTTTTTTTTATTGTTCCTATCGATTTGATTTGTCTTCAAAGTTCAATGCTTCGCCGAAGCATTCAATTATCTCGTGTTCTTTTCTATCATTATTTTTGAAGCCTCATTATTTTGCAAGCTTATAATTTCCCCAGACTTTTTTTCTCTTTCAAGACTTAAGTAAAGTTGAAGGTAACAACTTTGAACGACTTTGATTTTTCTTCTTGGGTAGACCGATTTTATCACTTTTTTCTGTGCGAAAATCGTATATTGCGTATTGGAGGGATATTTTTTGCCAGAAAATCGACCCACTGAGTTGTTGTGAATTCTTGTTTTGACCTAAATACTAGTACCTTTCAACGACGGTTTGATATACAATAACTTGGAATGGCATTTTGGTACAAAATCTGCGGAATAGGATAAATATATTTATTTATATGTGGGCTCTAAAGAGATTTTTTGGTACATTTCAAGCATAAATGTGTCCAAATTGTTACAGCGAGTTAAAGAGCTGATAACATCGTATCTAAAAGTCTCATGAGAAGTTGCTAAAAATACTTGATAGAAAATGTTCATTTTTTCATCAAAAAAAGAAGTAATTTTATTTTAAATAAAGAAATTCCTATGTGCTACAAATGTCATTAAAAACATAACGGTAACACTCTAACAAACGAACTATCTTAATTCCACAATTGAATAATATTTTCGCTTTCCACTACAGACGGTGAAGTCAACGCATGTGAATTCAACGACTGTCAAATACCCGTAGATTCGCAACTGTGTTGGTGCCATATTTACACAAATAAATAGAAAACATTGCGAGCACACTGATTCATACACGCAACGAAGAGGCGATTCTCCGGTTGTTGTTAAACGTCATTCTCCAACCGGTAAATGCCGATTCGTTTTGTTTAAATGAATTTTATAAACCGAAACATAGACTTTTGTTGACATTTTGTCGTCTATTTTTAGTTGAATGAACGAAAGAAAGTGAAAAAGGCTGATATTTTTAAAACTTGACACTTCGATGTTGTCTCAATTAGCAGTTAATTTCATCGAATCCATTGAATAAATCTCGAACATTTAAATTTTGTCTTTACGATACTTTTGCGGCGCAAATTGAAATTAAGAAACGATTCCAAGAAACGATGTGAATGTCGTCTGATTTCATTCAAATTCGCTGTCCAAGTGCATGAATCATGACAGACAAAAATCTTTTAACGTGGAACATGGACTAATCGACGATTTTTGCTCAACTGGTAAGAAATAAGTGATGGTAGACAAATACAAAGTTATCTATAGGCTTTGACTTTCATCATTAATCGGTAGCGTGAAAATCGCCAAGAAGTCTATGTTCCATTTTATTCCACTTGTTTCTTGTTTCACTTCGAAATCAAAAATATAAATTTTCATGTAGATTAGAGTCTAAATTGTAGTACTCCATTGACCATTTCCATAGTGCCACGTGACGCACCGCCCAAACCACCAGCCATACGAGCCATATTACTAGGCATACCAGCTACACCAGAAAACACAGTTGCCAATGGGCCAACAACTTGTGCCACTGCGCCAGCAACATCCAATTGGAGACAACAACTCGAGTTGTTGTTGTAAACTCTATATACCGTTGATGCCTTCTTTTGGGGTAAGTTTGTTCTGCATTTTTTTCTCCCATTCAATACCTATAACTTTGCTGAAGACACAAAAGCAATATTCCTTACGGTTTACCGAGATATAGCCGTCTCAAAATATCGAAAAAGTGCTCAAAATCCAGTTTGAGCAAAAAATACATAATTTCATTAAAATTCAACAGTCAACCAAGTTGGCAAAACGAATGATGCAGAATTTCTAGTTTTGGTAAGTACTTTCAGGAGCGATTCTCAAAAGTGAGTCCCTCCTCCATGTGTTGCACTGTGTAAGTAAGACGAGCGAACGTATGATGAAAGTAAAATAATTGATTTTTTTATCTTTGTTTTTTCGTTTCAGGAAACTGCCAATTTGCAGAAGAAAGCACAAAAATTAGAAAAAGAGCTGAAAAAAGCCAAAAAGTCCAGTAAATTTGGTAAAATTTTAAAAGTGGGTGGCACATTGGTGACTGTCGCGTTAATTGGCGGACCTGTAGGTGCTGCTATCGCTGTCGAAGTCGCCGGTGACATCGTGGATGATTGAAATTTATCAATTAGACATTAACTTCCTATTTTCATTCATTGGATTTTCTCCGCATAATTCATTTCATGCAATCAAACAAAAAACAACCATTTTAAAACATATGTAATGGCATTTCTTAACAAAATATAGAAAAAAAATAAATGCTAGTTCAATAAAAAGCTCGAATACTTTAAATTGAGTTCTATTTACTCTTGTGTATGAAATCATCAATTTATTCTTCGTAATATTATTAACTTTCTTCAGCTTAGCTGTAAATGTCAAAGAATGGAAATAGATAGAACGATAAAGTTGAAAATAAGTCAAAATTGTGAACAACACCCAACAAAGTTTAAGCAATTCTGCGAAATTTGAATTACTTTTAAACCAAATTTGACCAATTTCGTGTCTAAAGTATTGTTTGCACCATTTTTGTGTTGGCAACAGCCCACGTTCACAACATTTATGAGAAGAGGAAGAAGGGCGTTTTGAAATGTCCATCATCTAACTTCGATTGATATCATGATTTGGTATTGTTAGAACATGTTGATTAACTAAAATATCATACTTGGAACAGTAAAAATTGGCTATTTCTGTTGTGTTTCAAAATAGAAATAAACTATTCAAATTATGGACAAAAATAGTGTTCTATGGGCAATGTCCATTGGACATTGTAACGTGCTACCAAGGTAAGTAGATGAATAAATAGCTTTGTCAGTGTAAAAGCAGACTCAATGAGTTCAACTCATTCAAATTACCATGTTGTGAGCGAGAACTATTGTTCACATTTTCATATTTTCACCGATATATACTTACGTGGCCTTTCTCATGAAAACGATAGCAATCATTCGTCCACCCTGTTAAAAATCCATCAAACACAAATCAAAAGCGCCCATCATTATATTGACCGTAATTTTGTTTTTATATGGAATTTTATTTTGTTTCATTTGTTCTGTTCATGTACAGTCACAATTGTATCTTAACCATTAAAATTGATACTAGAGTGTATTTGATTAATTTCCGGCACGACGCATGTTTGCCATTCGGTGTAACTGATATGATGTGTTGTGGGCCACTTATCCGTCCCCACTCATTGATAGATACATTTAATAGTACAATAAATCTATAGTTCGATAAACCATTCAGTGTTTCATTTGTCGATCCATCAAAACAATTAAGAAACGTTCATTGTCCATGACCGGATTCGCATTAAATAGTACGTTTAGTTGTGTAAATTTGGTTTTTGTTTGTTTTTTTTTTTAAATACAATTTCAATCTATCAATTTTATTTAAGTACATGAAAAGTGGATATGATATTTTTTCGTATGTATTTTTCTTCTTCTTTATATATGTATTTGGTTTGTTGATTTCATTTTACGCCCTCACATTATTTATTTTCATTTGGTTTTGTTTATGTTTACGAGGATTTCTTCCATTTTGATCGCAATATTACGAATCAATGTGTATGTTTATTTCGTATTTATTTTCAATAATAGTCTTATATTAAACAATCAATCATTGGCAGTTTAACAACATATTTCATATATCATTGTTTGAATCCACCATTAAGGGAGGAGAGTGGATACTGAGAGGAAGGAGGGATAAGAAGAGAAGTCATAAATCATTTAATAACATCGTACAACTGTGTTGGAATCACATTTATATAAATATCGATCGCATATGTCCATTTTGCTTAAATGTACAATCTCTTGTCTACGATCCATTTGATAATGCATTGAAAATATGAACCATTCCCTTTATTCGTATCCTTAACCTTTTCCATTTGGATATGATTTACACCTTAATCTATTGTTACTTGCTAAAAAAAATTGTTGTTCTTTTCACACGTTCATTTAATCTATTGAAACTTAATTTGAATTGTAGGTTACGAGCTAAACTTTAAATTGTTCATATATGAATAAAAACGATTTCGATTAACTATTTACAACACATGTAATAATAATCTTATTTAGTTTTTTTTTAATTCACTTACTGACTAATTAAATGAAAATTCACCTTTTTTTTAGATTCATTTTTGACAGAGATATTTTTGTTTTTTGCTTTTTTCGTAATTCTTGACTTTAACACTAACAACAATTTGAAGAAGAAATTCAATTTTCAAGGTTTGAATGGATTTTAATGATATATTATGTGGGTTGTGTTTTCTCTTTCTTATTTGTTGACCATTAATTTTGTGTGTGTGTGTGTGTGGGATGGTTGATATTAATTTATTTGCGTTCGATTGATATATGAATCGATATGATGAATGGCGATGCCCGAGTCATTTGCTCAGGTTGTTGATATGAATAAATGTGTCGGTTGCTTGACAGTCGGTTATTTTTTTTTTCAGTTCAAGAGTATTTCTTTTGTTCCATTGTGCGTTCTATAAATTTGAGATAAGTTTTTGTTTCCTTTCAGTTTTCGTTCTGTTTTGTTTGGCAGCAAGTGGCCGCAAAACGTTTGTTTTGCACTTAATCTGCTGCGCACAAGAAACCATTTGTTTTCTTAGCAATTTTCTGCACCGCCTTCCCCTAGCTCTAGCAGTTTGAAAACATACAAGTGGAAATGCATTCATCATTCGGTTTGGCGCGATACGAATTTTATTGGTTGGCATGTTTGTTTACATGTGTTGTACGATTATCACAAAATTCGCTTGACATTCGTTTGGCTGGGTGATGCGTTTTTTAGCCAGAAGCTTCGACTGTTTGTTGGTGTGTGTGCTGCAATGCAATTGCTCATGTTTGTTTACTGAAAGATCTTCGAGCAAACAAACGATGACAATGACAAATGAACGAATTGTCTCAACTTTTACCATAGTTTCTTTTTCCTCTCCGTAAAATACTTCATTTCGATGTGTTTACAGGGGCATCCCATGTAAAGTTTCGGCGAATCTTCTGTTTGAATGAATAGTGATGAACTCTCTCTTCATATCTCTTACTCTTTTTGATACTATATCACTTGCTTCCCTCTTCCTCGCTCACTTTCACCCACGCCTCACTACTCGAAGAATAAAATAAGTAAGTGTACATGAAAACTTGGTCAAAACTACTAACACTTTGTGTCAATTAGTTGTTCTTGTTTCGAGCGCTGCTGCTGATGCTGCATCGAAATGCATTTATGTGCGCTGAGAGAGAGAGAGAGAGAGAGAGAGAGAGCGAGAGAGAGAGAGAAAGAGAGCAAGAGAAATAGAGAGATAGAGAGACTCGGGTACATATTCCATAATGTAGCACCCAATAAATTCCCTATTTAATATGATAAAGTTCGTCTGTTAATTGCTGCCACATAAATCCACACAGGATGAGAAAGAATTTTATGCGCTCTCTCATGCATTTGAAAATAAAGTGCACAATTCAATTACCAGACGATCATTCAGCATGTGTATGTGTGAGTGTGTGTGTGGGTGTGTTGAGCATTTGAAGCAACCGATTGCACAATCGGACTCTGCCAATGCAATGGCATGGAATATTGAATTTTGTATGCAATGAGAATTATGACCAAAGCGGTTGGCCGAAATGAACAATTTCTGATATATTGATGGTGCTGCTGCTGTGCAGAATACTCTTGCTCATATATACGATCAAGTAAAATTACCGGATGTAAACGAAAGACTGTCGATAACTCACACCAAATCTCTATCTCTCTCTTATCCCCTTGTTCCCATTTGGATAATAATTTGTATGCAATTTTCACTCCAGTTTCTCGAATCCGAAAATTATTACTGCAAATAAACCGACCGATGTGTACGACGGGACGAAATGAATTGAACTCAAGTATTCACCAGTCTTGGGATAATTTCCATTCGTTTTCGGTGAATCGAATTTGAAATTTTGATTTTAAATAGCAGCAAAGCGTGTTATTCATCGAAGTTGTTGTTGAGAGATAGAGAGCCAGTGAGAAACGATTGCAATAACCGCCGGCATTCAAAGATGATTATTGTTGAGTCAACATGAACATTGAGTTGACAAGAGGTACATGGGGTTGTGGTCGTGTTTTCAAAACTTGTCGATGTCCATGAAAATGTGAACAAATCGAAAGACAAGTTCCTTGAAACATGCATTCTCGCTGCCACCACCAACACGTTCGACGTTGCTCTCGACATATTCATCATTGCTGATGCCGTGTGCCCACATCAATACTCACTTCAATGGGATCGCTTCTGCTCTGCCAAACCAAATGAATATTGGTTTCTCTTTCGCTCTCTGTTTTTAGTTTGAGCAATAATTCAAGGTGCCGGAAAAAGAGCTTTCAAACTTTTTGTGTGTGTGTGTGTGTGCGTATGTCCGTGGATTTTGTTTGGAAGGAAAAACAGAGCAATACATCATATCTTTGAACAGTTTTATTTTTACTTTCAGCAAAGAGAGAATGAACTTTTGTTTACTTTGTTGCGAAAAAGGAAAACCACATTTCATCCCAACCACGAAGTGCAGTCGTCTCTTTCTCTCTCTCTTATTTTCTCATTGTCCATCGACTCACGCTCTATGAACTTTAAATCCATTTTAAGTCGAAAGATGTGTATCCAATATTTCGACCGTATTTCTCCATTCATTTGGGGTTGAATGTACGTTTGTTTGATGAATTTTCCACTGATTACGTCACTTTTGCTCATAAAAAATATTGCGTCAGAATGCGAGCGGTTTATTGTTGAATGTGCGCGATATGCAGGCCATACCCGCGAATGTTCCTTGCTGTTTTGAATGCGATGTCCAAAAATAGACAGGAATATGGCTGCTTTATTCAGGATACACGAAAAAGAAAAAAAAAATGACACAAAAAAGGGGGAGAAGAGCATTGTTGACGCAACGTTCATTCATCCATTTTGAAATAGCCTTCATTTTCGTTCAGCGTTATCTCGTACCGCAAAACGTTCCGACATGTTTATAAACACCATAATGGGAGCGAGATTCGTCGGTGTGCTTCACTGAATTCAAATGCGTACTCCACAGCATTCGGCCGCGTTGAATGAATCTAGTTGGTGGTTGGCAGTTTGTGGTGGTGTAATTCAATGTATTATGGCTTTATTTTTGGGTTAAACTGAACGGCTGCCCATTTAAAATTGTTTACAATCTCTTATTTAAATGCGCTCCACTGTAAACTCAGTGGGTTTGTGTGCGTTTGCAGTGTGTATGACGCGATACTCAAATTGTACTAGTTCACGTTCTCTTTTGCCTATTTATGGCGTTAGATGAGAGATTGAGATATGAAATTACAATACATTGTGTTGCTATTACGTTGCGGTTGTGATTCTGTCAATTTCTCAAAAGTCTATTGTTGTCTTTGAGTTGTGCGAGCCGTGGCTTATTGGGTACTTATCATCCCGTTTTTGTATTCGCGTTTGCCTTTCAGTTCGCTCTCATTCAATGCGACTACATACAAAACGTACCGCAGTTCTCTTACAAACAACATCTCCTATTTTACTAATTCACATTAAAATTCTGGATATGTTTGCAACATAAAAATGGATAAAAGTAATTATATTTTGAGTGAAATACATCTTCCTTGCTCTCTCTCTCTCTCTCTCTCTCTCTCTCTCTCTCTCTCTGTCCCGATCGAATAACATCGAAATGGCCACGGAAGTAGAGCTCAGCGTGTAATTTTAATTGTACAATTTCGATTTATTTTATATTATGAGAGATAAATTATAAACGATATGATAAGTGAACACAGCAATTTCCAGTATTTTGTCGACGACGATGGTGCTGGTGCTGCAATTAATATTTCCTCTGTTGAATTTGTAATTCGAGGCGAGGTTCGGCCGTAGCTAAGTTACACTTCGAATCAAAAGAGAGAGAGAGAGAGAGAGAGAGAGAGAGAGAGAGAGAGACATGAGAAAGGAATGTTGGAGGTGGCGGTGGTGGAAAATGTTTCGGCTTCTACGTTTTGAAGTCAAATTTTCACAGTTCCATAGTGTTTGCGGTGCGTTTTGTGTTCGTATAGATTTTATCTTGGCATGGAAATGTGATTGTGAATTTTTGATCAATATACCTATATTCAAAAGAAAGCCATTGTATTCGACTAATTTATATGTTGTTCCCAATAACGCAATACTTGAAATTGTTCAATTCAATTTAATTGCAATTTGCATACACAATATCCCCATCCGACGTAGTTTATTAGCTTTGCCATCGACTACATTCGCATGGATATTAAAATGGAACGCATAAAATTCCGAACCAACCATCTTCCAAGATATGTGGATGTATCAATCGGATTTTCGTTTATATAATTAATGATGCGCATAACAGCTGAAAAGTCATTCGCACACGCACACGCACAAATGATATGTGAATGAATAGCAATTATTCAAATTATTATGCAGAATAATTATAATTACTTAATTTTACATTGAATCGAATTGTTGAAATGCTCATCGTCATTTAAAATTAATTTCCATGCAGTCAAATAGCAAGAAGGATAATAATCCAATTGGTTCAAATAACCGCGTCGATTTTGACATTGTAACTATTTTCCATTTAGAAGCTAGCGTGCAAGAAAATCACTCGAAATGTTGCTAATCGGTTTTTCTGTGGCGCTTGATTGAATTAAAGAGTTCGTAAAATGAGTAGAAGCACTTCACAGTAATATTTTGAGGCTATTAAAATGTGAATTTGGTACTTCCGATTCACAGAATGCCAAAATTGCGCTGTGTGCCAATTTCTAAATCATCTCTCCTTTCACCAACCGGATGATATGGGAACGAGCAAGAGTTCATGTGCGATTGAATGAGCGAGAATGAAACCAAGGGAAAAACTGAACTGAAGTTCATTGATTCCCGTGGGAATCTCGTTGCCAGAAATACCACATTGCTTCTCTCGCGAAAGCACGAACAATTTTCATATTAAAAATAATTTTCGCTCACATAAATTCTCATCGTTTTCAATTTTCTCTCTCTCTCGTTCGTTTTTCGCCCCATCACATACACATGGTGTTTTTGGTTTATTTAAAATGCCCAGCGGATAATAAATGCTAGCAATATTACATTTTTTTTCTTGCCACACTCACTCTCCCACACACACTTTGTGGCATCTTCTAAAAACACTACTCTTCCACCGAGCGGAAAGCGTTTGATGCCTTCCATAAGTGCGAACACGAGACCAATCGCATAAAAATGGACGAAATGTTTGCGCTCATCGGTTATAATTTCGAATAGGAACAAAAACACTGCCATAAAATCGATATGTGAGCATCTCTCTCATGTAAAAGAGCTGAATATTTATTGAATTTCAGTTTTTCAAATGGCTTTCAAAATACATAGTCATACACACAAAAAA
This sequence comes from Sitodiplosis mosellana, assembly GCF_009176505.1. NCBI lineage: Eukaryota > Metazoa > Arthropoda > Insecta > Diptera > Cecidomyiidae > Sitodiplosis > Sitodiplosis mosellana. The sequence continues at coordinate 4,562,544 of NW_022595248.1, read as the reverse complement.
AAATAACCGCTTTGTTTATGGCTTCCAAATGGAAATTTCACATCGGAAAGAGGAAATAAATGAAAATTGATAAGCTGTTTCCCAATTCAATTTCGAAAGCTCTTCAAACGATTGAAATTTGCATCGAAATTATTATACGCAATAAATACAAAAGGATTCTTCAACAACGAGTCGCTTTTTTCTAGTTGCTTTCACCTAGTTTTCAAGTGTATCAATTAGATTGGTATTAAAGCGTTCAACAGAGCGAGAGCGAGAGAGAGAGAGAGAGAGAGAGAGAGAGAGAGAGAGCAAAGAATGTATTCAGTTTTCAGTGAATCATGAATTGAGTTTCACTGCTTTAGTTGAATTAAAATTCATCTTTATTACCCATCATCAATGGAAACGTGATTTTTTTTTCCACGTCAAATTGAAAGAGTACGTTCTGCAATGGCCTGGTATAATAAGGAGCAGATTCAATCATAAAAGAAAGAAAAAACAATGACTTATTTATCCCGCATTCTTATGGTTCATTCAATTTCATAGGAATCCGTTGCTTTGCTTATCGCCTTCAACTATTTCATTCATATCACTTTTTGAAAATATTTTAATAACATTACATATTAACTGATTCGCCTGTTTACGCACATGTTGTATGAGTAAGATATTTGAGTAATTCATTCGTTGTAATGTATTGAGTCAATCCTTTTTTTAAATCAAAGTATGTTAAATTTTGCGATTAAACAATCATTTGAAAGTGACTCATTTGCAATTTTGTTACTATTTAAACACAGTTCGAACTGTATAACAGGACTGTTACTCTTTAACTCTCCTTAGATGCAGTGTAGCTTTTTTAAGTAAATTATTCGGTGTTCTCATTTGTGGCTAATCAATAATGAAGTTCTTCATTTTACTCATTTGTCTGGGCGTCGTTTCAGCAAGTAAGATTTTTTTTATAAATGAGTTGATAATGAAAAAGTCCAAATTCAGAGAGAAAATTGTGAATTTATTCATAAATCAAATAGATTCTGGTCTAAAAATAAAGAACGCTTTCTTACAGGGAATATACTTGATTCAAGCGTGAACTTTTTGAAGGAAGCTGGATCAGATGTTGTAGACTTTGTTAAAGATAAAACCAGGTCCTTTTATGAACCCGCTGTGGATGCGGGCAAAAAGATAACCTTGAAATTTTTGAAGATGTAAGTTTGAACTAATTTTCAACTCAAGATAGAAAGTGAGAGACTGTGTTGTAGAAATTATAGTTGAGACATCAAAATCAG
>NW_022595248.1:4361676-4556288 GCF_009176505.1 Sitodiplosis mosellana | reverse complement strand
GTGTGTTCTTTTTATTCATCTTCTGTGTAACGCCTGTGATATTTCTCTTCCTTCTTTCGTTTCGCTTTCAATATTTTACCATTTGTCATTTGATTTCGTTTCATTGTTTTTCTTCAATTTCCCAGTAAAATAGTTCGTTACAGAGGTTTGCTCTCTATTTCTTTGTCCTGTTTGCTGCACTATTATTAATGCTATCAGTTTTTTTTTGTTCTGTTTTTCTTCTTCTCCATACATTTAAGTACTCTATATTTTTTATCGAAACATTTCAAATGCTTAACTTACATACTCTATAGGCGTATTTTATATATATATATCTATGAATATATACACACACAAACCTTTTCCACTTGCTCCATTTCTTTCTCGCTCTCTGTATTTTCCGGTACATATTGTTGTTTCGTTCTATTTTTTTTTGTGTTCTATGTCCATCCCATCTCGTGAGTGTGTTGGCAGAGAGTAGTCGGAAAAAGTGTTGCGCCGCGTGAATGCTGCTCGCGCGCTCGTCTTTAGTGATTTATACACAACTTTCGGGCACACGTGTTGCCATTAACATATTTTTAATAGCGTGAACATTAATATCTAAATCGATTGATGTTGCATTCGCCGAAGCTGTTGTCGTCGTAGTCGGTCCCATTGTGACTGCAGTGACCATTGCTGTTGTCGTCGATGTTGGCCGTATTGTTCCAGTTGCCGACATCGACGACGTCGACATTGTTGTCGTCGTCGTTGCTGTGCTGCAACTGTTATTACTATTCGTAAAGTATGAACCTAGTATTAAATCTTGGGATGGAACATTTGTTGTTACAGATTTTAGCAGTAAATTTTTCGGGCGATTTTCATGACCGGAATATTTAATGTCATACTGGTGAAACAGCAAGTAGCAGCATCAACAACAGCAGTGGTAAGAAAAACGAAAGAAAAATGGAAGAAAAATCAATGGTTGAAAAAATTGCAATGAAAATGGTTATCAGATGAGAAAACGAAATGCCCAATTGCCCATTTTGTTGTTGTTTGGAAATCGAAAAGCAAAAAAACCCGTTCGCTATCGATGCGAATACACACACACTTCGAAAAAGAGCTCCGTTCTGCATTGAATTCAACCATTTTTTCAGGTCAACTGAAATTAATTCCTCTTTTCGTCCGTCCGTTCATTGGTTGGTTGGTTGTACTATCTCCTTGGAAAATGAAACGGTGACCCATTTTCATTACCAGCGTACTTAACGCTTAGTCAGGTTTTTCGCTTGAATGCAAAATGCGATGAGGTGATCACAAGCCGAATAAGAAGAAAATGAAACGAGCTTAAACGCCGAAATACATCTTTCGCATCACAACGAACTCAAAAATGCGGAAAAACTTATTATTTACAGTTTTTCATTTTGCAACGGGCACAATTTGTCAACCCAAGAAGAAGAGGAGAAAAAAAACGAATGGTGAAAAGTCGTCGGTGGAAAACGTCGTCGCCGAATGTTGTAAGCAGCATCGTATGTCAAATTAAATTTGTATCAAGTTCGAGGCAACAAATATTAGTAACACACAACACAAGCGCGCACCCGGGCTCGGTGTATATGTACTCGACATTCGATCCCATGCACAATGATATCCATATTTCTTTTTCTTCCTTCGTCGAAATATCATAAGTCTTTGTTGCCGTGTTCTTGTCTCAGCTAAGGCACACTCAAACGTGCACTCTTCAAGAGTATTTAAAATATGCGCTGAGAGAAGAAGTGAACGAGAAGAAGAAGAAAAAAAATTGAATTTGAAAAGGTTAAAAATGGGCGACTTGGAATGATTAAATGGGTTCCAGTGTCTGGATATGTCTTGCATTGTCTCGCATTATTGTCGGTGTTTTGAAATTACCCGTCTTACTTGAGCGCGCGCCAATGCGCGATTATTTTCGTTTTTTCTCCAACGTATCACCACATTGGATGCGTTGCTCTTCATCACATTCACATTTTTTCTGTTTCTTTCGACACAGTAGAACAAAAATATGATTAACTCCTTTCGTTGTCAAGGTCTGAACTTTTCAATTTATCGGCACTTACCGACGCACACGAATACGCGAAAAACTTTTTTATAGCTGATATTTGTCAGTGGAAATTATAATATGGCATCTCTTTGTCGCTCATAAAGCATCGCCAACTGCGAACCGAACAAGTGCAAAGAGTTTATTAGTTGAAAATGAGCTCTTTGCTCCATTTTTGTTTGTGTGTGTGTGTGTGTGTGACTTTTCGCAAAGCCTTTGTGCGGTTTTATTATTGCACGTGTGCATGCACAGCACGATCAAAATGAAAAATACTACGCGCGTTCTTTTAAATGTACCTGGTGTATGTGTATGTGCCTCAGATACTACCGTGTGTATGTTGCTGCTGTCGGCGAATCGCTTTTGGCTCAAGTGTTCCCTTTTTTCTTCTTTGCATAATAATTCGTACAGAAATGAAGCAGAAAAACGAAGCAGAAAATTGGTGGCGACATGCACCGTAAAAAAAGTATCCATGATAAAATGAGACACCGCTGTTGAACGTACAAGGAGGGATGAAGTGTCATAAAAAATCTCGTTACTAATCAATCTCCAGGGAAATTTTCTGGCGTTCTTTTTTTACGGGTATTCTCTGTCAAATTTATCGCACCTATTTATACATTCACTGGCATTTTTACCGTTGCATTCTTCTCTTCTTTTTCCCTCGCTAAGCGGATTTCTTCATAACGAGCTACTCTTTTCTCGCGTGTCTTTGGCCACGCGGCATTTCCGAAAAAAAAGGTGCATGGTGAGAGTCTCTCACACTCTTTGACAGCGAGCGAGTGAGGTGGAATGAGGGAGAGAGAGAGAGAACGGAGAGAACTATAGACAAAGTGAGAAGAAATGTGAATGCAGCAACTTTTCTCTACACCGCACAATTAAACAACACGAAAAGCCAAAAGAAGAACAATACATAAACAAAATCGTATGTACAAAGTTATTTTATTTCGGCATTGCTTTCGGCCACTCGGTATTCTCCACTTCTTTTTCACTTCTTCTTCTTCAACATATGTAATGCCCTCGTTTTCTTCGGGCATTTTCCACTTTCTTCGATGTTCAACGATAATTACATCAAAAACTTTGTCTTTTCAACAAATTTTTTACCACCGATCCCGTTTTTTGCGTCGCTTCTCTCAATTTTTTTCTCGAAATATATAAAGTGTTGGCAAAATCGCATCTAACTCATCACTGTTGATGGATACACTTCTGAATGTTACTTTCACAGCATAAAAAACGGCGTTTTTGTGTGCCCACGTTCAAATCGTTTTATGGAATTAGCGAACCAGAGGGAGTGTGATAGAGACGAAGAGAGAGGGAAGAGGGAGAAAGAGAGAGAGAACGCGCACACGGGACCAAAAAAACCCGTACAAACACTTGAATTTTCGCTATTTTGCACCTTTTCAAAATAATTTCGTTTAACGAGTTTCGGCGGCTTTGTCTGGCCGAGAATATTTTGTAGCATCATAAAATGCTATCTATAAATTGTTTGGGGCGGCTTGAAATGTGAATTGTGCACAGTGCTCGCTTTGTATGATGCGATTTGGTTGTGTGTTGTTGAGAGTGTTTCAACAGTTTTTGTTTTCCCACCGGCGTCAATTCCAATGATTGTTGCTAAAATTGATGATGGAATCAATGGACATTACATGTAAATCGGCTTATTCAAAGGAAAAAAAGCGAATACGCTGGAGTTTTAATTTCCCAATATCGTTCATTTGCGGAAACCATTTTATTGAAAATGAAAATAAAACAAGGCAATTAGAGCTGGACTGGAAGAAAAAAATTGGAATCAAACGAACATATATAAAATCCACTTTTATTGCTTTCTAATATTCGCGCAAAGCTCCAACACGTTTGACTTTAACATGGAATTAGTTTATTCGACGCCTGTGATTTTACAGCGAATTAAAAATGGGGCCGAATGCGTTTTATTTGGCATCGAAATCAAAGCTAGAAATTGCATCGAAAAAGAAAAAAAAATACTCGATCCGATAAATTCGTGTGTGAGTAGCAAAACAATTTTAGAGCTTTAAAGTATTGCATGATTTTTGTGTTGTAATAAATAGAATTTTTTCGATGCATTTCTTCTTTTCGAGTTGGGCGGGCGTTTCGGAATTTTTGCTATTGAAATTCATTTTTACTTACATATGGCTCGTCCGACCATTCTGTTTTGTAATTACTAAGTGAAATATCGTTGGCGGCTGGAAATCCATCGGCACGAACAACAACAAAAAAAATGGGAGAAAAAAACATCGTTTCCGTTAGAGGTAAATCATTTACAAATTTCAACTTTACACCGGATGAAGTAAAAAGAATGAACAAAAAAGTTTTGTTGAATGAAACAAACGAAAAAAAAATTGTTTTATTTAATTCGAAACAGCGGAAACAGCGAAAAAAGTGCTAATTTTTATTTGCATACTACAATGTTGAATGGAAAAGTTTATTTTATTTGCAATTTTTGTGTGTGTGAGTGTGGATGGAATCAACTTACAAAATTGTGCTGGAATGACGTCAGGATCACGTTCATCTTCGAGTAATTCGGTTGCAGCCTTAATGTCTTTGTTGCCACTATTATTATACTGCCATCGTGGGCTGGATTTGGAGTACTTCTGCGTTTTAATGCGGAAGCGGATAAAAGAAAAAAAAAGGCAAAAAATATATGAAAATTGTAGTCATGTCATCGAGCGAGAGAGAAAGACGAGTAACAAAAAAATACCAACAACGATGAACGGAAAATCTTTCAGTTTACATGAATTTACGAGCATAATTTGTGACAAACATTAAAAAAAAATATAACGACGACCAGGGCACCTGCACACATGAAACCGATAATTTTTTTCATTGTTCTTTTGTTTGTTATTTTTTTGTTATTTTGTTATTTTTTTTTTTTTTTTTTCAAAGTCATAATTTTACGCTGAAACTTTTTTTAATTAATTTTTACAACAGAGGCAAAGTCATAAAATAGTTGTGATTTAGTACCTTCAGTGCTAAATGGATAAACGGCATAAAAGCGCAGAGAAAAAAAAAATATCCAGCGAAATAGCTAAAAATGTTAACCATCGAATAAAATGGCGAACGAACGAGCGAGAGTGAGTGAGAGAGAGAAAAGTACAAACGAACTGAACTGAACTTGTTGGCTCTTGTTATTTTGCTGCTATGTTATTTTCGGAGAGCTTATCGTTGCGATGCATGATTGCGAGAAGTGGCATTGGCCGTTAAACACAAATGGAGAACACAACATAATACAACAGCAGCAGCAGCAGCAGCAGCAGCAAAAGTGCATTGTTTCTGTTTGCAATGTTGCGGGAGCGCTAATGTGACATTTTTCTTCTACGTTCGTTCACTCGTTGATCGTGCAGCGCTCACGAGTTGTTGGTGACTGTCGGTCTCGCAAAAAATCCGAGTACACGTATTTGAATTAACCTGAAGGCCCCCGAAGCACCATCACCACTGCCGTTGTCGACATGATGCATTTGTGACGAATGTTATAATAGAAATAATGCATAATGTGACATAATAACGTTTAAGCGTCTATAATTTTATATGAATATTGTGATTGTTACTTAAGGAGAAAAAAGGCGTAATGAACAACGTCAACAAATTTGCTCTCGCTCGCTCTCTCTCTCTCTCTCTCTTCAATGTTGTAAACTTTAATCGAGTGTGCCGTCGTTGTTTACTTTGCACTCTGTGTCGGTCGTTTGATGGCGTCCTCATAGTATACTGAATGTGTATATTTTTAGCTTATTTTCTCTATATATCCCGTTCTCTTTTATACATTTTGTGCACAAACACACGCAAAAAAAGAGCCAACATAAAAGACGAGTCAGTAGACGTAATGCGCAAATTATTATTGAAGCAGTAGCGACAGCAGACAAAGAAGAAGTTCTCGTTACGTCGACTGAATGTGGCAGTTTCAGTGTTTTATGCATTTTAATATCGAATGCAAACAGAGTTTCACTCAAACGACACATCCACACACAAAACCTGAAACATGCCAACAGCAAAAGAGCGACAGCGGTGAAGTAACGCTTGCAAATAAATATATCCGTTTATAAAATATGAATATGATGGTTTGGGGCACTTATTACAATCATTATTATCGCAAAACTGTTACCCGTAAATGGCTCTGCTACTAAAATTGTAGTAGCCAAATTCTCGGTGTACAAATGCACGGCAAGCGACTAAACTGTTGTTGGTACTGTAAAGTTTCGAAAACAAAAGCTCAAACTCAAACTCTCTGCTGAAGCTCGACGTCGTCCACATATATACACATACATAGAGACAGAAACACAATGACGCGAAGCTGAGATTGTTTTATACGTATACAAAAATCAAACAACACTTCAAAATGAAACAAGTTCAGGTTAGTTTTTTTGTCGCTCTTTTGTTGTTCGCTTTCGCTTCACTCGCACAGCGGATAAATCGACGAAAAAGTGCTCTGTATGCAAGTATAAATAATCGTTAGTTAGAATGAGAATAAAAAAAACCGAGGTGAAGCAGAACTAACGATGCCCGCATAAAAGGTGAACGTGTAGGTTGCGTCATACAAACTTGAACACACAGCACACCGGTACAGGCCATTATCAAAATGTGAACAGAACAGAGCGGGAGGGAACAACAACAACAGTCAAAAAGTTGAGGCTATACGCTTAAAACACAACCATACCTTTGTTATCGTATCCGTGTGATTGGCAATGTTGGCAGTTCCATTCGTATTACCAACAACACTTGTACAGAGTAAACTGCTTGATTGCTTCGAGCCATCAGTGACATCGTCAGTTTTATGCTGTTGTGAACGCTTCCATAAAATGCGCACCACACAATACGACAGCAGACATAAGATGGTTAATAAAATACCAAAGAATATCGGCGACAGTTGCATTACACCACTTTCCACAGCTGAAAATGAAAATGGATTAGAGCGAGAGAGAGAGTGAGAATGAGAAAATATTCGGAATATATATATTTTTGATAAGCGAGAAATTCTCTACAATAAGTTTTTCGAGCGGATAAGTGGTGGAGGGAAGAGGACAATGATAATTATATCGTTAGATATGAAAAATGGCATAGAGAAAGAAAGAGAAAGAAACACTTACAAGCTGAATGATGATCTCGATCGCCAATGAGTAAATCCTTGAGGATTACCTTCGAACTTCGACCTTTTTGATTCATCGCATAGATAACCACTCGAAATGTACGATCCTCAACACTATCGAACGAATGTAATGCTTCCAATGACTCGACCAAGAAATACGGCTCCTCCGAATTGGTTAAGTTAAATCTGTGCGAAGTAAGTTTTAATCAGATAAATTATTATTTTTATCAAATTTTCAAAACACCACAATCTATGCATATACGCAACCGAAGCAATTGAGTTTTAACTCACCTCACGCGTCCGGTTTGTGCCGATACCAATTCCAACACAAAATACTGCGGTAAGCCTCCATCGTAGCCAGCGATGCAATGAATCTCAACGGAAATTTGCGTCTGGTTGCTATATGTGCAATTTTTAACAGCCGTTGGAAGACCTAGAGGAACATAGTAGCAAGCAAAAAAAAATTTATTATGCAGAACGTTTAAAATGACGAATATTAAAAGGTTTTAAATGACATCTCTGTCTCTATTCGTCGCCTCGGACACAGACTTTGCATTTCAAATATATATCTTCATTCCGCACAACGTGCAATGAATCAAATTGCTCGAATAAATTTTGCGTCAACCACCTAAGCTAGAATGGATTAGATTGTCTGATTTCTCTCTATTTTGTGGCATGTTTTAGCATTTTAGCCCAACGAACACCGCACGCAAAGAGGCGAAAAGAAATATGACGAAAAGCGAGGGAGAGAGGCATTCGAGTAAAAGAATTTATTGCTTGGAAAATTTGATTAGGTGTCAGGCTGTTGTGGATGGTTTCATTTAGTTGGCTTCTGCTGAAAATCGATAGATTTTGTTACAGAGAGACACATGCAGAGCCTTTGTCACGACCACTCAATCAGCCAACGCGGCACGTTACAACTCAGCACACAATCCATATAATGTTTCAGTTGCTGCTGATGAATTATGAATTTTTTAATATCATCTGCTGTGGTTATCATGCTATTGTCGTTGCTGCTGCTGATCGTGCTGTGTGGTTACCACAAATGAAACTTTGCATATAGAATTGTTTGCATGTGAAATTGATAGAAAGCGACTGCGGTGGCCAAGCGCCGAAAAACCAATTGAATTTTTGGCGCGTCACGAATGGCGACGTGTAATGTGCGAACATAAAGTTTTATTTATTTTAAATTAAATTTGCATTGTGTTCGATGTACGACAACGCATTTGTTGTCGTTTCTATCATCGTTTGGCTTTGCTGTTGGCTCACGTACGTGCGCGTCGAAAATCACAATCGTGTCGTGTTGTTGGTGTGTGTCGATGGTATTTGATTCATTCTGTTTTTTTTTCTCTCCTTTTTATCATCTCATGATTGCATTGCATATTATTTTATCTCACGTCGTCTTCGAAGAGCTATAAACGTGGTTATTTGCCGTTTTTTTTCTCGTTCTTTCTTTTTCTGCACGCCCGTGCACGCGACGAAATAGCAATAATCTTAGTATCATTCGAGCATAAGCAACAAGCGATCATATTCATGATGATGAAATTTCATATTGCTTCACTTGGTTTCTTTTTCCATCTCGGTTACTTTGATTCTCTTCGAGCGTGAAAAGTTTCGCATTTTCGATTGTGGCACAGTCGAAAAATAAGATTTTCGCATTTGTTTTGGCGCATTTTGTTGACGCTTCTTTGTCGCGTATAACCCTTTTTATTACCTGTTATTGTTGTGAGTGATAATAATGAAATTTGAATAGAAAATAAGTTTGTTTTGTCTCTTGCAAAGGATTTTCGCCAGCAAGGCCAAACACTTATATTTTCATAAGAGCTGAAGTTTCTGTTCAGTCGTGAACTGAACAGCTGAACACACACACAACTTGGATGTAATCAAAATGAATGCTCTCTTTGCCAGAAAACTATATCATTGATACAGTTTTCGAAATGTGAACACAGACAAACTCGTTGCTTCTGCATTCAAAATGATGCCGGGGAATGTTCCGTGTGAGTTATCTTTAATAGAAGTGTCCGTATCTTTGGAACTATATTTCTCATGAAACATTCGGTAGATTACAGTGACGACAGTACTATCAGTTTTCTTGGAACAACACTTTTTGTGGTTGCGCAAATGTGTTGCGTAAGCAAAAGCTATGACAATCTCAACGATAATGAAATTATATGAATTGAAGGCGGTTTTTTTTCTCCTGGTAAATTCGCTTGTTTTCTGTCAGTGAATCTCCTTTGATAACGACATTAACAAAAATGCAACGACATCGAATGCAATTCCGTTCTTATGAAGAAATGATTACTTCGACCGAAGTAGCAAGATAACATCCACGAGATGGAGTTTTCTTTGTCGAATTTTCATATTTAACCAGTTATACCGAATGAAAAGGTACAAATCTCCTTCTATGAAGATTCATTCAACGACAAAAAATTACGTTTGTATACTCACTTGCTAATACGATTTGAAAAACACACGGTTGAATCTGAACACCGACTTCGTTCTGTCCCCAACACGATAAAGTTCCGTAATCCTGGCGGAGAGAGAGAGAGAGAAAGAGAAAAATAATCATAACAGAAAAATGACAAAGTTACAAATGTAATTTGTTAATTGGAAATTTACGATGCACACACAAATATTCATGGGAAATGCGCGAGAAAAAGGTCATAAAATGAAATATTAAGCGACTTGTGTTGGTTCGCCGAATTGCAAAGATGAACTGCTGTTGCTGCTGCTGCTGATGATGATGACGATGGTCATGCTGCTGCCCGAATTTTGGAATGTTTCCTCTTCCTTGGAATGTTTTCACAATTTTCGTAATTAGGTCAAAATAAATTTGAATGGAAAATCATTTCGTCGCAATTCCATTGAAAGTTTTCTCACTTTGTTCGCACCATGGTTTCACATCGACCCACCATTTTCATCAAGTAAATGGGCAACGGTGGTGCGGAAGAATGGAAAACTAATGACAATAACAATTGCAGTAATGGCGAAATAAAATGAATTTTTCGACGAATTTATGCCAATTATGTTCCATGATTTTTACCATCCTGACGCTGACAGCGAGCAAGCGGGTGAGTGAGGGAAAAAGAGATGACCAAATGAATAAACAACTCTGAAGCATTTTCCAACAACGAGAAACCTCGCACCAACGCTGAATGAGTCCTGATTTGCTGTACGCAAAGCAAAGAGCAGCAGCAGCGTAAGTAGACGAGCTTTATTCATGCAACATTGAATGGCATTCATCTTTTTCGGTCATCATCTGCAAAAGACGACCGACATAAACATGAAAAAATATTACGTACATCTCAGGGGTTGGAGCTCGTTTTTGCCACTCTCTTTCTCTCTCGCTCTCTCTCTCTCTCTCACGAATAATGAATTCACATGAGTTAAGTATCGTTAGTCGCAACATTCACAACGACACGGCGAACATACAACAGCGACAATACTCGACTACTGCATCAACATTTATACACACACTTTTCGGTGTGATATTCATTGTCGGTCTGGTTGGTTTACTAACATAAAAATGTGCGCATAAATTCTCCATTTTCTCGAAATTTATTCATTACAAAAGTTCCCGTTTTCACCGTTTTGCCGAGAGCGGACAGCGTGCCCGCTCCACTTTATATATGTACATGGGTTTGTTCGCCATTTCTTGTCTGCAGCCATATTCACGATATACGTTGTAGCTTGTAGCCCATTTTGTTTGTGCTTCGTTTTTGAAACAATGCATCCTGTAAGTTGCTGTCAACATTCATCGTTGCCCGTAGGTAATATGGCGGTACAATTTCGTGGAATTGCGAGATTCGGTGGCAAAGAAAACACCAAATGAGATTTCTTACTGAATTTAAACGCTTTGCACTTGTTTTCGCATTTTGATATCTCTCTTTCTCTCCGTGCCGCACTCTCTCGCACTCGCCTTCGCTTCATGTATATGTTTTATTTACAAATGCCACTCTCAAACTGGCCCCAATTCAATCTAAAGTCGTTCGCCATCTCCACACTGCGTTAACGTGAAGTTGCTTTGGCCAAACTAAACTGGAGAGCTGAGATGACGTGGAAATGGAAAATGCACTCATGAAGTTTGTTTTAATTTTGGGAGAGCTTGAGCTCTGCAAAGCATCACACCAAAATCAGACACAATTACACATTTTATTCATGGATCACTGCCAAACAGACAGCAACAGCAGCAGCAAGAGAAAACCAAATTGAACCAAAACCAGACCGTATTCAAATTGAAATTTACACATAAAACTTGCGTGTTGCCAGTGCACGTTGGAATATTTTATGGCATAATTTAAGATTTTCAACAAACGACGATTTACACTTTGCGAATATTTCTTTCATTCTGCATTGAAAGCGCGCAACACAAAATGGAGAAAAAATTCTCTCATGCCAATGCAAAAGTTAGTCATCGACTCTTCTTCGAATTTGATCGCAAATGGAAAGGGAATGGAGAGATTCGAAGTGAGAGGAATGTGAATCATGACAATTTTTCAAACGGCGACAAAGTGGTTTGCTCCGACAAATCAATACCGTCTGCATACACAGTGTACAAAATGAAACGTATCTAATTGCATTGTATGTGCACAATGTATGTCATTTCACGCATTGCAATCCGATTCAATTCGGGATCGGTTTGTGTGTAAGTTACGAGCTGTGCTAGCTGTTGTGCTGTTATCTATAAATCGTGTGTTTGTGTGTATGTGCCGGAGAGTACAAAACTGTTAACCAAACTGCATACGTGTGATGCGATACGACAACAACAACAACACTGACATGGGAAAAAAACCTGCACTGTAAAAAAGATTGGCTCAATCGAAGTTTTTTTTCTTCTTCTAGTGGTATTTGGATGAGGAAAAAAGAGTGAATGGCTTAGGGAGCAGCAGCGGCAACAAAAAAAATAGAGTGCACGAAGAGACAATGTATTCAATCGCTTGTACCAATTCGAAAATTGGTAGTCACATGAATGAGAAAATGCGCATAAAATCGAAATAAATAAAGATCACACATTTTCGTGTATCGTTTGGTCCTCCCTTCCCCACTCAACCATGTGTGTGTGTGTGTGTGTATGCATAGAATCCGATTTTGGCGTTCGCTTGTTATTGTTATTTGCTCGATCGGCACGTTTTCATTGTAAATACCGCGAAGTAGTAATTTTTTTCCCGCTCTCTCGCTCTCTCACTGTGTCGATTTCTCCGTGAATTTTTTTTCGTTTCGCCGTGGCCCACGGTTCAAGCACATTGAATGTGCTTCTCTTTGCCGCCGCTGCCACCCGTATTTGCCCGCTGTTGTTGTTGTTGCTACTACTGCTATCGCCTCGTTGCTGCATTTTATATTATATGCATTTCGTTCGTGCGCATTGGTTACGCTAGCTAAATGTGAATTTGCAGCTCGTGTGCCAGTTTTTCAGTGCTCGCTGCTCGTCTTCCATTTTATCTGCACACAGGCACATACACACACACACACACACACACCACATACACACATACACCAGTCGTTTGCATTCATTTTCATTTTCACAAGTTATGTTTTTCAGTTATCGGTTTTTGCATCATTTGTATTCGTTTGCACTTTATTGTTTAATTTTCATGGAAATTTTGTGTGAATGCTTTCAATTTTCCGATTCGTTGACAGTGAATGTGCTTAGAGTGCGAAATTTTTGTGAGTATGAGTATGTGTGTGTATGCACAAAAATGTACGATATTGAGAGTTTGTATGGTATAACAACTTTTGGCGTTCTTGTTGTTGTTGGCTTTTTTCTGATCCAAATTGACATGCAACAAGAAGTAAAGGAAAAGAGAGAAAAATTGTAGAAAGACATACTCGCTTGCACGATGAATGCAATTCGATACGATGCGCTGGAACACAACAACAGCCAGGCAAAGTAAGCCATTTTGTTTATGGGAATAATGTGTACAAGAGAGATTCCGTGCGGACGAATATCGGTTTCTTAAACATGGTTCATGTTTCTGAGGCTTCGTCCAAATTGCTTCATTTCGACATTGTAGTCAAGGGTCTTGTTTTCTCTCTCGCTCTCTCTCTCTCTCTCTCTCTCTCTCTCTGTGTGTGTGTGTGTGCTCTGAATGAGCACCAAAAACAACATGCATACCCACATGCATACGGAATGTGTATGGCTCAAATGACTTTATTTATTCGGAGCTGAGACCAACATATTTAATCTTGTTCTAAATAAACACACTGGCTGGCCTCAGCTAAATGAATGACATTGCATACATTTCGAAATTAACATTGAAAATGGCTTTATTCAGATGCAGAACGTAGGCAAACGCCTGGTCCGACCCGTTCGTCTGCGCCTCAAATGCCTCGTCGCTTTTTCCCAAACAAATAAGATATGCATTTGTTCGCTGAGTGTCAGGCATGGAATGCAGCACCATTTTCACTGGCAAATATATTTGCATGCGGTTCTCCTCCCCTCTCGCTCTCGCTCTCTGTGCGTGCAGCCGATACATATTGTGCGTACATATTGGATTTGCTTGAACTAACTAAACACACCATTTGCCATTGTGTCGCTTTTCAATGCAAATAATCTTCAGTTCAACACCTATCCCATTCAATGGCATCGACGACGTCTTATTTTATCAATGCAACTCTCTCTCTCTCTGCAATTCTATTCACTATTCATGAAACTTAATTAACTTTACAACACGATTTTCGATGCCAAAGCAATTTACGGATCAGACGTTATTTATGTGAGTGTGTGGCATCACCGGTCTTTGAACGTGTACCGACCATGGCACAACGACTCACCACACCATACAGGCGCATACACTGCAACAAGACATGAAAATCATTTTTCCACTACAAACCACCTTACAAAATGTTTACAAGGGATTCGTTTCAGTCACGTCAAGAGATTCCTTCAATTTTAATTGAATTTTTATGTTCACAAAAAGAAGAACAAAAATACAAAATCGCTTATTGAAAGCTTCATAATTTGGAACAGTTCTCCCATTGAATGAATCTCAAGGCACTCAACATACTCGAAAATATTTGAGAGAATTTACCAAATTCAATCGAAACTACCCCGTCCCTGGTGCTTTCAATTAAATAGTACATAAATCACAATCCCTTTTACATTCGATTAAAGTTTTCACAAATTCGATTTATTCCGATCAGTTTATTGATCTTTCGACCAAAACCAATGCCAAACTAATTGTGCTCACATTACACTCTGCATAGTTCACAGTTTAAATTTGTTGCTTTTGTTGTTTCGGTATTCAAATGAGTTTGATTGCAATTTGCTGGCTCCCATTTTCCCAGTCCAGTGCCTTTGTGCGAACACAAAGCAAGTGGTGGAAACGAAGGGAAAAATGTGATGCGCAATGAGAAATGAGGAGTAGAAGATATGAACGAGTTGAAAGGAAATGTTCTAGAACAATGCCTGTTAGCAACAAACGTGTGCGCCGCGGTAGTCACAACTGTAAACACTATACACGGTGATCAATATAGAAGTTCGTGTGTTATTTTTAGTTTAACTTCTTACTATATGTGGCGCCGGTGTCAAGTGTCACAAAATTTGGCGTCCGGCTAACAGGCATTGTTCGAGAAATCAATTTGGAAATAATTTGAGATATTTCCTCGCAGAAACTAATTTTAAACTGGTCTCTGACGCAAAAGCACTCATCTGAAGTCGCATCCACTGATTTTCCGCGCACTTGATAAAAAGCAACTAATTTTTTTCTTTCATTCATTTTGGTTTTTGCCTTTTGTCCTCTTCATTTCGTTTTTCATAACATTTAAATATCATTCAGGTCGGTTTATTGTTCTCTTCGCACTTTTTGCCCCATCTATTTGATTGTTATCTTTGTCAGTTCGCAATTTTAATCTTGTTCAATTTGGTGAAAAATCTTGAAATTTATGCAATTGTAGCCTACCACTATAAACGTCAGCGATCAACATCAACAGAGACACTATAGCACATAGCATTAAACGCACTATTGCTTCACTCTTTGTATACACTTTGACATCACTTATGCTTTGGCGCGCGTCTTACGTTTTTCAAACGTTTATGTTTGATTCAAGTATTTCACCGATTTCACCGAATTTTCTTACTCAATATCAATATATTCATTCTTACTCTGGAAGTTTTTTTTATTGCAATGATGTTTTAAAATATATTTTGTCGAGAAATATTTTTTTTTTCAATTTCCAAAATTAAATGAAATCAAAACACATAACATGAAACGCATTAATAGCGAAATGCATATGTATTAGTTTGTACTTATTCATTATAATGTATTTAGATAGGACGCTAGCGCGGCCTGATTGTAGCCAATTATTTTCCATTGGAACTATGGAAACCGGGTTTTCCATTTTGCCCAATATTATTAATTCCGTGTATACCTGTTGAATACTGTGTGCAAGTTGGGCGATAAGAAATGAAAACACTCCAAAATGGACATGGACACTTCTAAGTTGTAATATTTTTAATCCCTGACTCAATCGAAATGAAAACAGTAGATGAAGAAAGAAGAAAACTTTTCGGAAATTTATTGAGGGGAAAAATACATCAAATAAAACGCTTGCATAAACATCAGGCCAACGAACGATGCGATGGTAAACGTGCACAGCACACACACACACACACACACACACACACACACACACACACACACATCGGAGAAAAACAAATAACAAAGTGCCTAATTCATATTCAGACAGCGTTGGTATAGATTTAAATTGCTTCCATCTATCAGTCAAATGTATACATTTGATCCGTTCATCATATTAAATGGGAAGAATGGGACCGAATGAAGCTTTATATCCGAAAATCTGTACGAATGAGAGGAAGAGGAAAAGAGAGAGAGAGAAATGCGAAATGCGAGCATTGTCGAATGTGTGCCCACCTCCTCACTGTCATCCCGAAAAATCCAAAACGAATGGTAAAATCGACAATATTAATAAAATATTAGTTATGAATGCTGATGCGTATATCATTTTGAATCTGGGCACCACCAAAATTTATGATGGGTTTCATTTGAAATAAGTGTGTGAATATGTCATGTTAAGTATACTGACACATACGCCTTTTAGGTTCATCATTTATATTTTTATCGCATTTCACGTTGGTTATTTCGTGTGGCTATGGATACGAAGCAAGAGGATAGAGAGAGAGAGAGAGAAAGCGAACGAGGCATAAATCGATATATGTATTGTGTGTATTCACAACAAAATGAACAAACGCACATACACAAACAAGCACTCATTCACTCACAGTCGGCAGTCGCCATTAATATTGTCCGATGCCGCACAATGCCAAAATGCAGATAGCATGCAAACAAAATGCTACACACCTCTGAGCGACAACGAGAGATATTATTAAATGGGAATCAAAATCGCTTTTTTACGATTTTTACTCTTTCAGCCATTGCTACACATACACTCACTCACATCGGCTCTCATTCTCTCATTCTCTCCATCTCCCCTGCTTCAGCTCCCGCTCTCTATTTTTTCATTCAAATCCGATACGCATTTACGCGACACATTCGAATAACATGTCAGATAAATTGACAAAAAAACAGCAAATTGATGTGGAAAAATTGTGTATGACGAACAACAAAAAATACGGTTAATATATGAGGCTCAATTCACGGTATAAAAGGGAACGAAGTAACATTTTTAGTTTTGGACCAAAATACCGATGCACATGTAGGTAGATTGAGATTCAGGCAACGAAAATAATTTATAAATAAATAAATAACACAAAAATGACATGAACGGCAACGCAAAGGATGACAACAAAAAAAATTGGAATAAAATAAAATACGAATTGAAAGTGATAACAATATTTGTGTCACCGAAAAATAGCTGATCAAGGTAATATTATATATCTAGTGGGGATGGGGATGGGAAAAAAGAGAGCAACGAATCGGTAGAAAGAAAATGCTGGGATGGTGTGAGAGGGTGGCGGCATGCGGCTGCAAAAAAGATGACGAAGAAAATAAAATGCATAAATATAGCTAGATGACGGTGATAGAACGACACAGCGAATAAACAGCTCTTGCTGTTTATAACATCATCGCTCCCAACTGAAAATACGTATTTATGGAAACGTGTGAGTATGCGTTTGTCGACGAAATCGAAGCGAGACGAATACCCGCACACACACAGAGAGACGAAGACACAGAGAGAAACAGACACAGACACACCGAACAATTTTTCTTTCGACTGATTTTCTGTTTATATATGCTGATGATGCCAATGCCTGTGAGCTTCTCATGTCTTTTTTTGCCAACGAAACCGACTACTGAATCATATTTTTCTCTCAGTGCCCAGATCACCGAATATAACTCATAAAAACTATATCATCCAAACATGACACAAATTCGTATTCTTCATATTTTTCTTCGCCGAAATAAAACGAACTTTTTGGAGAAAAATACTTTTGCCAAATATATTCACACAAAAAAATGAAGATATAGAACACGTAGCGATTGAATATTTGAGTATGAGATAGAGATAGAGCGTGTTGAATGCTTTTGCCTTTCGTCGTCGTTGCCTTTGCTTTTTTCCTTTCGTCGTGGCCCGCATTCCATTCGCGCACCGATTTTCACGTGCACACCAAAAATACACTTTCATCGAATTGAGAAATACTCGAAAAGTCGATCAAGCGAGAGAAAGAGCATTTGAGCCTCGTATTTTATATTACGTGATCTGCTATTCCAGCCTCAGCATATCCAACCAATTTTAGCCAAAGGAGTATCGTATATCACCATCCAAACACGTATCATGCAATAAAATAATTTTTATATTCATCGCTTAGATGGAGAATAGTGCATGTTTGCGTCTTTTGATTCCGTTTTATTTTACCATTCTTGAGATATTTGAAAAGTTTTAGATTGAAACTTAAGGAACATTGGGTTATTGGCGGCCGATAAAAAAGATTGTTCGTAACGTTTTTTAAATTATTTGAAGGAATGAAATCATTCATTCGAAATGGGAATATTATGCATATTTCCGAATTTTTCTTTGCCTTTCCACCTTGCTTTCCCATTTCAACCATCATTTTCTACCAAAATTGAAGAACATAGACCGTTTCGCTTCTCATCGATAGCTTTGCTAATGCATATTCACATTCGTGAAAAGAAAATTTGACAACAACGAAAAAAGTGAAATCCAATCTGGTGGAAAAGCTGTTGTGAAATCTGCAAGGATTCTCAAAAGTATTTGCTAAATACGACGACAGCATACAAATCAACGGTAAACAAAACGTTCATCATTGTCATAGAAAATCAGCCAACAATCAGACAACGCAACAAAAGCCGTTCTTGAATTAAAGTCATCATTTTTTGGATGAAATTGCCTAGAGTTCTCCCCGGTACAATCAATAAAATGGCTGCAGCAACGGGTTTCAATTTGTAAAATTTTATATTTCCATACATTTTCTAACGGTTCAATCTTCTGCGTTCACTCAAAGCCGAGAGTGGCAATTTAACTGGAAAAATGTTTCTAAATCGATCCAATCTCATGTCTTAAAATATTCACGTAGAATGTTTGGCGGGCGTTTTGCTTGTTTTGTGGTATCGAAATCAAATTCAATATATAAAATAAAAATCAATGCATGGATTAGTTTCAATATATGAAAATCATACAAGTTATTCCATGGGTAGCTACAACTTGAAAATCGTGCAATAATGCTCCGAGACGCTCGTCCACATTCATAGCGGTGACACGACATGAAGCTGCAAGTGGAAGAAAACTTACTATGTTCGAAATGATATTAGTTCGACTGCAGTTTGCCGCTTTTTTTCTTCTTCTTCTTCTTCTTCATCGCTTTGCTTCATGATATTCCTTCATAACGCTCAACGCGCTCACAGTCGCACTTGTCTAGTGCTTGAAATTGGAGTGAGTATGGGTCGAATAAATAAGAGAAAATCATTAGGAAGGAGACGTGAAAGTCAAAACGAAATAGAAGAAGAGAAAAAAAAGCGAGCATTTGGTGAAGAAGAAGCAAAGTTTTGCATTATTTTTTTATTACATGATGTTCCCACAGGGAGATTGTCGAATATCGTTATGCGCGCAGTAATAATAAAAAATATAGCATATATTGCTGCCCGAGATACAAGTCAGTGTGTGTGTGTATGTTTGTTCATACAAAAACCCTTCGCTCCATCCGTTATACAATATTTCGTACTTTTCGAGCGTCGAATCTTTTTTATGCTGATCATCACAATATTTATTCTATTTTTTCGTCGTCTTCTTCGTTTTCATATTCTTCATTTTTTTTATTGTTATTGTAGCGATGGTTCCTTCTCTCTGGAGCGCCACCGAACGATAGCTTCCTGTTCGAAAAGGGGTGATCGCGAACGTCCAAACTTCTCATTCCCACTATTCGCTACCAAAAGCGAAGCGCAAACGAGAAATTCCACGCGAAAATAAATGGTTCTTTTACGTACACATTTATTATCACGGTGAATTATGAAGTTCACGTTCTTGGACAGTGTGAAAATGTTTGGCGCAACTTTTACAGCTCGATAAAGTTTCCTTCGATTTCGTTTTGATATAAAACGAACAAATATTCGCTGGTGGGAATCATGCGAAAAGTTATTTTCAATCATATCGATTGGTTGTAAAAACAAAGAAGATAAAAAGCGCACTCGCGTTGAAGGTATAGTCATCCCAACTATTTTCATCATATTCTAATTTTTTTCTTTTCGTCTTTCATTGAACGCAAACAGAGAGAACGAGCGAAATGAAGAGCGAAAAAAGAACGAGGCCATTTCTTTGTATGCACGTTGAAACTCTGGGCGAATGGAGAGCATTCAACAAAAATTCAAATAAGATGTTGTTCTAACAATTCACGAAATTTCGCGGAACTGGTGAATGAAAGCAAAAAACCAAAGGAGAAAAAACGATGCGAATTGAGCGCAGGCAGCAAGAAATGAGCTTCTAATTAGCAATTACTCATTTCGGATGCAGTCCAACATTGCATATACCTTTCGTTCGCCTCCTTTTTTTTCTTGGTGTTTATTTGCTGTTGGAGACTTGCGCAAATAGAACACAAACACACGGAGAGAGAGGGAGGAAGGCAAAAGAATATGAAAAAGTGACGATGCTGGAACGCAGCACAGCTTTCGTCTATGTTCCAAAACACTCAAAAAGAATAATAATTCTCTTTTTTTGTCAAGTTTTTTTTTGTGTGAATTTTTAAGGAGTGCCTCGGAAAAGTTAGCGAGCTCTCCTTTGGCGAATTTTAATCACTTATACAAATTAGCCGTCGTGAATGGTAATTATGAAAAAACTTATAATTTAAACGCTGTTGTTATTGGACGAAACGGAGTCTTCATTTAGTCATGGTCGAGCAATGAAAATGTTTTTTCTTGGAGTTTCCATTCGAAAATCATCAACACCAGAGAGGTAGAGCGTGAAAAAACATCGTCACTGCAGACAAAAGCAACGATTAAGGTTTCAAAAAGTCGACGAAATAATGGGAAAATCACGTAGAATTTGCATAAAATGGTCAACGCATCAGAAGAGTGTCTGAACAATGACTGTGTACAAATCGAAATGCGGTAGTCAACTGAACGGTAAAAAAAACAGGCCAAAATAAACAATAACAATGTAATATGGTAATATAGCACTTACTTGATCTGTGACTGGTGTATATTGCAAAACACTGGTTGAACCATTGCGGTGATGACGTTCTTTGCCCACATCCAATGTTTCTCCAGAATTGTTGAATTTCCAACGAAACGATCTAAATTTACCAAATCATTTTCAATGAATTTAACCGAATAAATGAGCAGTGTTTTTCTTTAAATAGCCCAAAACCAAGTCTCAAACAATGATTTTTGTTTTCCAATTGGAATCGTATATAATGGATTTCACAGTAATGAATTAAAGTTGACGTCCAATTTCAAAAAATGACCTAAAAATTCTAATTGACCAATTAATCTTTCAGAGATGCTTCACTGATGATTAAAGTGCCAAATTATTATAAATTCTTTGGTTTTCCACTCATTGATTAAAAAAACGTTTTATGTGCAAAAAAAAACGCAATCAACGTCATCATACTCGTCGAATAGATATTTTCAGTTGATAGACAGTTCAGATGGAACTAGTTCACCGATGGACTAGTTCAACTACAATGAAATATACAAATATCCTTAACCACAATGAAATGCGAATATTCTAATTGACACTTTGACTCCGTAAACAGTTCCACATTTAATTAAATCGATTTTTCTCTTTAATCTGACAGTAGAATGATTGCATCCTTTTAGATTTTCAAAGTTCTCCGATTCATGATTCAAATTCAAAATATATGATTTCACCATTTCTGACTATTTATCAACGTTTCGATCGATCAATTTGGTCGGATTGCCTTGTCAAAAGCGTCCAATTAGTGGTTTCAAAAGCAAATTTTCTCATCTTGACTCACCACCATTGCTTCAAAATCCATAGAAAATACGGATGGATTTTTTCTCTTTGATCACTGCCCTATTCGGGCTTATATTACTGAAATGCAACACCTGAAATGATGAAAAATGGTAAAATAAACGAAACCATGTTCCGCCTTCCTTGATGTCTGATGTTATTGCTGTTGCAATTCGTTTGTTTTGCGTATATACAATTGTTTGAGCGCTTAGGTTTTTGGGTTTTCGTAACAGATAAAATCAATGTGAATACAAACCTTGGGGGTGGATCAGCATGCACTTCACAGTAAATGTTGAGATTCTCATTTCGAAATGCACCGACAATGACAACCTTATCAGTAGCACACAGTGGAGCATCTATAAAATGATCATAAAATGGATGTTGTTTAGAAAACTCTGAGTCAAATTCAACGAAATGCAATTTGAAAATTGTCGACATTGTAGAATGAATACGTATTGCAACTCCGTTGCAATTTTGATGTAGATGACTTCAGCACAAACGAAATATGTTCTTGAGAATTTTTGGATAAATGCAAAAAGTTAGAGAATTCTTGGGTTCATGCAATTTGTTGATAAATTCCAAGCATTCGTCCAACTGGTCACTTCAGCAATTACAAGTAATGCAAACTTGCAAGAAGGTTGAACAGAACAAGAGAAAAGGAGAAAAAAAACACCAACAACTAGAATTTATTTCGGAAAATGAAGTATTTTCTTCTTGACTGCATAAAGGAGTGTTGAAAGGATGTGTGCTATGCCAGATGTGAAAAGAGCATCTGACCAACAACAAAGTCACAACCAATTTGAAAGCCGAATATCAAAGTTGAACAGCAATTTTCCATTCGTGTCGGTTTACATGGATGGCTGTTGTTGTTGTTGTTGTTGATGATGGTAGTGATGGTTTTACCTAAATCTCTTACATGCATGACCAAATTGTTGATTGAAAGACTTGATTTTCTAGTCAACACTTGATTTCTAAGTTGCACGAGAATCTTGTGTATCAAATCCGATTTTACCGATGAAAGATACCGTTGACAATATCGACTTAGACTCTTAGACATTCCACATTCCTATCATTTGAACGGGTTGAAATTAAATGAGGCCACAAGAAAATTAGAACGAAGCATCGAAGTACTTTTGAATTGCAGAACTTTTATCAAGCGAAAAAAACCACTCGAATCAATAAAATGAATGACAACAAAAATCCTCCATCACATCAATTTCAATGCAGGTTATTCGAGCGAATTGCAGCGGTTATTCAAGTGGTTCGGAAACTGGAATCATTTCCTCGAACTCGTTATGAATATATATTGAAGTGAACATAAACGATTGAATGAGGTTTCCATAATGAATTTTCCCTTAATTCTCGATGTTGGAACCTATTCTATGGGATTCGAACATTATTTGATATTCAACTTTGAATACTTTTCAAAAAAGTAAAACTATCATTCGGAAAAGTAATTAAATTGCATTCAGAGAAATTCCAAGCGAATGAACGACGAATGATACACATTTATGCAATACACCTGTATCGGATTATTCACAGGAATCTCTTTTGAATGTGATAATATCACGACAGCAACAACAAAAAGCTTGAAAAAAATATGGAAAAAAATATGAAATTGAAAATTGTGTACTTACATTTGACGCGCAATTCCAGTTGATTAGAAACGGTTTCGCCTTCAGCATTTATTGCGCTGCACGAATAGTTTCCAGCCGAATGCCTTGTGACGCGTTGTAACACTAAACTTTGATTGGATCGAATAACTCGGGCGCTTGCATTGTGCGTTAGAACCACTCCCTGCAAACAAAAAGCCAGAACAGAAATAGAGTGAACAAGTGTCGTATAAATTCATTTCATCGGAATTCAGCGATGCGAAAAGGATGTGCATCGGACACAATAATAGCAATAACAACAAAAGACTTGATACACGTACAAGTAAGTGGAACAGGCGAGAGTATGGGAGATATAGTAGCGACAATTCTTTAAATAATGGGCAAAAAGGAAGTGAAGAGAAGAAGCGAGTAAAAAGAAGGTTATAGTGTGAATTTTCATTGATTGGATGGAATAATCGAATGTGTATAGGAACAGATGGATATCGCATAACAGAAACGAACATAATCGTAATCGATAATTGCAACTTGAGCGAACGAGCGCTCGCGCACTTGGTAAAAAATAGAAATGAAAAATGACATTTCGTTATGATCGAATTGCAACAACCCAGTTTGAGCAGTAAACAACAAACGTATCGCATTGAAACGCGTACACTCTTTCTATCGATGGATCGTCTTTCAATGTTATTGTTATTATCAATGCTTCTTCTTTTTATGCTGTTACTGCTGTGCTCTCAATTATTATTGCTATAGTGCAGTGGCTGCAATTTTATACTCACAATCTGATCGGTGTATGTCGACATTTTCCGGGCAAATGACAAAATATCACACACACACACAAATGCATTGAACAAACAGAATGAAAAAAAAAACGAATAAGCAGAAGAAGCGAGAAAGAAATCTTCACATTTTTCATTTCCAATGGCGTTAAAGCTTAATCGAATTCATGTGAGAAACGAAAAATACACCGGAGAATGATGGACAAAGAAAAAAAGCGAAGAATGAGCACAGAGGATGCAACCAAACAGCGTAAATACACAAGCGAGCGGATTGTAAACAGCGCTGAGCTCAAGTCAAAATCCATCCATAGCTATACGGGACACAATTCAGTTCGAACAGAGCAGAAAATCAGTCAATGTTGAGCAATACATTCGAGAGAGTTTATTGCTGTCACACAGTAATACACACATATGCAGTGGAAGATCGAAAAGTCACTGTCATCCCAAAAATGCATCCAACGACAACGGAATAACGGGACACAGAAATCATGGCAGAGGATATATCATAAACTAAAAGAATTACATGATTTTATTTAAGTTGCTTGACGATTTTATGCTAGCTTGAGACTTGTCTTTTGTTTCTTCCTTTTCCTCTGTCTCCCCCTTCCCTCTCGTCATCCCAAAGTGGATTCTCTTTTTATACAATATTTGGAATATTTTATGATTCCCATGAAATTTTCCAGCATTTTTGAGTATTTTGTTTTTGACACGCCTCCTCCTCACGAACATTATTATCAAAACGATTGACGTTGAAATTGTACAAAGACCAACAAATCACTGACAAAACTATACCAATGGAAAGGAAGGCATCTTACAAAATACATCATTCGACGGAAATAACGTAAAGCGCACCATGGAACAAGTGATATGATGACGAACTATTCAGCTGTAATTGGTTATATTTATAGATGTTGTAACAAACTAAACAGTACACTGGATTTGATTCATTGAACGTTTGAAGTGTTGCAATGTCACTTTTCTGATACTTCATTGGATGCGTATGTTTGTGTGTGTTTGTGTTGAGCGTCAAACTTTCGTTGTTAGACAGCGTGACTAATGGCATCGGAGTGAGACGGAGATAAAAAGGAGAGCCTAACCAAAAGTGAGTGAAGAGAGCATCAATGATAACTGTTAAAAAAAAGACACTTGTACGCACACAATAAAAGTCACGCCAGATTGATAATATTTTTATGACTGTCCCGAGTATGTAGCATGCGTGCGAAACGCTTGATAAGGCTTTATTTTGAATGAATAAATAAATGTGTGGAATCTTCTTCTGTTGTTGTGATTGTGAATGTTGCGAACCAAAAATATATCTGTGCTCGTTGTCCTCAGTGCAGAAAAATCGTTTTGCGCCAAAAATTTATATTATCCACATGACATTTGTTTGAGCTTTTACGCTTTTACGGTAGTAATAATATTTTTCTCACTCTCGTTCGCTCTCACTCTCTCGTGCTCTTTCTCTCGCTCCACACAACCCATTTTCGGAATGGGCGTTGGAAAAAGGACACAAAACAGCTGAAAATGGCAGCACAAGTTGATTTTTATTTGATTAAAGTGTATTTAGACACTGCGACGCATACGTATCTATATAGATTTCGTGCATTTCTCGCCCAATAAAATCGTGCAATAAAAGCGATAAAATAAAATGTTGAATGGCAAAAGAGCGGGAACTAAAAGCAGAAACGAACAAAAAAAAAGAACGAAATAAAATTGGGTTTTATTCTCTTTTTTTTTGCTTACATCGTGTAACCAGTACAATTTTCGCCATTGGGGATTAGCCACAGCCAAGCACTCGAAGTACACGTCATCGCCTTCTTTGATGTTATCCGACAATGTTGATCCCAGGCGCAATGTTACTATCGGTGGATCTGGAAATGGAAACATTTATTGTTTTTATTGAGCACAAAAACTATTTTTCATATCAAATCATATTCCTTGGGTTTTTTCTGATGAATCACCATTGCCACCAGCTTGCAGGCATCATTTGCAATAATAATTTATGAAAGACAAACGCAACAGCAGCAAAAGAAAAACTGAATGCAATGCAAAAC
Source organism: Sitodiplosis mosellana (assembly GCF_009176505.1). NCBI lineage: Eukaryota > Metazoa > Arthropoda > Insecta > Diptera > Cecidomyiidae > Sitodiplosis > Sitodiplosis mosellana. The sequence goes on along the minus strand of NW_022595248.1, from coordinate 4,530,336 downwards.
CGTGCAAAGCAATAAAAACCATAAATAAAAAATCGCCTGACAATTGTTGGAGTAAAAGCTTTTAACAATGGATTTCTGTGTCTTTGATTCAAATGCATTTCAAAGCTTTTGACAGCCATGATTCGCAAATTCTTCAATTTTCCGCGCATTTATTTCCTCCAACAAAAAATTGTAACGAACGCTTTGATTGAAACATACCAAAGGAGTGCCAAAAAATGGACATAAATTGCATTTTTGATGGCATCGTATTATTAATTGAAAAAGAATTTTGATGATACAAAAAAAAAATCTCTGCGAATTAATCGACGAGGTTTGCATTTTGTGAAGGCAGAATTCTCTACCAGAGCCGATCCAATTAATGGATGTGCATCCAAAATTTCCACATTCGCGTTAACGCTCAATCAATTGCAGGCATTAGCGCAGTGTAACAACGATCTATAAATACATATATACAATCTATCTCTCAATGTGTTCATCCATCTCGAATTGGTTTGCCGATTAGATCAAAATGTAATTAAAACGAGAACAATGGCGCAGCAAAACTGCGCTTGACGTATACATTGACTGGTGTACATCTAAATTATCGATCGACCGACAGATAGAGAGAGTTGTCAGTTGATGTTTTTTTTATCTTCTCTGCCTCCTCCTACGCTTTTATTTGCTGTCACTCTTCAGTAAATCTGAATTTGTGATTGTGCAATTCGATTGCAATGGAATTCAGTGTGTATCGATGAAGTTGAAGTAAATACCGAAACTGCATTCAAAATTTTTATTTGAGATGGATACGAAACGAAAAAAAAGGCACCGAATTTCCAACAGGCTGGCAGCAAGTAAAATATTTATCAGGTCAGAGCGACGATGAAAATTCGTGCCGAGTAAATGAGAGGGAAAAAAGAGCTCCAGAATATAGCATCGAGAACGGAACGAAAAAATGGAGCGAACTGACAAAATTCTATGGCATCAGCTTTCTATAATTAATCCTGATCGCATGGATCGGATCAAGAGCACACGAGCGCGATACGGAGACGTCAACGGCTACAGCCAAATAGACTCGCCGTATTCGGAATAGTGCATTTGTTGTATGCAATGTAAATAAATAGTTATAGGCATATAAATGTTAAAGTTGTTGGCACGCGGATGTGTGTGTGCCTGTACATGTGAGAGAGTGGCTGTTTCAGTAATTCGCCTTCAGTGCAGTGTATGCGCGTAGTGGTGTATGTTTGACACACACAATTCTAACGACCCCAGCATGTAGCTATGGATGTCGCACATGCATCTCACAGTATATTTATATTGAATCGGTATTTATGGCTTATATTTAGTGTAAACTAACGCGTACATTTGTTACTTGTGCATTAACACATACTCTCGTTATTTTCTCGAATGCTTTGCCAGTGCAGCGGCCAAACGAAAAGCACCAGAGGAATAAATGAATGCCGGAGAGTGGAAGAGAGAGAGAGAGAGAGAGAGAGAGAGAGCGAGGTAGAGAAAGAGTTGCAAGAGCGCACACGAAGCGAATCTACTTACGAAGCAGTATTGCATGGCATTCACTCTAGAGAGAACTATAAATTCACTGAGCTTGAACCAAACAATTGTATAATTTGTGGCATTCATTTCAATCCTCCTCCCGTCATTGGTTTTGCCGTATCTCTAGATGCCTCGTGCATCGTGAACACACACACAGGCACACAGTAGTGGCCTAGCATCGTGCTACTCCGAATCGTCTCTATACTCATGGCCACGGAACGGCACGGCACGGCATGGCACACATCAACCACCTCATGTATATGATGCTATCGCCTCTATACTACGTATATTATCATTTACCAAATGCTATTAGTTACACGATTCATATAAAAACGCACATAAATAAAATTATCCCACTGACTGAATAAGCATTATTTTTGTATGTTGTGTAATTATATAATTTTTTTTCTGTGTCATTTACCTTTTCCGCTTTTCCAAACGACGGCCAAAGAAATTATTCGCCAAAATCATGGCATTTTCATATGTGAGTATGTGCGCGAGATTCGGAAGGCTCTATGTGAGACCGATATTTCTTAGTATATGTATGTGTGCCCACCGAAAGCCATTCGATAAACGGGCTTAGCCACGGCAAACGGCACACACTAGTAAACCTAGGACATCCATGCGAATATGCTGGTGAGATCGTTTCCAAATGCGAACATTTTGCGAATTACGGTCACATACACACACACACACACACACACACACACATGTCTCGAGCCCATTCTAGTGTGTACTTTATGCACTGCTAACAATCAACCGTTAGCTTTTGCATCGACGAAGTGAAATTAAAATAGAACGTGGAGATTCGAATAAGGGACTCAAACGTTGAATGAATGCACACCGATTTGTATATAAACAAAATAGCATTGACTAAATAACAGGAATGAGAAGAGTGTTTTTTTAATCATTCGACTAAAAAAAAGTTATCCGGGTTTGCAACGCACAATCCCGAGATACACAAAAATCCACCAAATCCATGAATATTCAACATTTTTGTTGCTTTTTATCCATGAGCCATGGTATTATGAATACTTTTTCATGAGTTTCGTATTTAATTTCCGATTGAAAATATTCGCTGGATTAACATCGACAATGAAATTCGAATCGATTTCGGTCTACACAACGTAAAAAAGTTACAAAGTTATATGCGATATCGATCAAGTTTTTCGACGGGATTAAAAAAAAAATACGTGCTCGTGACTCGCGATAGCATTTAATTTTTATATATTTAATCATTTGAAATATTTGATACGATGGCGATATATTTTTGCGGGGTGAAATTGAACTGTGCGACGTTTAAAACTGGGCGTGTGCATAATGATTTTGATGAAATTTAAATGTGTGAACACAATATGACATGCAAGATTACGGTCAATCGGTCGCATTTCATCGATTGTAAATCGCTAGGCATTTTACGTAAAACAAATTTCAACAATTTTTTACGAACGTCAGACAAAAAAGGTGTAAAATCATGCAACGATAAAAGTAATCGTTCTATATGTACATCGGGCCCGAAGAAAAAATGGTGTACTGTGGCAAAAGTAGAAAACACGATTCATAGTGATTCAGCCATTCGATGATATTAACCCGTTTACATACCTTTTCCTCATTTATTCACATCGGCACGTTTGGAAACGGCAAATCATTTATCATTTGCTCGGTGTTCCACATGCCAAACGAATTCTTTTCGCTTAGGCAAATTGTGGCAAAGATAAATATGGTCAATTTACCGAATCGGAAGTTTGTCTCCTATTTTGTTTCTTTCATTCTTTCTTTCTTTCTGCCTGTCTCTTCAACAAACACAGGCCAAATATCGGGTCGTTGGTATTTCGATAAACCAAACCCTACTTTAAAGCGTTTTGTATTTCATTAGGCTTATTGTATTTGTTCAATCAAATAAATAATAATCAAAGGGAAAAGGGAAAGTCATACATGAATGTACACTGTATAGGATACACCATGATTCAATGGCACTGCCAGTATGCCATTGAAGACCGGCCGTATCATCGTCGATTGAATTCACCAATCCATATTTTACCATTTCGCATGCAATGAGCCCGCATGGAATTATGGCCAATGAGTGATTTGAAGTGGTTGGCATTCGAGTGTATACGTGTGTCTGTGCAACAAAATGCAAGTAGACCATTCAATGCAGAGTTTCTGAAAATTTGATACAGATTTGCCCGAATTGGCCAATTGCAATAAACACATCGGTCACACATTCGACATTCCTCACGTTACATTCAAATCGACTAAGTATGGCTCTCGAAATGCAAAAGGTGGTCAATTCAAAAGCGACCATTGGTGCCAGATCAAAGCTAAAAATAAGCTTCTATTTGTGATACGTTCTTTATTGGAACGTCAATTGAAATACGAGATGGAATGCAGAATCGAACGACCTGAGTGACATAAAGGCAATGTGGTCCGGTGACTTTGGATTCAATCAAATATCGAACGAAGTAACATGTCATGAAGTTTAAAATTAAAAATGAAGCCTCAACCCAGTTTCAAAATAACTTTGCGCGGCTAAATCTTGATTGGAGGTGAATATCCACACTGAAATTTTATTATTGGATCGAATGAAATCGATAGCAAATGATAAAAAAAATTTCAGTATTGTGAAATGTGAATACGGAAACAGCTTTAATGAATACCAAAACAAGTCTAATGGACGAGCTGCCAAGTGATGAAATCAAATTACGGCTCAAATCAAAGGTCATCGGAAAATGTAAATGCCATACGATATACAAAATCGGATGCTATAAAGTTCCACACGATTCATCGTGCACTTTGTTCATTACTGAAATTTGCATGTACTTTTGGATTTAATACAAATCGACAGTCGAAAAAAAAGAAGTCGTTCCACCGTTTGTGTTTCGTGAGCAGTTAACAAATGACCATAATTTGTGTATTTTCCTCCACCCAAAAAAAACGGAAGAAATGAAGAAAAAAAACTGTTTGCCAAATGCTACCGAAAAATTTCAAGAGGCAAATTCAGCCACACAAACAAAACACAATTTTTCTTTCGGAACATTCATTTATTTTTCATTTGTACTGGTGCCGCTTCAATCAAATTTGATTCAGTCAGACTTTTCGCTTCGAATTACGTGTTGCAAACAACACAGCATCTCATCGGTAAAAGTATTTGTAAATTATTGACATCGATCAATGTGCCACTCAGTCTATATAAGTTTAATTCCGACATTCAATTCCTCATATACATTTTTTTCCCTTTTTTTTTGTTTTAAGTCGATACATATGGCGCTTTGGTTACAAATAAGCTCAGGAAATCGATATGTCGATGGTGAAAAGTTAACGTATTCGACGTGGGTAAAAGACATTGTTTTCATTGTCGGCACACACTCCTTGTTGTCTTTGTAAGCCTATAGTTCAATATTTGGTATTTTCCTTCACAAAAACATAATAAACAATGTGACTACTAAGCAAAGTGCTTTTTGAAAGATCCCACGAATGAAATTGAAATTCCTACATGAAAATGTGATTTTCTCCAATTATTGACGAGAAAAAAAAATACATACACAATTTATGAACTAAACTGTGGGAGTTGAGAAAGAAAAAAATCAAGAAAATGAGAAAACAAAAATCACAAAGTCGATTCAGGAATGCGTTGTTTTGACAGTAGAAAAAAACAAATGTCGTTTTTACTTACAGACAACATTCAATTTCCACGTTGTTTCCAGAAATAGTCCCGTTACTTTTGGATTTTCAGAACGACATGTTATCGATTTGCCATCATCCTCAGTCGACGGCACGAAACTTAATTCGGAGCGACTCGTCATGTTGAATGTCTCATCCTGGAATGGAAAAATGTAAAGCACACATTTATTTATAGAGTAAAAAATGAAAGACGAGAAAAAAAAACCAACAACATTCAAAACGATCACTGATTTCGACACACACACACATGCGAACGAGATTGAACTGCGTCTAACAAGTCGTTTTATTTTCGTTGGAAAAATTGCCTATAAATATAAACATTGCGACGCGTCTGATATCGATGAGGCAAGAGTGAGACAATATTATGAATAATGAATGACGCTTTGTGGGTGCTTTCATGATATATCTCGTGCCGCTTGTTTACTCGGTTATTTCGAAACTTTTGGAATTAAATCGAATTGTTTATTTTTGATAAAATAAAATAAAACGTAATACAATTTGTGTGAGTGAAACGTCATCATTTGATTTCGAACAACGTTTTTTACTATGTATGTGTATTTGTGTACTCGCTGCAATATACCGTGCCTCGCGAACCCGATTTTCGTTGTCGTTTATTTCTGATTCACTTCGCAAATTTAATGGTCTTTTCACAATTGCAATATTAATATTTCACATTTCAATTTCGACATCGACCACGTTCATTCACACTCTCTTTCGCTTTTTCACTGTTTTGCTCTCTTTTACTCACAACCACCCACCCACCCGCTGTGTATGTCTCGCTCTCTCTATGTCTTGCTCTCTCACTCTCTCCTTCCCTTGCACACTCTCTGACTGGTTCTATCTCCATTTTTTATGCAGAAAAATCGGTGAAACAATGGAAACACCGTGTAACAAATTTCAACTTTTTCTTCTGCACATGAGAAATTCCGATTGCTTGTTTTAGAGGACCAAAAACCAAGCACTTTTGCATCATTAGTTTGTTCGAAACCACGTCTAGACTTTTTTTTATCGACACATATAAGACAAATTTCAGGCCAAAATGAGCAAATCACAAACATGAGCTTCGGTTTGACAGGTAAAAGCAAATAATTTCTAAATTTTCTGCCTTTCAACATCTAGTATGATCCTTTACAAACATTTTGGATACTTACATGACCAAATCGAGTGATGTTTTCACATATTTCTGGCCGCATATTTGGTTGGTTCGAATTCAACTCTGAAAGAATCGACTTTTGGCCAAAAATCCTTAAATATAGGCTTTTTAGGGATAGTATCTTAGCGCAAAGTTATTTTTTCTCGAAAATATGGGGAGTCTACCCAGACCAAATCTCTCAAAATTGACTTTTCGAGGTACCTCCCGAACAAAAGTTACGTTTTTCATGCATTTTGCTATGAAAATAACATTTTTTGTTCGGGAGGTACCCCAAAAATACACTATTTGGATGAGTTTCTTAGTAAAAAATTAATTTTTTCGAGAAATATTGGGAATCTTCCCACACAGAATCTCTTATAAATGATTTTTGGGGTACCTCCCGAACAAAAAATGATATTTTCATAGCAAAATGCATTAAAAACGTAACTTTTGTTCAGAAGGTACCTCGAAAAGTCAATTTTGAGAGATTTGGTCTGGGTAGACTCCCCATATTTTCGAGAAAAAATAACTTTGCGCTAAGATACTATCCCTAAAAAGCCTATATTTAAGGATTTTTGGCCAAAAGTCGATTCTTTCAGAGTTGAATTCGAACCAACCAAATATGCGGCCAGAAATATGTGAAAACATCACTCGATTTGGTCATGTAAGTACCCAAAATGTTTGTAAAGGATCATACTAGTTGTTCAAAGGCAGAAAAGGTAGAAATCATTTGCCTTTACCTGTCAAATCGATGCTTATGTTTGTGATTTGCTCATTTTGACCTGAAATTTGTCTTATATTGTCGATAAAAAAAAATCTAGACGTGGTTTCGAACAAACTAATGATGCAAAGGTGCTTGGTTTTTGGTCCTCTAAAACAAGCAATCGGAATTTCTCATGTGCAGAAACATGTGTTGCACGGTGAAATGGAATACATTTTAGCCAAAATTCGATTCACAGCCATGTGGAGCAACAATAATAGAGAGACGACCCATTTGAGGGTAAAAAAAGTGTTCATTGTGTGCTTTCTGTTTGTTTCGCTTTCAAAGAATATTCCGATTTACATTCAAAACTTGCTCTCTTTTCACTCTCGGTTTAAATTTACTTTGAATATTTTTTGCTTGGAATCATTCATCCAAAGAAAGACTGCTTCGCTGCGATTAAAGCCCTGCAAACAATGTTTGAATTCAAAGAAGTGACAACCTCACCTTATCAAACAATGTAAACGACGTACGAATCGTTTCGAATAACTTTGTGCCGTTTACATATTTCGTTTATTTTCTCTCTCTTTTCTCTCGCTGAAATTTATTGGCATTGAGCAAATTGTTTGTTTGAGGCATAATAATGACGGATCGAAAGTCGAATTCACAGTTTTTGCAATTGCATTTTTTTTCGCTTGCTAAACGGTTCGTGTTGTACCCATATTTGAAATGTCATCTATTCCTCCTTATCTCATGTCTTTTTTGCATTCTCTTTGAATTGTTTACTCTTTTTTTTGTCCAAAAAAAATCCATTCGACAATTTGATGTTATTGTTTTGATTTCATGTCAAGAAAATGTCCACGCTTTTCTTCCCACCCGAATCTCGTTCGTTTATTTCGTTGTCGTATCGTTTCGTAGTGCAAAACATCAGACAACAAGCAAATATTTTTTTTGTTGGTGCGAGAAGACAACATTCAGCAAATAACCGACACAAGATTCGTTGTTGTCAAAATAAGAACAATGCAATGTCAAACGAAGTACGAACGCTTTTTTTGTCGTTCCATTTTTGTTTCATGTGGAAAAAAATATAAAATATGACGGAGAAGCAAGACAAAAAAAAATGTTGGCATTTATTTGAATTTTCAATAGATTGTGTGCATCGTGCATGAGAAGTGGGAAAGTGCAGCCATAAAGGTTTGCTGGTTTTCATTTTGAGATTTAACTGTGAAATGATTTACACTTGAGCAGCAAAGTACAACGTTTATTGGATTTGTTAGAACACACTTGACGTCGACTCAACAATGTTCATCACCAACAAACGGAATATACACAAATAATACATCAACATTTGTACTTAAAAAAAAATTGCTCTTTCTCATTTTTGTCGTATATTTTTCCAAGTTTCACATACACAAACACCGACAGTGTGGACCGGTGAAAGTGTATGCCAGGCGCAAATGGACGCAAATGACAATCTGGCAAAAGTATATGGTTTGTGTATTTGGATTTGGATGCTATTATTCGTTTTGATTATAACATCCTTGGGGTGTATTCGAAACGAACACACATCCGAATCATTTCTGACGGAAGAATCGCACCATCCCAAACTTGTGCATAGTTACACAACAATTGAAGATGCAATGCTAGAACATTGCAAATACACAACGCAGTAACGAATTTTATGTACGCGACATCATTAAATAAACGGAGATGGATGAATTTCAAACAACTTTCGTCTGCCATTTGGAATAACTGACGGAGTTGCCAAGGAAAAACCGTGTTGTTTTGTTAAAATTGCATCTATGTTGTATTTTTCATTCATTTCTCGCACTAGTTTTGAGCTGAACAACATGACGCAGAAAAAAGAGCGGTTGATGTTTATTTCTCTATCTTTTGGTCGTTGCATGTGTATTATTTTGTATCATTATCATGGTGCGGAGATAATAAAAGCAAAAATAAAACTGGGAATCTGAAAAAAGCATGCACTTGTCATCAAATATGAAAACTGTGCGGTGGTAATTTTCACTTTTCGTCAGTTCGGGCTACTGCTATTACTGTTGCTGCACAACGGCAAAGAGGATCCCGTGCCATTTATGCCGAACTGCTTTTCGGGATCTGTCGATTTGACATCACCATTCGCACGGTTTGAATTCGCTGGCAAAAACCCATTCGAGTTGATGATGTTGCACTCAGAGCGAGAGAATGTTATAAACTAGCTGAATATTATGCAACATCAAATTGGATCGTGGCGCGTTGTTGAAGACAAATTTTATTAGCAACTTGTCTCCGGATTTTAAGACCGAAATGCAATCGTTGCCAGTGTGTGTGTGTGTGTGCTCGTTGTTCGGGAGTCTTTAAGTTCATTTATAATTTTTTTTTACTCTATCTTTCGTTCATTCTTCGGATGCATGTGTAATAACATGCTTTGTTTTATGCTGGCCACATCCTTTTTATGGGTTCTTTATTCTTCCTTTCGGCTTTCGGAATCCAAGCATAGAAAATTACATGCGGTTTGGTTGAAGCCGTCGCTTGCACAGATAAAGAAATCACATTATTTGTATGAGCATTGTGAACTGTGTAAAGACTTTCACAACGTTCTAAATGCCCTCGATGTCTCACTCCTACTCGCTCAATCTCTTGCTCTCACTCCTTCCCATTCTCTCTCTCTCTTGCTCTCACTCTTCCTCCATCTCATTCTTACAAAAGTTTAAAACGTTTTCGGGATAAAGAGTGCGACCGCAACATTTTGCTTAAATGCCGGCAGCCAAAACACACAGCAATAAAATCGTATGACATTCAAAGCACTGGTACTAACTCGTGCGTAAAAACACCGAGAGAGAGAGAGAGAGAGAGAAAATAAACTGAGCACATTCCATTTTTGTCACTTTATTCGAAACTCCGAAAACTATTTAATTCTTTTTATGGCAAATCATGGGAGAAATTGCATGTTGCTTTGTTTCATCGTTGTCTCGTTGGTTTTATTTTCAATGGTTCGTGTTAAATTTACTGGAGAGAAATGTTTGCTTTGACAATTCCATTTATTTCAATCCGATGTGCATCTGAAAAAAAAAATGAAACGCCGGCACTACTCTAATTACCGCTCTTTTCGCATCATGTCATGCGTTTTATTTATGGCTTTCAGCGTGTTTGGATTTATATTTGATGATACACGCTTTCACAAAGGCACATGAAATGCATTTAAATTATTCAAATTATTGAATGACATGTGTGGTGGAGCGCGCCTGACGCTCGTGTATGGAATGAATGACTAAATGGTTTCGGCTGTTGAACAAATTTCAAATTGACACATGTTTTCATGGCATTTTATTTCAAACAATTAAACTGACATAAAAAATTTCATTTTATATGCGCGCCTGTAATTTTTAATAGTCTTTTTATGTATTACTTGCAACAAAGTACACCATTTACATCGGCAATTTTACAACACTACCGTTTGATCCTTTTATCCTAACAGAATGCCATGTGAGCCCACATCAGCCATCACACACAGAGAAAAAGACACGCACCAACCAACCGAAAAAACCACACATATATATCTCTCTTTCTGGTTTTCCCGTTACTTTAACTGTCGCAATCAAATTAATTCGTCATAATTGACTTAAATTCGATGCAATTAAATTTTATAGCTGAGTCTTTTTTTCCGGGAGGAAAAAGAACTTTTTTCCACTTAAAAAAACCATCATAATTCTATTTAAATATATCCATTAAATTCGACATCCCTCAAGGGCGAAAAACCCACATTTAATTGATCAATTAAAGCTAATCGAAGTTACGTAATTTTTTTTTTCCAAGTGATGAAGTCAATGAAATTGGAGTAATTATTATTATAAGCTCAGACGATGCTGTCTCAGTTCAGGCATGCTGAGCATGTATGCTTAGGCAATTTAATACACGGTGAAATCGAAGCTTATCACATATCTTTATCCCTCATGCCACCATCATTATTTCACAATCTAATTTTATAAAAAAAATACACCGTCTGATACGAACCTTTGTCCTTCGAAGCTGTCGCTTTCCCTTGTACCATGTTATGATGGCATTCGGTCGAGATCCGTTACTTTCGCATTTGATTTCGTATCGTCTTTCGGCCACTAATTGCGGTGGAGTGTCCAAAATTTCCACATTCAATGGTCTCACTGTAACGAGAAATAACAATAAAATCGGGATTAGTACAATGTATCATAATAAAATTGAGAGGGAGGAGAGAAAATCATAAAAAATTAGAATTTAATTTCTCGCAAAGAAGAATTCTTTAATTGACCCAAATTAAAATGAGATAACAATCTAAATTGTGGAACATAAAGTAAACGAACTGAATAGAAAATTTAAACTCTCAACTTTGTCTCTGTCTGTGGAGAGTGAGAGGATGGGATGGAAAGAAGCATATTTAACATTTTATTAAGGTATACCACAGAATTGCACCGTTTTATAGCGCCGAAGGATATATACTTTCGCAGATTGGAAAATGGCACATTGAAAATGTTCTTCGGTCGTGATTTTATGCCAAAAATTTTGTGCTAGATCACACAGACACAGACAAACTCTACCATATTTATTCTTCAGATTATTTCGATTATTCAAAAATGCATTTGGGTCTCTCTGCGCAAACACACTCACACAGTTCGGCGGATTACATATTATCATGTTGATGTGAAAATTAATTTCACATTTGAAATCCCCCAAAATGAAAATGTTCCACAGCCAAAAACCGTATGTAATCTGGTGCAAAATCCTTGCTCATGGCATCGAATAAACCGCAAACATTTCAATTGAAATTTTCCAGCCCAACACAAATACATCAAATATATGACGCACACCGTTAAACTTTTACTACTTCATTTGTTCGCGATTGAAGTCATTTGGAGTAATCAGTTTCTCCATTCAACAGTGAACTTTGAATGAATATTGTGACTGACTGACTGACTGACTATGATACTCTATGGAGGAATGCAATTCGAATGATAAGTTCTTTGACATTTTAAATAAAATAAATTACTCGCAACCATTTTCCGATGAAATCCGGAATTTTGGAATCGAAGAACGGCTATTGCTGTAGGAGAGAGCAGCACTACAATAGCCATAAGTGTTCCACAAGCAAAAATCGTAACTAGCAAAAAATTTGATATGAAGAATTTGTATGTGAATACATAAAAGAGCCCAAAATTCATCAAAAATGAACCCAGTAGCCTTCACTCGATACAATTTAGTTCACATACCAAATTTGTGAGCAAGTGCACAAATTTGTGGTGTCGAAAATTAGTCGCACCGAAAATGTTGGGGCAGTAAATTAAAGTTGTTCCTATTCCTTATATTATATTAGTTTATATGCTCATGAATAATGAAATAGAGGCGAAACCAAATTATCTAATAAACAAACAAAACGGAAACGTTGTCTAAAATTTAAAGCGACAACCGTTTTGTGCACCAGCCAACACATATACACACGCACACAAGTCGACACATGCACACAACACATAGCGCACACACGACAATATATAGAGACAACAAAACCGATTCGTTTAGCAGATGACAAGAATCCAATTTTACAATTTTATGGCAAAACGAATGAGGTCTCTTTTTCTTTCCGAGTTTATTGTTTGTGTGTTGATTTTATGCGGCATAATGTCAAATGGCTTTCTATTGTATGTATGACTGCATGCTCCTATTTTCTCTTTTCTGCTCTCTCTCTCTCTCGTTTTTTTATTGCCGTTGTTGTCCTGCTCGTCGTTTCTTATTCGGAATCAAATGCCAGCCAAAGTGAGCATTGGTCGTCGGGTTGTCGGTTGTTTTTCGTGTGTTGTTGCTGTTGTTTTGTTTTCAAAATAAAAATAAAAACGGTTCACATGGTTTTAGCTTTCCTCTTCGTTGTTCGTTTCCATGACATATCTCTCTCGTGTTGACTGCTTCATAATTCCGAAAAAGGCAGTAAATTCCGAGCGCTCCGAACACTTCAACGATTTTCTATTGTCTCATTACAATTATTGTATTATTTTATAAAATTTTATTATTCGGAGCTAGATGTTTTCATTGTGTTGGCCTAATGCATGGATTCGTTTTGGCTAAAACTCACTCGGATTTTAAATGCTATCCTCTTTTACACATTCCCACAACCGATAGCGTGTATGTGCCGACAATCCCGGGCAAACACATGTATCATATGTATGCGTACATCGAATTCGGTTTGTGCCATCGCTGCCGTTGCTTTTGCTGCTACTACTGCTGTTTACACAATTTATAGTGTCTCGTTTTCATTTGTAAATGTTGATTATTGTATGTTTTTGTTGGAAGCTGGTGTTGCATGGAACCAGAAAGCGGAAAAAGTTTGATTAGTGACTTTGAAATGCATTGACCCAAAATACGTTCAAAATGTGTATTTCATTTTTCCCATCCAGAGTGAGTGAGTATGGACTATAATACATCGGCCAACAACGATGACCATCGACGACAACGGGCTATACGATGACGACCAACTACAGAAATATATAGTCTTCAAATTTTGTGCGTTTTAGTTGCCATATCTCCATTTTTATTGTCACCGTAAAAAATGGGATTGTGAGCCAACACGAGAGAATAAGCAAAGCATTTTCATATGATTGTTAGCATTTCGGAATGGCCGGTAGTTTCGGTTTTACTTCGCCAAGATAAAATAGCAAAAAAGCCAGCATTTGTTGGTATTTTTCAGTGGGAATGGTGGAAAAAAAAAATTCGACGGAAAACGCAAATAAATTAGAATGAGCGACGACAAAAACCAGTTTTATTTCAAAAATATGCGATGACCATCCATAAAACGGTTTTCATTACCCTGGTTTTATTATTTAAACAAAAAATTATGTACGTATAAAAGAATGGAGGGAATTCCTTGAAAATAAAATTATCAAATTAAATTTCTCATATTTAATGCATGCATCACATGCCCAATTGATTCGCATGGCTCATCCTCTTTCTGCACCACACAGTATTATACCTTCCGTTTTATTATTTGTACGTGCAATGAATTCATCTCCGGCGTTTGAGGTTTTTATTTGCCACGCAACCCGAGAACGCTTTGTTTTTCGCACTGAATGCCATCGAATGGAATGCAACCGACAACAATGCCGAACGAGAATGATGTATTACGCACAAGATGTACGACTTCTCTTGTTTAACGGAATGTGCATCCGTCTTTTTTAGCTCAACAAGAATTTCTTTTCTTTCATTCAAAGAATTCGTTTCGCTTTTTACAACAGTTCACATTTTTCACTTTGAATAGAAAATTTTACATTTTTCGTACGTTTTTCTCTTCAAAGCACAAACTACTTTCAAAGTAAGAAGAAAAGAGTCTTGTACATAATACAAAACACGCACTAAACTTTAGTAAGCCATTTCGTGTCTTGAAAACACTAAAAATACTCAGGAGATTAACGGAGTCTCTCAAGTAGAAAAGTTGATTTGCTTTATGCATCCATTCGACTCTCTGTGAAGAGCTCTTTCAAATGAAACTTTCCGCTTGGAATATGCAACACTTTTTATATGATTTCGACTTCAATTATATGCAGTATTTATTATAATGAATTGAATATACGTATAATTAAAGTCAATGTGCAATCACGACTCTGCTAAAAATTCAAACTAATGAAACAATAATCAAATGCTCTTATTATTTATTCAAAGAGGGAAATCCCCCGTATCTCAACATATAAGAGTTAATGAAAAGCGAATTTCAAACATGTTAATGAATAGAGAGTAAAAAATGTATGACAAATGAAGAAAAAAAGAGCAAAAATGATTTTAATATTTTAAATAGCGATTTAAAACTCCAAGTGTATGATCATGTGAACTGTTCCCAGTGAAAATATTTGTTTTCTCGATTGTTTTTCAAGCGCAATTCGAATCGGATGAAGAGGTACGTATGTCAATAGCATTATCGCTACGCACGATAATGCTACACTTGAATCATAAGTGATTCATTGCCGTCGCTTTTATCGCATTATCTGTGTCACTTGAACCGATTTCTTATAATATCTTTCACACAAAGTTATTTCCAAGGAAAATCGAAAATCTTTAAAGCCAATAAATGATTTCAAAAGTAAATAAATCATGAAAAAAGTGAACGGTTGCCAACGAGAGAGGTAGAAAAAAAATGGAATGTAGAAATACTTACGGTGTAGGTCTAAGATGTAGCTACTTTCTTTGGGTTCAACGAGGATTGTATTTACGGCCTGACAAGTGAATATTGCATTGAGATCGGATCGTTGTACGGCTGGCCACAACAGTCGATTTTCAATTACATCGCCGGTATTGTGTTCGTATTGATCATCGACAAGAACACCATTTACGAGCCATCGAACCTGCGGCTGCGGTCGACCTGTGGACAGAAAAAAAAACAGTGAAATATTGACACAAACGTGAGAAAGAAGGGAAAAAAACGAAATCACTAAGAATACCATAAACATAAACACAATGACACTTGACATCTCACCT
Organism: Sitodiplosis mosellana; assembly: GCF_009176505.1. Lineage (NCBI taxonomy): Eukaryota > Metazoa > Arthropoda > Insecta > Diptera > Cecidomyiidae > Sitodiplosis > Sitodiplosis mosellana. Next base: position 4,514,815 of record NW_022595248.1, on the reverse strand, counting down.
ATTTTTCGGTTACTTCAAAAATGTGAAGTCATTGAGAAGAAGAGAAATTCTTCGGAAAAAATTCTTTGTGAAAATGATTTGACTCACCTAAGCCGTTGAAATATGTGAAAAATGTTCGGTAATATTGTGGTATCGGAAAATTCTGAACGAGAGTTGGAGGGAAAAAAATCGTCGCAAATTTCTCACATTGAAGCAAAAGTGAACAAAAGCAAATAAGAAAGAGACGAGAGAAAAAAAAATGCACACACCGAATTTACAATGTGCTTAACTGCTTGTTACACTTTTGCGAATAGACGCGCGCTTGAATGTAGCACAATGCAAACCACTCAATCTGCTTTTGTTATTGGAAATGACTTGCAACACGACTGCAATACTAAATAATTTATTACCGAAAATATAAATGTTACAATATAAGATGTGCACAGCCCGGCACACAATGTACGGATGCCATCGTTGTGCTGTGCAATCGAGATACATTGCCATTGCATTCTTCAAAACCTGCACACATACTTATGGCTTCCGGTTCAACCAATTCATTTTGATTACCTTCCTTCTTTGCTTGCTCAGGTTTCGGAGCTTTTATCGTGATCTAATTACGTTCTGACTTTTACCTTTGAGCGGTACGATTTGCAGGGAAGTGATATTACTGCTATGGAAAACGTGTGAGTGAGAGCAAGAGAGCGAGCAGCATGTGTGAGTGTATACGTATGAGGAAACACGTTCAATCATCAATTTCCAATGTACATCCATTTAGATAACACCGATACGATTTTCACAGTAAATATTGTCGTTCACACAATTATTTCCTTTTTTTTCACTCGCTCTCAATTTTTTTCTCTCCCAGTTCGTTGCGACAGTCAATTTCAACTAGAATATTACTGTTCCGGTTGTGATTCATCGAGAGAGAAGGAAAGAAACCAGTCCAATACAGAAATGTATTAATAATGTGTTCGATGCACTGTAGATTGAGGCAAAATATCTAACCAGAACTTGTGTTGGTTGCTTTGGCAATCGTTCAACATTTGATTCCTCATTCAGATATTGTGAAGTGTGTGTGTGTGTATATGTGTGTGTGTGTGTGCGCATATGTGGGAGATGATTTGCGGTGCAAAGTTGTCACATTCAATGGAATTCACTCTCTTTGAGTGGGAGTGTATATTTCTGTGTCACTTTGAGCGATTTTTTGCTAGTAGCAAAAACCTTTTTGACTGGAATTACTTTGACACACAGCAATCGATTGAGTCGGCTGCATTCAACGCACAATAAAACCAATCATCACACTTTTTTTTTCAAGTGAAAGGAAAGTTCTTTCGAAATGGCGAATACCATGGCGGACGGAAAAAAAATTGCTTGAAAATGGCCTGAATATGTTCAAAAGCGGTCGGTAGCAACACAACATCCAACTATGAACCATGTCTACAAGAAGATTGAATTTTGATTTTTTTCGGCATTTGATTTTGATTGCGATTTTCTATTTCGTGAAATGTTACTAGAAAATGTATAAATTTAATTGAAAATATGAGCTTTTCGCTCGGTAGATTGACTTTGTCAATTTCTGTATCGCGTTGACATCTATCCATAACATCTAAAATTAATTTCGTTAACAAATGAGTACACGAAAATATACTTTGATTCATAATATTTGCCAGCGACTTGAGGTTACGAAATAGATACATTATATCGTCGACTTTCATCGAATGGAATTAAACTTTTCGATTTGATAAAACCAATCTAAATTGAATAACTAATATAAAAGACTTTTAGCATGTAACAAGAAAAAAAATTAGCATGAAATAGAATTGTGAATGGCGTTTCCATATTTTCTCTTTATTTTATCAAATTTATTCCGTCTAGACCCAGAGCCCATACGTAGAAAATACTATATTGATAAGTTTCCTATCAGATAATGCGATCGTAGGTAGATATCAAGGACGATATTCAAAATATTCTTTTCTTACTTCTTTATCTTTTGCACTTTACGATATCTCCCCACCGATATCAATAAAAAAAATATGCTCAACTTTTTTCACAATTTTCATGTCAGATATTTTGTGTACAGCTAAATTATCACAAAATTATTCACTTTGAAATCTCACCCAATTCGATGAAGTGAGGTTATGTCATTTCATGTGGAAATGTCAAAGTGGAGAAAAACGGCATAGAGTGATACATTTCAGAATCGAATAAAAAGTATTGTGCAAAACATTTTGAGCTGATATTTTGAAGTTGAATTAATTTCGTGGCAATTTAGCTGTACACAAAATATCTGACATGCAAATTGTAAGAAAAGTGAAGCATATATTTTTATTGATATCGGCGGCAAGATATCGTAAAGTGCAAAAGATATAAAAGAAAATGAAAAATATCTTGAATATTGGCCTTAATATCTACCTACGATCACATTTTCTGACATGAGACTTATCAATATAGTATTTTCTACGTGGGCTCTCGGTCTAGTCTATTTATCAAAAGAATCGGTTTCAATCCCACTTTAATGCGATTAAAAATGATCCGAAATGCCATGAAACCAACAAATCTGCCAACCGAACTGGTAATCACAAAAAAAAATTCCGTTATGTCATTAAAATGTGGCCGCACAACCAAGTGATATGCACGAAAAAAAGGGCAGAAAATTCAAATGCAATCCGCTTCCAGTAAAACTGGACCGTACACATCGTCACATGGAATGAATAAAATGTGCTTTGCCAATCACAAATCAACCGATATTATTATTTACCGAACAGCGACATCAGTTGCGCAATGAATAATTATGATTTATTAAGTTTAATTGATAGAGAGGATATTGATGTGATATATGGTGATTTTGCATCACACATCCGCATATATTCTACTGCCTGTAATGTACGTACAGTACCATAAATTTGCATACATTCGATGCTGATGTTCAATCAGTGTTCGATGGTGAGAAAAGTTTGAATGTTTATGTTGATGTTGCACGTCGCTCGGGCTATTTTCGTCCAGTCACTTCAAATTTGCCGTTGGTACATTTTGAAACTTGCGTGTGTGTATGCGCGTCCGTGATTTATATACCTTGATCGAATGTACATATTCGCAATGGCAAATAATGCGAATGTCGATGTGTGTTTTTGTCATTTGACGCGCACGATGCGTGAAAAGTTACAAATCGCCAAAAATTCGAATTATGCGTATTTGCCATCTTTTGTTGTCTTATTCCATATTGGTTGGATATGTGGGGGCCATTAATAAAAGGGCCATCCGCTTTTAGCAGGTGATTGGCGTACAGATTCGCATAAGATCAAGCTTTTGGGTGGCTTTGCCTTGTGTGACATGATAAAATTAGAAATTCCACTGCTTGCTCATGTTGAAGTCATTTAAAGATCTGAATCACACTCGACCGATGCATTTTCAAGAGAGAAAACCACTACTGCTTTGCACAATGCAATAGGCCAAATGAATGGCCAAAAGCCATCAATACCTGAGTGTGCGAATAATCAAAAGAATTTAATATTCACACAAATAAATGAATCGATGAGCAAATATCCGTCCATGGAAAATATCCCAAAATGGCTGAGAATAAAGGGATAATCCACACACACACACAGCAGCAAACCAGTTTGGCATTGGTAACGATGTCAATCCAAGCTGTGATATATAAATTTCGAATTTGTTTAAATATCGATGAATGTACACATTTACACGTTTCACGATTCGAAAGAGCCTCAAGTGCATAGAAATTAATTGAATGTTGTAAATAATTTTTTTTCCCTCGGTATAATTTGATGTATGATGCAGTCGAACAGGTCCTATATATGGATTCGATTTGTGTGTGTGTGTGTGTAAGTATATGTATGTTTTTGCAACGTTGTCGTTTGACACCGTGATTACTGGCTTTGCCCACACATGATGAATGTTCGAGCCATTGATTGAACATGCACACTGTGCATACGATGTGCATTCATGTTCTCAGCGCATGGATTATCTGAATGAATAGCATCCAACATCCATTGCTGATTGAAGTGAAATGAGATTGCATTACGGGCGTCCCCGAGCTCAAATCGCATGAGCTTATGGTACTGCTTGGATGCTGTGTGAATGCTCCACATGCATGCGTAATATTAATTTATGCAATGTTTTGATTTTAATAAATTTTTGTTGACGTTGCAGAAAAGTGACTTGAATGAATCGTGTTTATGGAAATTTGCATACAACTCACACAGAGTGTATGTATGTCTCTCTCTCTCTCTCCCCTTAGTTTTCAATTCAGTTTAGTCAATGCTCGAGAGCGAACCAGATTCTCCGCACAATATTAACATTCATAGAACGATGCATTTCAATGTTAATTTAAAGGATCGAACGACACAAAACTCTCTACCATTATGATGAAATATTCCATTAAAACATCGTGTATACAACGCTCCCGTTTCATCCGGCCCAATTCAATATGGGCTTTTAGTAGACCGAACGCAATCGACCCAAAACATGTTTCCATTATACAAGCCGATGATAATGAATGAAAGCCATTTCCAAATCTGTGTTCTCATGTCCTATTCACTCCTGCATACACTACATGTGATTCATAAATATTGAGTTTCTCTGACAGGCATTGACCACCTTTTTTTCTGCAGCGCATCAAAAACAGCATTTAAAGTAGTTTTTGCCGGTTTCATGCCATTTATGGCTGCAGGCGGGAAAATGTTCATCACCGAAATATTCAATATTGATCAATTTTCCAATTTGATGTTATCACCATTTCCAAATCGGAAATAGACCATTCATTTCTTTATTAGAACCGAGATTCAAATCATTTATTCGGCTTAATTTGCCATCTAATCATATTTTCATTCATTTTGGAAAACATAACGCTTAAAAAATACACCTATTTTGAATAATAATAAATTGAGGGAAATAACAATTTCAATCGAATTGCACACATTCAGCTTTTTAATTGTGAACTTTTTTCTGTTTGAATCCATTGGGAATGCATTCAATGCAAGTGTCTGAATATTTTAACTTTTTAAAACATTTTGCTAAAGTACAGATAAACCTTAGCACTAGCAATCTGTGCCATTTTTCATAAGGCGTCTCCACTCGCATTGAGTTTGTATTGTGAATGTTAAGGTGCATGCAACGCCCTTCAATGTAAAAAACAATACAAGTGGAGATGATACACGGGATTTATCTGTACTTTAAACGCATTACGACCAATACTGAAATAGATTTTAACACTAACCAAAATGGCTGTATTTAATGGTTTTGAATTTAATTAAACCCAATATGCAATGGAATTTCATTTCAATTGCGAGCAGAAGTGGCTTTCGAACAAACGGCTTTTGTTAACAAACACTTTTTGCCATTGAGCTTTTTTTGTGTGTACAAAAAATGTCAAACATTCAATTTTTAATAAATTTTCGATTGGTTTGCGATCATCAATTGTGGTAGTTTGTTTTTTGAATGCGAATGACAGCATGGAGTATTTTGATGCTTTTGTGTTACACCTGAAAAATGTCACCTTTTCGAAATAGTTGGCTGGGATATTTGCTTTGAACAAAAACTAGTCAAATATCCATAGCACTCGAATTCCAAATTTCAAATCAGTCTGATGTAGAATATTCAACATGATGAATACGTGAGAGGTTTCAACAGAATATCCATATTCGAATTGTCAAACAAATACCTGCTATTGATTCAATGATTCATCCATTGAGAGTGCAGTTATCAATGATTTGAAAGGGATTTTTTTTTAACGTCATAAGTCATATCATATTACAATTGAACCGAGAGAAAGCGAGGGAGAGAGAGAAAAGCCTCGTTTATTCCCGAAATACGTTCATTCATTGTGAATGCAAAAAAAAGAATGCTCAACATCAAAATTTAATTGAAATTCGTGAGGAAGAGCAAAATATGGGGATTTCAAAAAGCATTCATCAAAATCGATAAAGCTATACATCGGAATATGAATAAAATATCCGTAAATGGAATCATCATAGTCACTCGAATATTTCATTATTTCCGCCAATATTGCATTTTTGAGGCAAACTCAATGTTGTCAATGTTATTTCCAGCACGTTTTTTTCTATCGTACGCTCGCGCGTGTGTGCAAGCATGCAAACATTCAATTGCATATTTTGCTGGGAAGTTAGAAATTGAAATGTGAACAATGTTCCAATAAATCTGACAAATTTTAATAAAACGAATACTAGAGGGGGGAAAAAACATTGTAAACCAATCCGAACAAATCACAACTTTTTTCCACCCATAAAAAGATATAGCACTACATAAGCTTTGATAGTTTAATCGGATAAATCTGCTGAATTGAATTCGATAATTAATGATTCAAAGCAATGAACGGTCGGTGTTCGTATAGCATTTTTCGCTCAAATGAAAAGTGTAATTGCGTGCGGCCGAGTTTATAATTAAAAGCATTTTTCTGGCTGACACACGCAATAAATGGCCCAGTGATTCAGTCGGCGATGGTGAACATTTTTTGGTGCGGTGCATGGTAGCTGCATGGAAATTAGCTTCATTACCGTGTTTGGTGTGCAGAATGTCTGCGCCGCATTTACATTGGTAATGCGCTTTACTAAATGCAATTTATAATTAAAAGGTACATAGCCATTACGTTAAATGACCATTTTAGAGAAATCTCGCATGAATAAATGCTCATTACGTCATTCGATGCCATTTTTAGCGGATCGTTTTTTTTCCGCTTTGGCAACGTTTTATTAACAGCGAAATACCGCATCAGATACAAGATTTAATCAGAAAGTTTTGGATTATTCAGGATGATAGATTAACGATGGTTTTGAAGAGTAGACACAAAAATGAATCACTTGAAAAATCGATTTCGTTCTTTTATTCAATAGCGTTATTCATTCGATAAAGTTAGTTCTTAGTTTCGTGTCGTCAATTCAATTCTATATCCAATTAGCACGACAGACAGGCACTGCAGACTTAATTTATTGTTTGAAAGTCACTCCGGATAATAACTATAAATACTCTATTAGACCAAGATAGAGTTTTTTTTTGTTGACGCGTCAAAATTTGAAAGACGTAAACTAATTTGCTGGTGTCAACTCGTTCGAACTGTATGAATTAGAAGTTTTAATGAAAATAAATTAGTCCATTATTTGATAAACGAAAGAAACTATTGCTTTTGTTTAAGTGATTTTCCATGTTTCAATGGCAACATCCTTTCAGACTGGCCTTCAACGTCAACGAATGCGTTTCTCATTTGGCACGATTGCGTGTAATTTCGAGTTGTTGTGTAAGCACGCACACAAATCACCAATAATTGTTCTGGAGTTTTAATCGTTTGCCGACATTAGACAATTGGCTAATAATCAGACGATGCGTTTCAAACGCTTGTCACGTATGTATATACATTGTACACGTTCTTGTTTCATTTAGTTTCGACACACAATTGTTTGATTAGGATTCGGTAGACGCGTTCGACACAACCTATTCCCAATTACAATTGGTTGAATCTTTCACAAAAGCAAAATAAAAATCACATGCACCGCAGCATTTTCGGTGAAAGTTTCTTTCTCCGAACGGTTTGTGTCTCGGTGGAATGACCGAAACCCATCGGAAACTGCCTGAGAACACGCCGACAGTGTAAACAAATGCATAAACCATGTAGAAAAAAGCAGATCCTTTTCGAATTTCGGTTCATATGATTTTATACATTATACAATGCATCACATTGAATCGAGAGGCGATGAGCTTGTATTCATGTAGAAAATAGTCAATTTTTTTCGTTCTCAGGGTGTGAAAAAGAAAATTCGGATTTATTCGATTCATTCGAGTTGAAATGGGGAAACATTTTTTTGGCATCGATTTTCGTCCAAACGAGCGAGAAAAAAAAATGATTTTGAATAAAATGTCGATCGAGAGTCATGTGATTTTGGTCTCATTTTCCATTTTATTCAAAAATAATGCACTCGCCAGGGATTTCACCAGTGAACCTGGGAAATGTCTGAATGAGAACGAGAGTGAAAGAGAGTGAGAGAGAGAAATTCAATGGGAAAATGGCCAATGGCATGTTCATTTTTTTTCCATTCTTGGCCGCATTTACATAATGAAATATGTTAAGTTAATCGACTACCCGGTTGAATGTATGCGCGTATGATGAGCCAAAAAAGAGATGAAAAAACGAACGATCGAACGAAGAGATGAAGAGCATGAGCAGAGTGAGCACAGAAAGAGTGGGTGCATGGCGATGTATGCACAAAGTAGTCGATATGAGACGGACAATGATACATAAAAAGGGATTGTAAAGAAAGATACGGAGAACAATCGATTGAATGAAATGAGCTCGATAATGAAGAGAATGAATCAACAAGAGAGAAAAAAAAGAACCGAGAGATCGAGTTGAACTGTGCATTCGTAAATAATGGATGCGAGAGTGCATTGTGAGCGCGTAGACCGAGTCTTAGTTTTGTAATTCACTGAACCCACTGACTTTGCCCATGCTCTGCCATTTCTAAGGAAATTTTTCAAATTGTTTTCGAGCCATTTTTTTCTGCTGCCGTTCAACTGTGGCTTCCACACTCTCATTTTAGTAGTGCCATGGCACTCTTTATGGTTCGGTCGATGGGAACGAGATTCGCCTTCGTAATCTAAATTACATCATAATTCTCTGTTCGATATATATGCGTATTGAATGAGTGAGGGAGAGACGCTTGCATTCTTTTCCCCCATTGAATTTTCGATGTTCATAAATGTTCCGGGGCTTTAGTTTTTCATTTCATTCTTGTGAAAGGAAGAGAGCGAAATAGAGTGAAAGAAGAACTCTCTTTCTCTCGTTCGTTTGCCCTATTCGATTACACTTGCTTTTTATTTTGGTCGGAAATCTTGGTCATATAAGCTAGATATTGAAGCGGTGAAAGAATAAGAGCCAAAGCATTCATTCAGTCGACGCGAACAAAGGGCGCAAAAGAATGAACTCAATGGATCGATTCAGCGATGAACCGAATGAAAGGCAATGTCTGATGCCAAACTAAACCAATGAAATAAGACGAAACGAGAAAAAAAAGAACTCTCTCGCACACGAACAGAACGAACGAACAAGCGTACGAAAAATGGAAGCGAAAAAAAAACTCAGCTGAAAATTGAATTAACTGCAATGGCAATTGTGTATACGTATATATTATACAGAGAGAGAGAGAGAGAAAGAGGTATCGAATTTCTTCTTGGCTTACCACCAGTTACTCGGCATGTTAACACAATATCGTCGCCTTCTTCCATCGGTCCAAGTATTGTTCCGTTCAATTGATGACCCCATCGATTCAATACTAATGGATACTCGGGTGGAACTAAACGATTTAAGCGCAGCATCGGGCACCAACCATCACAACAGCATCAACGGCAACGGCAGCAACAGCATCAATGGCAGCATCGGCAGCGACGGGAGCGAGGCAGAATAAAAAATTCAAAGAAAAATGACACAAAAGAAGGAAAGATGTGAATACATTTTTATTAATTTTATAACTCGACTTTATACAAAAAATATTATTGTGATATTTCAATTTAGAGGAATTTAATATTAAATGTTGATAAATGTGTAGGTAGTGCATTAGTGGTTGCTTCCGTTTGTTTTGACGCAAATATTTTTGATTCATATAAAATGAAAAACACGAAAGATGAATTCCACTGGTGTCTCCTTAACAGCAGTCATGGCAACAGATAAGTGAGTCAAGTTGAATTAGAAATAAAAATAGAAATGATTCGAATGGAGAACAATTTCAAATATCCTGAGCCAAATGAAAACAAATAGAAAGAACGTTGATATCTCCAAAAAAACAATCAAAACAAAACAATTGTTTACCACTCAAGTCAATTTTTTTTTCTATTTCGAGTGTCATAGAACCGTCGAGAGTTGTTAGCGAACTTCATGAAAAGCAGTAAACAAATAACAACAGTAAATCCAAAGTCTAGTTTGCAATCAATTAGTAAAGCATTATCGGTAAAATCAATGTCATGTCCATTGGATGGACTCTTGAATATTTCCACAGAAATTTTTTTGTTAATTAGTAACTAGGCAATGGTATTTCAATTATGTCACACACACATACACAGGACATTATAATATTTACTTTGATTGTTGTATGAAACTATGTTTTTTACCCTCCAATGCATTGTTTAAATTTATTCCGTACTTTCAATTTCATTTCGTTGAATGGCAATGGAATTGGAGCGAAGCGGAATTCCATGTTACGAAAAAAACAAGAAAAATTAGCCTGACAAAGTATTCGATGGTATTTTTCCCTCATTAATTTCGATCGTGTGCAGCACAAAGTTATTGTATGCTTTTTTTGAACGGAAAAATCCCCCGGCCCGATCCTATTATTTCAAACGAGTCACGCAATCCACACCTAAATACATTTATTGGATACTCAATTTTCGATTGCGTAGCTTTATACACAGTCACAAATCAAACAAGGTCATATCAGAAAAAGTGGTCACTCAGCTTACCTAACTGGTGCACACATATGATACGGTGCGCCATGGTTTGATTAGGGAAAAGTCAGAAATGAATGTGAAAACAAAATTTTAATATAAAAGAGATAAAAAAAATGTTTGCATTAGAAAGCTAAACAATTTCCGATTTCAGAGATAAAATGTGAATTCAATAAATAATTCAATCGTTTTGATTCCATATTAATAGAAATTCGTTCTATCTGCGTCAATATTCACCAAACAAATGTGCCTAATTAATGAAGGTGGAGCAAACGTGTAGCGAGGCAGAGCTGTCAATCAGCGGCAAAAAAATGTGTACGAATTAAATGGATCGTGTGCTGGATAAAACAAAATGGGGAGAAGAGGCAGCGAAACGTGGGAAAAGAGGGAGAGAAAGAGAGCTCAAACTAGAGCAGCTAAAATAATGGATGTTATTAAGTAAATAGCGGTAATCGTAAAATTGGCCATATAACAGCAACTTAACGACCATCTGTTTGTTTACGCTATATTTTATTTGTGTTGATGGTATTTTTATTCAGTTGTGACGTGTTTACCTCGTGGCGTATGTTTGCCCACTGCACGGAACGTGCTTTGCAAATGCTTTCGCGCGCGCCCTCATACGCACGCACATCGAATTTAAAATTCAATTGTGTTTGCAACTTCCATACATATTGAACTCTCTCAGCGATGCGAAACTGAACAAACACGATGAACTAATATCATCTAGAGATTTTGGCTAGTAACAATCATGGTTGAGGGGAAAAATAGCTTTAAAGGCGCAATAAATCATGTCATGTTAATTTAATTAATTCTTTTAAAATGATACATTTCCATTATTTGTTTTAGCTGTGCCGCAAAAAAAAACAACAACAACGACGACGTACGTGCATTGCACAGAGGATTTAAAAAGTTTTCAATCTGTTTTACAACTGATATCGGTACAACAACGGTAGTGAAGTCTTTTTTTGACGTAATTTAATCCAAAAAGCTTATCATTTAACCATTTGACGTGAAAGTGAATCCATTAAACAAACAACGACAATAAAAACTCCAATGATACACACATACAACCACACAGTGCTGACTGGTCCATTATTCATCGATATTTTCCGCACCGATGTTTCGAAATGGGAAGCATTTCGAGTGTGTCATGTTAAATAATCTGTTGGAGTGAGAGCGAAAGAGAAGAAGAGCACGATAGCATTTGAGACGATGGCAACAGTAGCATTGGTGGTGGTGATGATGACAAAAAGCAACAAGAGTTTCCATTCAATTTTCTGGATTGGCATCCGCTGAGTGCGATTGGTTTCATTGCGAATTTCGGAGTCGCACAGTAAAATACGACGGTTTACATAGTAGAATGTTTGCATCACTGTCGCTTGTTGCCTGGCTGGCTGCGTTGGTTGGTTGATTCGTTTGATATGTAAAATGTAAGTGGATGCAGATTACGTGTTGGTGTCTTTAAATTTAAATTCGCAAGCATAACAAATCGATTGCAAGTTGCAACAAAACCCGAAGTGCATGCTGAATATGATTAACGTTCACATGAATAAATAAATAAAATTAAATGAATACAGTGTAGCAGAACGTGGATTTTCTCGTTCAAAATGCTTCGTTCACCGATTCTTTTCGTTTTCGTTCTTTCGCTCTCTCTCTCTCTCTCTCTCTCTCTCTCTCTCTCTCTCTCTCTCTCTTGCTCTCTCTCTCTCTCTCTCTCTCTCTCTCTCTCCCTCTCTTTCCATTACCATTTGGGTGTTTTGTTCGGTTTTGAATGTGTAATCATGTGTTTCGAGCGAGCGCACGACGAACGAAATGAATGAAATCAGCATGGCGAGATCCAGGGAGGCAGAGAGATTGGGAGAAGGAACGAATGGAAGGAATAAAAGAAATTGAAGACATAGAACAATATGGAATTGTGCACGGAAAGCAATTTCGATATGATGAAGCTTTAGTAGCCGAACGCTGGTGTCATACATTGTCACATGAAACCCATCCCAAGTATGTGTCCTCTTCTTGTATTTTTTTCCGTTTGTCTTCCTTTCTGCCGCCCCAAATATCTATAAAGTGCATATTATTACATTTCCGACTTACACATACATATATACACACAAATGTCAACCACTGAAAATAAAACCATCTCGAGCAGCAAATAGAATGAAGAAATGCGGTTAAATCGGGCCGAGAAAAGAAAAACAACATGCATGCAGCTCGATAGCATCGATTTAGATTTGCGATGCAAACAATGTATGCCAGCACATACACACAAGCACAAATAAATTTGTTTTGCATAACAGCAACAAAAAAAGACTTGCCGATTTACGTGCGAATCGTTTCCAATACACCTTTGTTGTGGTCTTTCTGTATTATGAATAATATTAAATGCAGCCAATAAAGTTTCGTTTTTGTCGAGCTGCTCTCTTCCCTTCGTCGTTTTTTTTCTTCTTCGGTTCGATGTGGTGTGTACTGTTGTTTTCTTGTTGTGCCTGGTACCGACAATTTTCTATTTGGCATTTCGTGTAGAATTTTGGCTCTCGTTGGCTGTGGTCATGAATATTTCGATGGAACATTGTCGAAACCAACAAAAGTTTCGCATACAACCAACCGAACGAGAGAAGTAAGAGAGAGAGAGAGAGAGAGAGAGTGGGGGGGGGGAAAGAACAAGAGACTCGATTTCGATGCAGCAGATTCAGCATCGTTCCAAAGCACACAAAACACAATACGTATGAGAATATGATTGGTTAGGTAGATGGTACCTGTGTGTGTGTGTGTGTGTGTGTGTGTGTGTGTGTGTGTGTGTGTGTATTTGTGTGTTCTCTCATTTACCGTCTCGTTCGACCCGATGTCGAAAGCAGAAAGTGCAACCAAGAATAATGGTTGAAAATTTGCAACAACAAGAGAGGAAAAAAAAACTATGCGCATATATTTGGATTCATGTAAAACACTTTTATTATATTTGTTCAAACCAGTTCAGACTTATATTGCAGGTAATTTTGGGGAAAATTGAAAACTGGCTCTCTTTCTCTCCCACTCTCCTCTTCCTTTTTTTCCCCCCACAGTTTGAACTCGGTCAGGATCTATTCGGTTGGTGTTGTATTTGGCGTACGGTGACTTTTTTTGCTCGTTCTTCTCTAAAGTTGTGAGTTTGTTATACGGTTCTTTTTCGGTTGTTGAATCCCAAAACGTACAGATTTCGCCAATATTCCATTTGACTGAGCTTTTGACCGTTGAATCCTGATGCACTCTGCATCGCATGTGTGTTTTTCTTCGTGCTGTTGTTGTTGCATCTCAGTCAGGCAGCTCAATTTAAATCAATTTAAAATGAGAAATGGATTTTGTTTTGGAAATGTGTTTTTCTGTGTGCATATCGGGTCGAGGTAATAGAATCTCTACTTGCATACTCTACATCAAAAATGAAATTGGACGCAACGACATGGAATATTAGCTGGTTTTTTTTTGTTATCCTAATTATGACATTTCACAATTTTAAAAGACCACCGATCATATTTTTGAGTGATTTTGAACACTGCGATTTGTTTAATCAAATGCAAAGCTCATAAAGACATGATTCGTGCACAAATTACCACATTCATTGAGGTGAACGCACGAAACGAGAACGCTCCAATGATTCTATTACTAACTTTTAGATGAACAATCGGAATTTTTTTCGGAACGGAGTTTTGTTTCTTTTTTCAAAGTTGATTTTCGTTTCTCTTTTTAAGCGAAAAATATCGTACGTGGAATTTTTAGCTATGGTGAATATAATTCACTGAATAATTTCAACTTTTATCTTCTTTATCCTTTCAGAAAAATAGTGATCGTACAAGAATATGAGAAAAAAGAATAGAGAAAAATTCGATGCGATTGAAAATATGAGGAATGCATGAGCAAATGGTGGTCATCGATGCTTAAAAACTTGTCCGATCACATAAAATGTGTTGTACAACGTTATTCCAGAATATTTCCTTCATATTTCCCTCCCTGGAAAAAATCGATAGTTGGTGAAAGTTGTTCGCTCTTCCGTTGGCTTCACAAGTCATAAATATGGAATTTCGAATTTGGTCAAAGTGTGAATGCTCATTTACTATTCGTTTATATTATAGCGTGTGAGTGAGCGCGGCGCGCTCGTAACAGCACAATCATTGGCAATTGGCTGCAATAGCTTTGCTTCATGTTAAATATCGTACATATTATTAGCATACCAAATGCTTAACACCGTACAAACTCAGATTGACACGGTGTAACGATGCGTTATGCGACTGTGATTAACTGTTGTTTTGTTTCAATTTCCATGTATAACTCGAGTCACTCGAGCGAAAAAGTTTCGGTGTTAACGAACAATGTCCCGTGCGAGCAAAATGAATTGGCCACCGAAGAAAATATGCGGAACTTTTGGTGATTTAAGGGAGAAAAAAAGTTTTCGCTTGTAAAAATCGACGTTTCAATACACGTTTTTCTTTCTTTCTGCTTCAACCCAACAACACCCGGTTCGACCAAGCTATCTTCACTTTGGCAAATGGAAAATAGCATAGCTTCAGCAAACAGCAGAATCTGTTACAATATATTCCGCATTACAATGTTGCAATTTCCTCCCATACACACATACACACTGTGTATACTTTTGCTTCCATTGGTGAAATGGGTGAAAGTTCGCCTCTTCAAACTAAAACCATGTGACGGCATCGACTCTGTATTTCGGCTGTATGTTTGTGTCTGTGTGAGTGTGTGTAAGCGAGAAAACTTTCCGCACTTAATATTTAATTCACTGCACGTCTATAATCGTAATTCATAAATAATCTGCAGAATAAATTTGTACATGCAATACAATTTTGGTAGCTTGGCATCAACATCCTTCGGTGTGCAGCCAGTTAACGATATGCAGAAAAAAGCACACACACACACACACACACATACCATATCGGAAGCAAAGTAACGGAAAGTTTCTACACGGCGAATTACGAGTTTAAGTTTCACTACACTCGAAAAATGGAAAAATGTAATGGGAAGCGGCGGAGCGAAAGGAAGAGAGAAATAGAGATATTGAGTGAAAGAGATGGAGAGAAAATAGTGAAATGCCAATCGATACGAATGGCTCGGCAGGAGTGCGGAGAACATTCATTTGAAATCACTCGAACGCTCTCGCCACTTGTATTTGCATTCAGACGCAGATTTACTTCTCAACCCTCGAATAAAATGTAATACAAAACCATAGTTATTGCGCCAACAGCGATCAACCAGAAGTTTTACTGTGAGTTACTTTATGCTCGCGCATAATGTGCACCCGTTGAGAAGGCAAGTGGTGTGTTTTCCCCAAAAAGGGAGAAATAATAAAAAATCATTTTGCTGGCAATTTTGACACGTTCCACGTACAACTTTTTGCATGCGATAAATTAATTTCTGAAAACAATAATACAAACAACTGACTGAGAGTGTGAATTAATAATAGACTACTTGAGTGCGAAAAATAAACAATTGTTAACTTTAAATTGAACATTTTAGTTTGAATGGTTGTCATCAATCGTTTTGAAATCGAAGTGCTGTTGAATTCACATTGCAATGGGAATATTCTTTTACCGTTTGCGAATTCAGCATTTGAATGCTGATACAGCAAAATTGCGAAACATGAAATAACATTTTCTAAAAAGTGATTTGGACATGTTTTGTTCTACTTGTGCTCAGATTCTATTTAACAACACACAGTTGATTGACTTCGATAGTAGTAGAGAACTGGTCGACCTAGTATTTAGGTCCATATTTTTGCATTTAATTTGTTCATGAAGCGGCAGTATTCCAAAAAGGCATTCGGCGTTACATAGTCATGTTGTATTATATCCAGCATTCGTATGTTGTTGTTGTTGCTGGTGGTACATATCTCTATCATCGATGATTTTCGGCTCCTTTTTACTGCTTTCACCAAATAAGGTTTGAAAATTGAAAATTTAGAGAGTGTTGTTTTTCTCTTCACTCCACATTCATTACGTTCAGGCATTGTTATGAATCTTCAAGCGATGAAGATACGACAATGCCTTCAATTGGTTTTCTCGCTAAATGGGTTATGGCTTATTTGTGTCGAAACATTATTATTGATTCTGAAATGGTGAAACGTTGTTGTGCAATAAGGGCTGGCATCACCATTGTATTCGGTTGTTTATCAAGAAATGAGATCTTCTTTCATGCGCTTATTTAATGCATTTTGCACATAGCAATATTATGTTGCTTGTATCACCCTAAGTAATTTTATGGTGTTCGATTTTTGCTACAGATTCTTCAAATATTAATTCATATTTCTTTCGAAACGACTGAAAATGTTCGAGCAAAAAAAAAACTATCTGATGCTGTTCGCTGCCAATAAAACGGCGTATCGCATTGTGTCCACGATTTATTGATGCAATATAACCGAGAGCCTTTGTGCTGGCTAAGATTCATAGCCCATTGTAATATCCATTGAGCGTTGAAATCAAATAATTACAATCTTAATGAAATTTTTTTTCTGCACGCTTTGCATCAGTTTGTAAAATGTTGTGTTGCCAAAAATTATCAATAAAATCGAACACTTGGTAATTTCCATGTGCAGCCAATAAATGGGATGATGTGTAATTTCCGTGAAATAATAATAATTTTATGGAATATGCTTAATTTCCTCGTGAATGTGATTTGCGGTAAAATCGAGACTACGATTAAAGAGACACAATTCACAATGCCTCAAATGGATTATTCATCGTGGTATCAAACTATAGTGTACACCACTATAACCGCATTCCATTTCTAGTGAAACATTAAAAATTAATTTAAACAATCGAAACAATAATAATTCATTCATAATAACCATTCTCGGTTATCCGAAACCAAAATCATGTTACCACCGATCATTAAAAGTGGTGTGGTCACGGTCTGATACCAAATAGCAACAAAAATATCAATTTTGTTTGACTAATTGAACCGCTAATTTAACGTTTAATTTAATTAGGCCGATTGAAAAAAGTAGTCAGTCTCGGTGCTCGTCCCGTGTACACATCAAATTACCGCCTACATTCGAATAATGGATATTAAGCGGGGTTGATGAATGATTGTCTATAAGAAATTATACTCTCTTTTTCGAACAACAATTAATAAGTTGCTTACTTTGAGGTAAACCAATCGATTAGACCAAATGGTAAATATCAATTATATCCAGAGCAAACATCATTTACCCCAATAACGCCCATGAAACTAATCCAAAGGCAAATAAACACATAATTTCCGTGTCCATTCACTTCAAACGAGTAAATTGAATAAAACAATCACTTGATACCAGAGGACGGGAAAAAATCGCCGCGTCAATTGCGTACGGTCGAAAAAAGTTGGATAAAAAATGATGTTGGACAATGAAATTGAAATTGTGACCATTGGAATAAACAGCGTGGCACGTAAAAATAGCAGGCATTCGATTCGAAATATTGAGGACGTACATATAAAGTAGAGTTACTTTATAGTGAATTATTGATTTTCAACTTTGAAAAATGGATCATTTTCCACTCTGACCACTTTTTTTTGGCTTTTTAATGACCATTTAGTGGAATAAATTTGAATTTAGGATGAGTCAATTCAAAGGTTTTGTATGCCTAACAGCAGATCCCACAATGAGATTATGGATAAACATGTTGTAGCTCTACCACCTGTCACAAACACGAAGAAAAAACCATTTTGTGAGCAGAAGTTATGGCAGCAACAACCTTTTCTTCGTTGTAATGAATGTTTAAGTTAGGCGGATTACAATTTAATGTGTTGAAAATTATGCTACTGCTGCTGATGCTGCTGATGCTGCTGTTGCACAGTCAACAGCCAAGAACATTAAATTAACGGCCAATAATCTTACCGAAAATCATGAATTATGCAAAAAGGTGATGGAAGATGGATAGCACCAAATAGAAGCCGCACCAAGACTTTAATTGAATCAGAATTTGTCCGAGGCATAAATCAGGATTATGTCAGCCCTTTTCAAAAAATTTTGCTCTGATGTGGCGTGTGACATTCTACGGGTTGATCTTGTTGGACAACAAAATTATGAGTATTTGTGTTGTGTCAAACCAAAATGAAAACATTTTATTTGGAATTTCTCGTCCGTTTAGCAATTGGATTTGAAATGCATGGGAAATGTCCAGTTGAACATGGTGCAATTAGTTTGAATAATTGAGATTAAATTAAAATGAAGTGATTTCAATTCGAAAATAAAACACCTTCCACTAAATCGTCACAATAGAGCTCGCAACTAGGGAGTATTTGTCCAATTAGTTGGAATTGTTTTGAGCTAAAGAGGAAATTTATTTGCAACACAGGCATTTCGAGAAACCGAAAAACTCGGAAACAATATTCTCTTGTACACAATGGAAAACTCAGTTGAAAATAGCACATTCAACAAATAACAATTCCGGAGCTTCAACAAAAGCTTCAACACACTTTATTTTCTTTGGAGCGTCAAAGAGGTCGACGCTTGTCAAAAACATGGTTATGTGTGTTTTGGACGATAATAAATGCACAAAGTTGTTTTTACTTCGTACTTTTCCTTCTCTGTCTTTTCACTCGCACCCTCGGTCCCTCTGTCGCACGTCGAAAAAACACTAAACAAAATGAATTTTCACCTTTTCGATCAAACAATGGCAAACAGCAACACCTTCATTGTTCCGGCATGTTTTGTGACCATTTTCTCGGAAACCATTTTCAGAACAATTACATTTTTGACTCAATTTCCAAGTGTGAATGAAGCGATTCAATTATTCAAAACTCTCCATTGAAATCGAATAAATGAACGAGAATGCAAATATTGACATAAATTTGGAAACTAAATTAAAATTGAATGGTATGCACTATGTTCGTGTTGTACGAAGCGACAGAGAATCGATATAGATTCTCTGACTAAATTGCATATTTGAATTAAAGTCAAGCCACACACACACACACACACACACACACACATTCCATTTATGCTGATGATACATTGCGAAAGCTGATTGCACAATGTGTAATTGACTCTCGTACACATTCGAGCTGAGTATATACATATTTGAGATGGGAAGCAAGCAACCAAAATGCACATCACACATATACACACACACAGCTGAACACATATTTGCTCAACACTCGCTCTCAAGACAGCTCAAGTACTACAGCCGTTTTAATAGCAATATTTCTTGTTAAATTAAATCACTTATACACCAGAAAGACAAATGGCAAAAGAAAATTTATCGTACGTAATAAAGCGCATCATAAGTTTTCTTTCACACGCCCCCGAACATGATATTGCATATTGAAAAGACGAGAGCAGTGCCGCCGCCGCCGCGTTTGTCTGCTCTGCCATACACACACACACACATATCGAAATCCAAAATGGGTAGGGAGGAGGTTGGTTTTCTGTGAAGACAGGCGAAATAATACCAACTATTCATTACACGTTTCAAAATTTCGCCTTTGGATGGCTCAATCATGATTCCTTCGGTTTGTCGCTTCGCTGCTGTTAGACGAACAGTTTCCGTATTCATCTCGCACCATTTTTGGATAGAATGTTAATCGATGTGCTTCACTCAAGGCTGCGAGTCCTTCAAAACAATGAAAAAAGAAGAAGGAAAAGCTTCTTCCGAAAACAATTCCAGCAATACAATAGCAACGGCATCTTAAACCAGTCGCACCGCACATATTAGTCAGAGCGCGGAAGAAATTTCGAAGATTTTTCAATGGCACAGAGAGCGAGAGGGGAACACGTAGGAAGCATTGGTAACATTCATTTTGTTGTTTCAGTCCATTCGAAAGAGAGCAAGCTCACGAAGATTGTCTTGTTTCGGTTGAATGGCGCTGCTACGTCAGTTGGGACTTAAGAAGATTAAAACTATAATATTTACGGAAAATTAATTTCATGCCCACTCGCTATCTCCATTTCTCTTTTCTTCTCTTTCTCTCTAGCTCATGGTCGAAATCAGTATGTGTGTGCTAGTACGCTTGAATGCGTCACAAACGTCAATACGAAAAGTCGAGCAGCGGCTTTATTGGCTTTCGGGGAATGGTTCGGTCATTCTCTGCCATTTAATCGAATCATCATACATTGTGTGCCAAAATTTAACCGGTATCATATCGCTCGATGTCGAAATTTCTAAGATGCTTTCTATTTGAACAGTACGTGGGCAAATATTTGACCAATTCCCCGTATACGCTTACCCAAGTGAATGAAATTAATATTATCAAGTACGCAAATAGCTTCTCGGCATGCGTATTTTTTGCTGTCGAAAAAACGATGGATTATTAATGAAGCGAGTGAAGGGACATAATGAACGGTGGTGAATGTGGCACTGGATACATTTCCACCTTTTAAAAATAGCATCGCATACTTTTTGCCATAAAAATTAATTTATTGCGTTTATTGTCGCCGCTTGCTCGTCTAAAATGCTTCTCTTTCTTCCTGTGTTCATGCCGGAATTACGATTTTCGCGAAGTTTATACGATGACGCCGGAAATTGGTCTGAGCGAGAAAAACGGATATTATTGATGATTTTTCCTTGCCTCCGAGCCATTTTATAATCTTAGAAAGTTGATGGGCAACTTCGCTTGTTTGTTGTTTGTGCAAATTTCTTGAGTAGAAAATTTGATTAGAGATGAATCGTTCCATCAGTATAGAGACAGTATGACTTTATTGATTTTGTGCTATTATTGCTGTTGTTGTTGCTCTGAGGGATTGTTGCCTCGTTCCCCTCAATCCATATTTGACCTTAGAAAATTAAACTTGAATGTACTTACTTATAATGGTTAAATTGTAGCGGAAACTCTGTGTCTGGCTCGTTCGAAAATCCACACGACATCGATAAATGCCTTGATCGTGGCGCTTTATATTCTACAATAAAACAACAACAAAAAAAGAGAAAGAGAAACAGTTTTATCTTCTTTGTTGGATCTGTTAAGCGAAATATCATTTTTGAAATGTTAGCGCTTTTTCATTTAAGAATTTATTTGTCATCATTTGCATCTCTCGCTTCAAATTATTTGCACAGAATCTCTATCATTGCAGTGGAGCGCAGAGACAGAAAGAGAAAACATATATAGTTTCAAACTTGACGCTCAACTCAGTCAACTGCAATTGTAATTTGTTCCAAGTTTTTTCTACGTTTTTTTTTTTCTTCTGCCGGTTATTATTGTTGCTGTTGTTGTTGCACTGGCACAAATTTCACTTTATTCCTTTTCGCACTTAGCACCACTATTGTCTCGGAAGTCTTAAGTAGCAAAAAGAACATGGAATAACTTTTAAACAAATCTCACTTTTATTTTGTTTCGACGGAAATAGCGAGAGAGAGAGCGAGAGAGCGAGGGAGAGAGAGAAAAAAGACATTTTTCGTTGTGTTTTTTTTTCCTGCTGCTGTTGCTGTTCACTATTTTACGTGATGAATGTGTCAACGAATGGGGAATTTCATGTGTCTGGCCGTTGAAATTGTGTTTACTTTTCCGAGAAATCAAAAGTGCAAGGTACGATGAAAGTGACATGTCATTGTAACTTATGATTTGAACTGACTGTGATCAAATTCAGCCGGAAAATTGTGTGTATGCGCATTTTGAATGCATTTGTGAAACGAATGAAATAAATGTCATATAAGTAGCGTACATATTAATGTGGTAAATGGCATCAAACAATGCACACGAAGTTTAGCACTGCAGAGATAGTTCGAGAGTGTGTATGTGTGTGTGTGTGTGTGAGAGAGAGCGACAGAAGAAAAAAACACATCACACAAACTGGACCGAAAACTAACTTTGCACAATACGAACTCAAAGAATTTAATAACGAACATGAAATGTTACAAAAGCGTTAAATGGAAGAGGAGGAGGAAGTGGAGGATCAAGAAAACTATGTCAAATGCATAACGAAAAGCGACTACTACTTGATGACATTCACTGAATATTAAAAGCACGAAAACTCTCTAAAATGCAATAAAATGAATATGGAATGTGTTTTGTGAGAATGATAGTGAGTGAGAGAGAGAGAGAGAGAGAGAAGAAAGAAGAAGAGTAGAGAAAAGAGATTGAGTAAGAGAGAGGACAGAGATTGGAAGATCGCGACTGAGTGGGCGAGAGAAATGTGAGAGAGAAAGAGACGAACCGAGTGAAATGCATACAGCTGAAGAAACGCGAAAGCGGAAAGACGCAAATGAAAGAAACATGTTCAATGCAATTCCAGAGTGTTTGAAATAAAACTAATCATAAAGTACGACCACGATCATGCACACTGCACAGCAAACACACACAAACACTTCACAGCTCTGAAAACCGAATCCAAATCGCTGGCATTTGAAATAAACACGAAAAACCGGCAGTCTCTCATGTTTTCCATACACAAACTTTGTAGTGTGTGTGTGTATCGTAGCCGGAGCAACAAAAATTCTTATCGCCAAAAGCTCTCGCATTTTTAATAACACTTCAAAACATTTTTTTGACAACGTTCCGGAAAGCGTTGATGTTTTATCCTTCATTCATTTGCCTGTGATGTGTTCTCTTTCGGGCCGGCGCGCATGGGCATGAATTTAGTCAGTACCGTACGTTTTTTTTTCGTCACTCGATATTTTGTTCGTTTCGGCAAAAGGCGAATATTAAATTTGTGCCTTTGCAGAGAGCAACAATTTCATATCGAAACAAAAAAAATGTATTTAGAGCAACGAAAGTCCGTAATAAGGAGTAAAGCAATCGGAAACTGAAACAAAAATGTTCAAAAATATAAACAACGACGATGAAGCAAAGAAAACGAAAAAAAAAATTGTTGTCGAATATATAGCACAGCAGCTGAAAAAAACACACATCGAGAAAAGCGAACAGAGTAGCAAATGGCAGCAGCCAACGAAGTGAAAACACACGAAACGACCAAAAACTATTTTATGGATTTTGTTTCCTTTCTATTTTGCATCATACTCTCTCTCTCTCTCTCTCTCTCTTTCTCTCTCTCTCTCTCTCTCTCTCTCTCTCTGCTCGTTCACTTCGCTTTCAGTCCATATATAATGAAATCCAAATTAAATGTTCAACAACTATAATCTGCACAGTGCACACGCTACAAAAACGCCGCCACCAAAAAAAGCGAGAGAGAGAAAAAATGGTCCCACACACATACATAATAATTATGTACACGAAAAGAAGAAAAACGAAAAACCATGTAATTATTTTCACATCTAGCTTTCGAGCAACAGCAGCACCGCACGTACCCCAGTCGCAGTAGTCGCGCATCGATGTGAAATCAAAACGTGTGCGCCACAATGGAATGGAAAAAAAAATCTGAGCAAAATACTTTTGGCTACTATAGTAGTCTATGCACCCGAAAATGTATATCAGAATTGGTTTTTTTTCTCACTCATTTTTTCTTTGTTACAGACAGAGAGAAGGGAGAGAGAGAGAAAAAACCGAATCCAAAGCATGAATCACCCAAAACAAGGAAAAAAACAGCAACGCAACCATTCGAGATCATCCAAATTTTACCATACCTTCGTAAACAATTCAACACTACCCACCGATGATTTTCTAATTAAACATTCAGTACGACGAGCAACGAAAAAAAATGAAGGAAGAAAAACACAAAAATTATGCGACCAGAAAAAAATCATGTTCGTTTCGAACGGTCTGTCTGAGGGGGGGATGGAGGAAAAGCGCACCAAAGCCACGCATTTTTTTTTGCTTACACAACGCTCATTTGGAAAAATGGTACATTAATTCCTCATTTCATTAAATCTTTCTCGTGCGCTTGTTTTTATTCCGCTTTCGTTGTTCTCACCTAACTTCCCGGCATTAGCATTTATATTGTGTGCAACTTTTGTTTCATTCTTGCTGGTCATTTTCGCCCGCGCTCATTTTCTTAATATTGGTCGCAATTGTACAGCGGCCATGAGAAAAAGGCAAAACATGGAAAATTATGCATTGTCCATATGTCATCGTGCGCTACATTGAATCGCATCTGAACCGCATGCTGAAAGCAGTTGAATGATCACCGGTTTAATTGAAGTTTTTTTTGTCGTGCTCTTCGAAAGCATTGAACGCTTATTCGCAAGAAACAAATCTAAATAAATTGTTTGTATGAACGGAGGTTAATTGGTTCTGGAACTTATTCCAACTTTCAATCAAAATTGTTTGGAATATTCTGATATTTTGATTATTATCAAGCTCAACCATTTAGTTGATACAGAAATAAATTTCGGTCGATTGCTCAATTCAAAATATGTTAATTGATTTCGTCTGAGAGTGTGTGGCCTGACTTTTTTTTCATGAAGAAATTCAAAATTTCCACACCTCTATCGATGTGAAATCGAAGTACGGCGAGACGTCAAAATCTCCATGAATATTTATGAACTTTATCAAAAAATTGTATGTTTCAAACAAATGTCATAAGCAATGCTCACATTTTCGTCGCAATACTATAACGTCGAATGTATTTTATGCATACATAATTGATCGTCTACGGAGAAACTTCATCCACTTGTGTGAAATAAGGCATGGTCACGACGAAGCCCGCCTTTATATCGATCAATACCGGAAATAGAAAAACCTACGTGTCGTTCAAGCTTCTTCGGTTGCTAACGCTTGGTTGCTACTGACAGAGCTCTCTCTCCATCCCTCTCAACGGCAATCATAATTGTTTGGCATATTTCGAAAATTGAATCCACTGTCCACGTCAATGTTGTTCTGAATATTGCTTGTAATTTTGCGATATGACAGAACATCTCTCTCCCTCCCTCTCTCTCTCGGACAACTGACTAATGAAAATTTTATGTTTTACTGCAGACGGTGTGTTGTCGACTCGGCTTCAACAATTTGAATATGAATCAACAAAGTTTTCACTGCAGCGCATTAATTTGCATTTAATCAATTCGGGTTTTTGTGAGTGCTCTTCATTTCACAACTCTTCAAAATGAGGATAGTTTTGGCTCATGGACGAATTTCAAAAGGTGCAAAACCATTTTTTTGAGGTTAGACTCTATGATTCGCAGAATCTTTCATTAAATTCAAAGAGCACATACTTTCATATTCAGATGTGCTGAAATTATCATGTTTCTGGACGCAAATTCCTATGCAAACTATGGGAATAAATTTGGATCCGCATATTATGAAAAAATACGAGTTTATAAAAGGGAATTTGAGAAAAGAGTACCAATAATTGGATCTGACTCTACTTCTCTTCCTTTATCTTTCGCTGTATCCCTCTCAGTACTAGTGGTTATAGAAAATACAATACAAATCCATTAGTTTCTGGTTGTTTAAGCCGTATATTTTGTCAGTAAAATTGTTTACCCAGAATATGCCTAAATTGATGACCTTTTGACTTACGGAAAAGTTCAAGCTATGGTATGTATGTCGCTTCGACAAAATCTAAGCACACACCAAATACAAATGGCTACCCAATGAACAGATTGTCAGGCATAGGCTATCGGTTGTTCATTAGTGCGCTTGCGAATATTTGTGGTGTGTAGGAAATTGAAAAACTTTTACATTTTGCATCAATTTTGGACCAGTAAATATGGTTAAGTGGCTAATACATCCATGGCAACAGCTCACTTTACAGGACAAAGTGAAAACTCTTCTGAACAAGGAACATCGCAGCAAATCGTATTATGTATTGAATACATTTCTGTAGAATACTGCGCAGAAGAACAACGAAAGCCACTCAATTGAAATGGGATATATTTAATATACTCATGATGTGCCTAACTCTTGCATACATTTCAATATTTTACATTCATAATTTTTTCCATTGAATTCGAAAACGATTTTAGTCAAGTGCGATTTTATGCAAAGATTTAACTCAAATATTTTACTCAAGACTCAAAATTCAATACTCCAACAACTTGATAAATCTTCCGGATTCTATCGAATGATTATTCGATTTCATCATAATGGACGCATATCCTTGCTATTTATAAATAGATTCGAATCGGAACTCGTTGAAAAGGGTGCGAGTTGTTTGCTGAAAACGTCAATCACAGAGAGAAACAAAGAAATATCGTACGTCCTCTTCATGCAGAGTCATGCACGACTATGATTTGTGAATTCTCTCACTGAAAGCCGTTCAGTATGTTCAATGGCTCGAAATTATTCGACTTGTTAATTTTTATTCCGCTCAAGTGGTGTTTAATGTTTTGATAACAGTTGGCCCATAGGCATGTACAAAAAAAGTAAAATAAAGCATAGGAAAAAATGTAATTATTTCCATTCAATTTCAGTTGGAAGAAAAAATCAAATGTTAAAAGTTGCGAATACCACAGAATAGGTCATTGAAACAATTCTGTGAGTTAAACAATGATCATCGGTCAGTTTGCTGTACAAAGCAGAAATTAAAATATTGATAATGGTACACACATACATACATACATACACAAAAATCTAGCGCTTCATTTAATTCACTCCACAGAATGTGTGTGTGTGTGTTAAATTGAATTTAAATAAAATATGTAAATACAATTCACAAAAACGTAAACCGAACAAATACAAATTGTTATGCTGCTATTGAAATAATTAAATTAAATTGCTAATTAAAACGCAGTGTGGAGTGAATGAGGTGGTGCTGCATAAATGAATTCGCATACCGTCATGCATGCTGTGTTCCTTTGACTCCGAACAAATAGAACAAATGCAACGGAAATGGAAATGTTCTGAATTCATTGTGGCGTGTGTAAATTAATATCAACGATATGAAAACAAAAATGGTGGAGCGCGAGATGTTATTGCTGTGTGCGCTCGCGATAATGTGCATTGTGTCACGTCACGTGGATTTCGGGTAGTGGGATGGGTGAGGGCTGTTGGCTATGATTCGAACGAATTATGGAGTGTCAAGAATGACATATTTGGGATTTCATAAATGTCCACAACAAAACCCATTCCAAATTTGCATCGAACGCTCAATTTATTTTGCATTGGTTTTCACACGAAATGAGGTCATCGTCATCGAATGAATGGTATGTTGTACCTTTGTCACATTTTCCAGCTGTGAATTTTTTGGCCTGGAATTCCGTGTTACGTTGAAAAAAACGGGTATTATCTATTCACTGTTTGTTGATGACAACAATAGAGCCGTTGATGGTGTTTTTATGATTTGTAAAAATTATCAGTGGCAAAGATATTGCGTGGGCGTCATGTTTGAATAAACAAATGCCATTGGAATTCATTAACACACCTTTACCGGAAGCGAGGAGAAAAAACTGCTGCCAAGCAAGCATAAACGAAAGTGACATGCAATTAAATCAGTTTTTCCCACGAAGTACATGTGCATGTTGCCATTAGCCGAGCATTTGCATCAACTCATTAATCAAATTTTTTTTGTTTCACCCATTACGCCATAGCGATTTTATCCAGGTAGACACATATGAAACGAAGTTTTTCGCAAAGAATTCCGTTGCCGGGCCACATAACTTATCAGCTTTACACATTTCGTTCACATTGTGGCTTTTCGTCAGACAGATCCATAATTCCATTGAGACTTTATTTCGCATTCATGAAATCGAACACATGTAAATTTTCGTGTCATTCATTATGAACGGCATTTTCAATCATCATTCTCAAAGCCGGCCATATTCATTCATCTGGAATTTTGAATCGATCGCGATTCCATTTGACCCATGATAACAACCATCATCATCCATAGGGATGGATGGGCTTTGCA
This sequence comes from Sitodiplosis mosellana, assembly GCF_009176505.1. Classification (NCBI taxonomy): domain Eukaryota; kingdom Metazoa; phylum Arthropoda; class Insecta; order Diptera; family Cecidomyiidae; genus Sitodiplosis; species Sitodiplosis mosellana. The sequence continues at coordinate 4,486,740 of NW_022595248.1, read as the reverse complement.
TAAGAATGTATATTTTCCCTGGAATGAAGAAGAATATGCACATATGTTTTGCTCATTGTTGACGTCGACGAACGCGGTTTCCGATAAGTTCCGTTGCCAGTGCGAGAACCTATCAATTAAAAACCTATCAGCAACATATTTGACAAGTTGAAAAGTGTTTTTCGATGTACATTCCCATGATGGTAGCACGGTAACAGGTAAATTGATAATGGGTTCGGTAGAGTTAGTGAATGCAAATCGATCGATTGGTGGATGCGGTTTCAGATTCTATGTTTATCTATGCATGGCAAAAATACAGCTTATTTTGTGTGAATGGGTCATGAGTGTACGTTTTTTTCCCTCGTCAGTTCTCGTTTACCGAATCAGACGAAAAAGGTAAACAGAAACCTCGTCGATGGCAAAACATAAATACACATCTCTCTCATCGGGGAATGTGAGAACGGTTGAAGAGAACATTCGAGGCAGAAACAAAAGCACTTTTTGTGCTTGTTGCACGAAGTTTGGCTGTCGGTTTCTTTGTCATGCCATCATATATCCATGACTAACCCATTTTTTTTTCGGTAAAGTCAACGCTTTAGCGCTTGCAAAGCTGCATACAATAGGTTTGAAAAAAAAACAGTGTTTAATTTAGATAAATGAATTTTATCTAGATAAAAACCAGATGAGACCTAATTTTTGTGTTTTAATCTAGATGAAGATAAGATATTTTCTTCAATTATCTTTAGATAAAAAATGAGATAATTCTCGGTTGTTTTTTCTAAAGAAAAAACTAAAAAAAATGGGTAAAAATCTCAAAAAATATTTCTTTCGATATTTCTATGGGTGAGATTGAGAGTAGTGTATGTTTCATTGACTTTGTTACGAAAGAGAAGAGCAAGTTTCTGTCGACTTAAAAATGGTTAAAAGCGAGTATGTTCGTTTTTTGCGGGTCCTCGCGGTTTTTCACGGTTTCCGCGGAACTGATAAAAGATAACAACTTGGTGTCTTCGACAAAGTTGTAGCACTCAAGGTCTTCTATAACATTGCTGAAGTCAGTTATCTCTTATCTCTTATCAGTTCCGCGAAAAGCGCGAAAAATGATAAGAAAAAAAAAGTTCTATATAAAATTTGCTTTTTTATGTGCGCGATTTGCGCGTAACTGATAAGAGATAACTATCTTCAGCTTAGTTATAGAAGACCTCGAGTACTACAACTTTGCCGAAGACACCATGTTGTTATCTTTTATCAGTTGCGCGAAAACCATGGAGACCGCGGAGGCTAGACGGTACTACAACATACTCTACTTTAACGCCAACAGAATCATCAGAAAACATACTCGCCTTTTCAAAAATATAAATCGAAGAAAAAACATACTCCACTCTCAATCTCACCCATAGATTTTTTGCGTTGTTTATTCTCAAATTGCACGAAATAAAATTGATTTTTTGATATTTTCTACAATTTCTGAACGTTTCTTCTTGCAACTTTTTTTTTCGTTCTTTATCTATTGGCAATTTTTTCTATTCCTTTGAAATTTTTAAGTGATTGATTTTAGAATTATCTCAATTTATTTTCAAAGAAGGTAAGATAACATGTAAAAAATAAGATAAAGATAAGATATTTTGACGATTTTCTGAAATTAATCTAGATAAGATAAAAGATATTATCTTATCTTATCTTATCTTTTATCTTATCTAGATAATTATCTTTGTCTAAACACTGTGAAAAAACGACACATTCCATGGAAACTCATTTCGAAATAGCTGCGGTTACAGTCACAAAATACGACCCACATATTAAAACATCGAATGTATCAACAGCAAAAATGAACGTAAATATTGCGATGAACCCTTTTTTGAAATTGATTTTTTTTTTTGTCCCGTCAATAATAATAAATGCCACTAAAAAGTTGATGATTGAACCATTTTCAATGAAAAAGCAATTCTTCGAATCGCCGGATGAAATGGAGAATTTCTCAATTAGTGCTACTGCTACTGCTTCTGATTTTGCTGCTGCTGTCATTGCACATCATACATCTAACTGCAAACACTCTTATACTTGAAACTTTGTTTACATTTCTGTCGAAATGTAATGAATATATAATTCCATTCATTAACACAAACATACATTATTTCGTTCGAATTGAAACCACATTCATTATATTGATTCGATGCGAAGTTTCAAGTTGGAACTGCGTTAATCAATTCGAAGAAAAGTATCCGAGGAAACTTGAGCTTTTAATTTATCGCTTCTTTCCACTCAAAAAATACTGGTTGCAATGATTGCAATTATTTCCAGTTTTATTAATTAAATCATAAATTTTATAATAATTCGATTGCGATGCGCTTCGCAAAGTGTGGACGGGATAGAAATTGATTGCGAGAGATGAAAACTCAAGATGAACTACATATCAATAGCAGACATTTTCTATTTTTAATGCATCCCGCTATCTCCCATTCTCACTTCATCCCTATAATAGCAAATTGCTGCAACTTATTTCGTATTTAGTTTTTTCTTCTCCCTCTCTCTCTCTCTCTCTCTCTCTCTCTCTCTCTCTCTCTCATAATTTATGCTTCCGATCTACTTGCCTCAATCTCATTTTCGTTCTCATTCGTTCACTTTTTTTCAAGCTTCCATCAATATTTATCCTCAATACCCTACTTATGAACCGTATTCTCTATTAAAATCCGCCTTATTTCATCTAGCACGTAGTTTTCTATTTTAGCTGAGATGGAAGGCACTTGGCTCAATTTCATTTACAGCGAATCGCGTTCAAAATTTGCATTCTACGGTTTCTATTTCTTCTGCTCCTTCCGCACCAACGAATCTCCTTGAGTGCAGATTATCCGTGTGCAGAAAGAATATTTTCGTCACGTTGAGCGCTTTACATTAAGACCTAGCTCGAATGACAACGAACCGGATGAACCTACCTTGATATCCAATGTTGCCGGATCTACGTCTGCATTGAAACGAGCCCGTGACCCAAATGTCTCCGGTGCTGACCAGTGTTGAGCATCATTCAAAGGCCGTCCGCGTACGTCAAAGCTAAAAAAAAACGGGAAAAAGGGAGAATGATTGAAAAATGAGTTTAATTTGATTAAGTCAAGCGAAGATATTCATTCGAACGAGAATACTGCGAACGAAGGAAGAAAAAAAAACGTACGCTGAAATGGAAATCAAGCATCTGAATAAATAATTCCTTGCTTTTGCGATGCAAAAACAGTTCTGAAGAAAAAGTTCGTGCAAATTTTGTGTGTGTGTGTGCATGACATAGATTTAGCAACAAAGTCACTGGGATTCTCCTTAAATAAGCTGAACCAGAGAAAAATGCTATCTCAATTATTATCGTTTCGCTTTTAAAAATTTACAACCCATTCAAACGCATATATGCTTATGTGCGCCCGCTCTTTCTTTCGCACACACATAGTTCGGAATTCCATGCAGTAAAGAGTTTCTCTGCTCAAAATAAGAAGAAGAAACAAAACGTTCTGGAAGGATAGTAGAAAGCTTTTTGCTTAATTAGCCCAAACTTGTTTAAGTTGATTCTTTTGCATAAGTTATGAGCCAAATTCGTGTCATGTCACATCCACTTTCATGCACACTGCATGATGAGCGAGAGCGAGAGAGATTCGTTTCCTGCATGCTCTCATTCTCTCTTTTTTCCACGCAGTTGCTCCCTTTCCGCCAGTCATACTGCTCCCTAATTGCTGGAACGGCAACCAACACACACACATACCGAACCCGACAACATTATGAGCAACTGCAATCATTTCGCCTGCCGAAAAAGCTTTAGACAATGTTTTTATGTGCACTTACGCAAACAATCAGTTCATTATTCAAACTTAAAGTTCAACGCGCTGGCATTTTCATACAGTTTGAAATGCCTGTGCCATGGGCACACAAATGTACGTGTTGAAGAGGAAAAAACCAGACACATAATATCCGATAAAATGTTCAGAGTTTATCTTGGCCAAACGATGGAAAATGGTGTCAATCACAAGTTATTCGAGCTGCTATATCTTGGTAAAGGGATTATAAATTCAAGGAAATGGTTATATTGAGCGATTGTGTCACCTGCCACTTGAGCATCGCCTCAAGGAATGCAATGACAGTATTGCAATCAACAACTTTTGGAATATCGCATTGTTTCGCCGTTTGACCATCATCTCCATGATGACAGAAGAACATTTTAACTACATTGTTTCAGACATCATATAATGCACATTTCAACATTTTAGTCGTATTGTTCGGTGAAGAGCAGGCACATATTGCTTTGGATTTGAGGTCACAGCACTTGCATAACTTGTCCCATTTTTCCTTGACAAATGTCTTCTCTGAAACTATTCAAATGATAATTAAAAACAGTTCTCGCTCACTTTGTTTGCATATGTGTACATTTTGACTGAATTGCATGTGTTGATGGTGATGATAGCAAAATGCTTTTGCATACGAATCATCAGATGGGATTTCATAATAGAATTGTACATTTTCATGCTAACAGCATTCTTTGGTTAAGAAATTGTCGTTGAAACAAAACTTTTTCAAGATAATAAATAAGCGAAATGTTTGTGTGTTAGTTGTGCGATAAAATGAGCGAAAAGCTTGAGTTTCACTTTGTTGTAAGGAATTCATTTTTTTGGGGTACAAGTTTCAGTTTTCAGTTGGAATTATGCATAATTTGGCATCTAAAAGATGAAAACCATGTTCGATCACATCCGAGTCGGATTTTTCGCTTCTATTTTTAGCATTTTTTGCATTCACAATACTTAATGGATTTTCATTTAAAAATAATCATATCAATTGATATTTCAATTATCAAAATGCCGCATTGCTGTAGCGTAGCTATTTTTACCATCTGAATAAAGATATCATCGATGGTTGTTTATATTGCTGCCCGTGTAATGGCTTCTCAAGTTAATTTTAGCCGAGTTGAATGCCTTACTACAAAACCAAAAGTGATTCATTGAAATATCTACGTTTCTCAGAAATGATTGGCAGAAAGAAATTCTGCTCACCTTTTTCAATTCACATATAATTTCTCGATACAATTTGCATTCGATTTTTTTACTTGCGCATAAGCTTCATTTCTTCCTATAGTTTTCTTTCAAAAGACACAGTTCATATACCTTCATTCTCTGGCTCTGAGAATTATTGTTACGATTCTCGAAAATGACTTGATATTTGCAGTTATGATTTTGTTTCCCTTACTTCTTCTTCTTCTATTCCTTCCGTAAAGCAATGCTTTGGTTCATTGCATGTCGTTCATGCTCATTGAGCAAATAAAAGCTATAGAATTTAATTACCGAACAAAACTTTACATATATTATGGAATTGTATGCGAGCACAGTGAAAAGAATGTCGCCTAATGCGACCTGTATCGTTGATTCGAGTTTCATAGCCGCAGCAGCGACAAAATAAAAAAGAAAGCAACTCGAGTCACAGTAATAGAATGTGGTAAATGTGGAATGGATGGAATGAAAAACAGAATCATAGATGGAGTAAAGTAAGGAGCATAATATGGTTCATTAAGCTTTTCAACAACGAGTTATTCTATGTGTGACAAGAGTAAAAAAAATACACCCACACAAACACATCGTACAGAGAAAGTTTGAGATTTTAGCAAAGAGAGAAAGTGTGAGAGCGTAGAAAAAGGAATCGATTTTTCAGTTTGTCGTCGATGTGGATTTTTCTCTTTCTCTTAAGCAAATATCGAGTGAAAGCGCAACGGAAATATTTGTCAAGTGCTGAACAACTTGCATTCGAAAATCGAGCTAAAGTCATAGATTTACATTTTCGATGGCGCAATTCAACTTTCAATTCTCCAAAGGAAAAAAAACACAACGAGAGAGAAAGAGAGTGAAAGAATATCATTTTTATGCGGTCGTTGAGTAAATTGAACTTTTTTGTCGAGGATTTTTTTGATTTACAACCAGTTCGTAGCTCAAGTCCCGAAATCTGTTTCGATATCAAACGAAAATGCAACGTATCTTATCAAAGTTGTGTGAATGCTAAAGCATATGCCAATAAAGAGCCAAGCGAGCGAACGAAGTGAGACAGAGAAAGTTTTATCGTTTCCCTGTATCGGATGTTACAATACGAAACGAATTGTCATCGTTGTCGTTAACTTTGGCGATGACATCGATGAACGAGACAATGAACCGCTCGCTCGTACGCTTGCTCTTTCGTCGACTCTCTCGCTCGCTCACTCGCTTGCTCTCTCCCTACATGGCATGGATTTTAACTGCACAAATGCTCGAAAATTATATTGACTCAAGTCTGAAGGGAAGAAGCGAATTCATTCGAAGATTTTCAATTTTCCGTTTAGCTATTCACTTGATGGGATTTTATGTATGCATTTGATAACCGTTGCTCGTTGGCCCTCGTTCCATAATCGAACGAGTGCTGCGCGCACCACCAACAACAGCAAGAAGCAAACAATAAATTCCGAAATGCTCATGCTCAAGAGCACATCCACATTATATGGCAATCATTTCGCATCACTTAAAACAAGCGAATTTATTCGCTTATTTCTCGACTTAGAGCGACGAAAAGTCGCAATCATATATGTTTCGTGTTGTGTTTTGTGTTCGCTTCGGTCGTATATCTTTTGTTTTTACGGCTTGTACAGCAACTTCATGCATTGCACAATCAAGTCAAAAAGGGGAGATAGAGAGAGCTTTTGCGAATGAAACTGTTCGCTCGCGAGTGCAAACAAACATCGTGCACAGAGATGAAGTACTTAAAGAGTGATATAAAAAAATAAAATTTAGATTATGTGCGCAATAACTGTCAACATCTCAAGCACAATAATATGGATCGTATTGCAAACTACTTTCGAAGTGGAGAGCACCGAAAATAAACTCACCCAAACCAATATCAAACAAACGACTAAACAGATGAGAGAGAAAAAAAACCGCGCCAAAAAGAGATGAGTCGATACAGAGAAAGACAGGGACGGAGAGTGAACGAAAAAGCGACATTGTCTGAAATCAAATGGCTACTAGCAAAACTCTCTTCCAAACCATTTAGAGAACATATTTAATCAGCGATGCCATCAGCAATGAATCGTATTTTAACGCCGCAAATACTATTGCACATCTTTCGTTCACACGAACTCACACACACACCAACCAACCAACCAACAGCGAATTGATGCCAACGCTGAACTGGCTCTTGTTTCTTCTTCTTCCACAAAATAATAGATTAAAATAGATAATACCGGCTCTGTATACAATGTGACGCACGATGGCGCGAGACCGTATTTTCGAGCCAAAAGATATACACAAGATATTTGTAAGTCTCTCTTTCTCTCGCTCCCAAAGTAAATTTCGTTGTGTATCTGATGTACCGAAGCGACCGTCGAACATCGGTCGAGAGTAGACTATGAGGTTAAGCAGATAATTCCCTCGTTCAAGCATTTATTCGTTGCCACTTTTTGCTCGATTTCTCTCTGGCCCATCTCTCTCACTCTCTCACACACACACCCTATATCGCCTTCTTGTCGTCGCCGTCTCCTGCGTTCATTTAGCATCCGAATATACATCACAATTTAAGTACTATCATAAGAATGATACGGCATTTGTGCCATTTTCATTCCATTGTTTTAACAAGTTTGTTCTTATTCCCTGTCGATTTTTTTTTCTGTTGTTAATCCCGAGATTTCGACTTGCGTGCAAAGTGTTCGTGGGGAAATAAAAATTTACGCGGCTTATTCAGAGGTGAAGAGTAGCATAGAATTTCTCGTAAGCACCACGAAGAAAACGGGCTCAATTTGTGGTCGAAACGGAGAAGAAATCATTATGAACTTAAAAAAAAACTGGGCAGGGCATTTCCGTTCAAAAGCATTAAATGACATTCGATTACTTGCAAAAACCGAAACGAAGTAAAGAAAAAAAGACGTGCACACCGAAAGTGTGATCAAACTCAACTAAATTCGAAGAAACATTTGTTTTATTGGAAAACTTAATGAAAATTCAATCTGATTATTCCCATTGGATGAACTTTGGGAATTTTTCGAAAGACGACAAATCTACACTCAAGATACGATCGATCGCTTCATACAGCAAAAGAAAGATAGCAGGCAGCATATTCACACAGTCTTTGATAGAGGCAGAAAGAGCAAGATTGTGCATAGGTCTCGAAATAACTATAAATGGCGTGGAACGAAGGAATCATGTGGTTGACAAAAAGCGACAACTGAAAATCGATGTCGAAACACTCACAATGACATTTATTAATGTGTGCGGTCAGTAGGCAGTCACTCTCTCTCTCTCTCCCTGAGTCGCTTTTTCTGGATTCTTGCTGCTAAGAAACATACAATTTCGTCTTATTTTATGGTTGTGCTTAATGAGCAACGCATGCATGCATATTAATGTGTGACCATGGCAAAACGGTATGCTGATGTGTGTGTGTGTGTGTATGTGCTTATGTAATGGATTGAATATTTGCTTAGTCGGACGAATGAACGGAACGGTCGGTTGGTCGATTTGTGCTCGGTAAACGCACACGCGATAAACACATTCGAAATTGGGTTCGAATGGTCTCAACATCTGAACAAAAAAAAAACTTCGTCCTCGTATCCCAAAACTCAAAGTTGCGCTCTGAAGCGAACATTTACTCCATTCGCATCTAAGGCATGGGGTCATAATCATTATTTATTAAAGGATTAAAGTATTTGCCGTAAAGTCAGTCAGAAAGCTCATAATCACCAACGCTTTAAATTTACCTCAAATTTTCGATTATACTTCGTCGACAAGCATCAGCTTTGGAGCGAGATGGCAGGGAACGGGCTATGAAATGGCACAAAAGTATACTACGTACCATTTTCATGAATATCATAAATGCTTCGGAATCAAGGTAAACGCAAACACACTCACACATCCACCATTCAAACCATTTTCCCAGCTAAACACGTCTTTTGTTTGCAAAACCCAAAAGCCGAGCAATTGATCCATTTTTAAACGCAAAGTCTGGTTGCGTGTGGATTTCACGTAATGTTGTAATCAATTCCGACGAATTGTCGTTTTGTGCTGCGTTTGCTCGTTGCAGGCCTCGCCCCATAAACTCCAGCTAGAATATAGTCAGCAATTGTTTTGGCATTCATTTCAAATGAATTCTTCACACATATTTCACACAAACTTCAATTATGCAAGTCTTTGTCTCTTTATTGCATTCCTCAAATTTTCATTGAAGCCAGAGAAGAAGAGAGAAAAATTGTAACAAGAAATTATTTGCTCGAAGTGACCAAAATGGTATTTTATGCTGAACAAGATGCGCTCAGCGGCTAAATTCTGTTCGAGTTGTTGTCACTTAAAAAATTAATCATATCCATCGCATAACCAGAATGCTTTCGACTGACCTTTCACGAGAGGCGGGAGGGATTGGATTGAGAAAGGCTCACTTTTCTATTGCTCCATTGGAATTTCGTTTGAAATGCTTTCGGCTGATTTTTAATTCAGTGCATTCGCAACAAGGCATCTGTAAATTTTCCTGAGAATAATTGGGACAATGTGTTTCATTGGTTTTTCGTTTGGAATTTCCAGTTGTCGGTGTATGTATTTTTTATTTTTTTCATTGTACATTTTGCATTCATCCACAAGCAAATGTTGTTTTCATTCACACAACAAATTCTTCCGACCGAACAATTGAAATGTAGCATTTTGCGGCGGAAAATATGTTTGTTGAAAAGATCCCCAAAGCAAAAAACATGGATGGCTGCATGTTACATCATGAAGAACGTATATCCGGTTTGGGAATTGCAAAATTTCCATCCAGCTCGTTATCATCCATTCCATCAGAAATGTGTGTCTTTTCTTCGGCAAAACATGCTGTCAACGGACGAAAGACAACGACGAAGACGACAAAAACAATGTTTCTTATTCTCATTTTCGGTTTTTTGTTTCTCCCTTTTTCTTGTTGCGCTTCTTGAGATGACAAAATGGCACAAGCATGAGCACAGAGAAATTGCCATTCGGTTGCATCTCTCGAAATCAAATTTTCAACAATTGAAACAATGTAATTTGGTAAGCTCTCGAATGCATAATAACGATGAATATCCTGTGGATGTCATCAAACATTATGACGCTCCGAATAAAGATCAAACGGAGTGATTCTCGTAATTTTCGCAGTAAAACTGCGATTTGAAGACACATCACATTGTCGAGTGGGGGAAGGAGAGACAACGTAGCGAATGCGTATCATGATTTCCACATGTCACATTGTTGGTGTTGCGTCATCCACTCATTCTCTCTCTCCCCTCATCTCTCGCTGTTTCTTGTTCGCTTGTAAAAATCCCTCCAATTAAAGTTTATTCCAATGTAAGCATCACAGATTTATCAACATGAATATTTTCTCATTGTTGAGCTTTGCCCTGGATCTGTATATATTCAATGTGATACGATGTTTTGCTTGTTTGTTTGATAGCGTGGTTTGTTTTGGGATCTTACTTACTTAGTTATTACTTTTATCATCTGGATGCATGTTCGGGGTGTTCGGTTTAATGCCTCTCTCTCTCACTCTTGCATCCACCGCTCTATCTATGTCCCTCTCTCTTTCTCTGTTTTCAATTCAATATTATTGCCGTTGTGCTGGATGCTGTGCACATCCGAAAGTTGCGCACTTCGCAAAGCGTGCGAAATCAGAATTCAATTTCGAAACTAAGTTTTATCGTCGATAGTATATATTGTATTGTGCTTTCCGCAACAGTCAACGATAAAAGCTTTTGACGGGCTTCATGAAGACAACGGCATTGGTGCAAAGTATATAAACTAACGTTAATTAATTGCATACGCTTTATTCGCTAATGGTCTCTATATATTTATTTATTTTTCGTGTGCGCTGCTTTGATTAATGCGCTGTCCTGTATTTGACGAAATCAAATCCCGATGTCATTGGGATCACACAACGGATGGCACACAATATCAATGCTACTTGTCGCCACTGATCATGCTGCAGATGCCGTTACTGCTTGCCTCTGCTGCTGCTGCTGCTGCTGCTGCTGCTACTATTGTGCGGCGCAACCACTAAATGTGGAAATTCATTTGTACCCCAGATTTATCAAGAAGCCCACAAGCAAAGCGATAACAAAAACTCACGGTAATGATTATAAATCGAGAGCGAGTGTCATTTGCCGCGAACAAACACACACTCACACTTGACAGAGTATATGTGTGTGGTATGGAATCTCCAAGCAACAATTTATTGAAAGCAATTAAAAATTCTAATTAAAAAGTACTGCGAATGTAAATTTGGGAACGTGCAAAAAGCCTAAAAGAAATACAAACACAGAGCACCACCATCGGTGGTGTGTGTTTTTCACTTTGTGTTTGCCGAGTGTGTGTGAGAGAGATAGAGAGAGAGAGAGAGAGTGTCGCGTGAACCAATGTGACAAGGATTGTCTGGCAACTTTTTCACTTTCCTACACCGAAATAACCCCATCAACAGCGACAACGACGACGTTGAACTAACGATTCGATTGTTCTTTGGGCGACTTTTGTTGATGTTTATTTTTGCTTTTGGAAAATACGAATTGCAACAATGGGTTTTGTGTCGTTTCAAATCTATTTTTGCAAATGTTTTTTGTCGGTCTTAATTTTCCAGCACAACGTTCACGCGAGACGCTCTGTTCATTTCTTGCTTCGGATTTTGAACGGAGCGAATGTGTCTGTTGTTGTTGTTGTTGTTTGACAAAGCAATGAAATTGCGTGTGCGCGCTTGTGAACGATGTTGTCACCAGATGAAATAGAGACTCGATTTTCGTTAATTTTTTGCTTTCGTCATTCGGAGTTTTTCCTTTTCCTTTTTTCGTTCCACTTTACACAGCTTTCTTCAAAAGTTATCTTTTTTGGAATCGCAATGGGGAGAGGAACAAAGATAGAGATGGAGATGGAGAGAGAAAGAGTTGCGTAGCAAACAGCATCTCTTCATGGAGCATCTTTTCAATTCGGTCGCAGTAATGCATGCCATTCCACTTGTTTTTCCATTCACAATTCGAAAATGGAACGTAAAACTTGATGAAAATTTCCAACAAATAATATTTCAAACAATAAAATCTCATTGTCGAATGGTGTGTTTGTGAGTGTGTACCACAGCCAGCAAAAGTCACACAGCACAACCGAGCAGAGTGTTGAGCGAGCGCGCTCAATCTTTGTGTATGAGTGTGCAGTGTGCACAAACCAGAGTACGAGCCATAAAACAAAAGTTTTCTGCAGTCGATGCAGTGAAGGAGCCAAAAGACACAGAGAGAAAATAACGGAATAATGCAGCGAACAGCATCGTCAAAACAATAAAACTAGAATCAAGCAAAATTGGTCTGGAGATAACATTGAACGAGTGTAAAATTCAAGTGTACATACAGAGTGCGAGCGCGAGAACGGATGGTGAAAGGGAAAGAGAAAGACGACAAGCATCGAATGACATTTTCGTTCATTTTAATTTCGGAATCAAGTATAACTATTTTTTCTTACTTTTGCACTCATTGGCCCTTGCCACTCAAACCAAGAACGACACAGATACAGACAGTAGAAAAGAACGGTGAGGGAATGGGTTGTGTCTGTCTTGTTTTGGTGTACGACACACACACACACACCAAGGATTGTTTTATTCTTCGATGGAATTAGCAATCATTGCCAAATTTAGTGGATATTGCGTGCAGTGATGCCTGAACAAGAAGTGCTCGATATGTAAATAAATGGATTTTGGACAGCTTAATCCAAATAATTCATCACCATCAACTAGATATCGTTGTTTGTTCATTGCAGGTCTCAGCCAACATTCAACCCGGCTGCAATGTAATTGACACACAGAGAGTGAGAGCGTTGAAAACCAAATAGTGAACATTAATTTGCAATGGCAAAACCATAAATTTCCATTGAGTGGTTCTTCATTCATTTTGAAACTGATGCGCAAAATTCCAAGTGCTTTTCTTTTGTTTATTTGTTTGTTCGATGTTTGTGTCAGCGACATTTTCACTTGTCGTACGTTCGTTGCGGTTGCTGGCGCACCATCAACGATGGGAATCTGTCTATCGTTGGGTCACACAATCCAAGTTAATTATATGACAAAAAGTTAGATTTTACTACAAAATTTATTAGTTCGTAGTCTTCCTCATAGTTGAAGAGTTTTCAGTTGGGTCTGTCTCTCTGTCTTTGTGTGTGTTTTTTCCTTTGCAGGTGCATCACTCACAGCGTCGCTCTCTGTGTGTGGCTCATGCCCAATGCGTCTGCTTCATACGGCCAAATGATTTGCCGTATGTTGATCCAACCGATCGATACGGACCAGAACTAGAACTAGAACCACAACCACTGCAATTTAAACCAATTTTTGGAGCATAAACATGAGTTTTGCAAAATTTCCATTATTTTTCACTGTTTTTCATTAGCTCTAACTCGGAAATAAAGTCTGACCTCTCAAAGGTGAGTACACACACACAACTCGTCATTGACATCTTTTTTTCCTCTTCACATTTTCCGTCTGAACATTTTCAATTGATGTGCACCGTTTTGAATGTGACAGACAAACACACAAGAACAAGCTGTAAATTCACCCTACGCTCATTTGATGTTAATAATAAACTAGAAGCGATTTTATGTCTCTACTTGCCGGAAGATTACCTGATCTCATCCGTCAGACACCATATGGAATGAGAGCGCGAGAGAGAGAGAGAGAGCGAGAGAGACACAATTCGTATTTATGTATTTAAGTTAAGTTTATGGATGGTTTTGCTGTTTGATGCTGATTTGAAATACTTTTCGAGAACATTAAAAGTGAGTGTGTGTTTTTCGCATTCTATCGAAATAAAATGCTGCAGTAAATCCCATAATTTGTTTAAATTGAATTGGATGCACAAGTACTCGACATCCGGAATTTACAGTTGTTTTATGATGCAGTCCGTTTATTGTTGTTGCTTTTTTTTATTGTGTGAGTTAACTACGGTACTAATTGTTGGTCGTCATGACACCATCTAAAAATAAATTTTATAAATTTTTGATAAGCTACCCTTTTTTACACATTTTCTGATCATTCCGGTCGTTTTATCTCGAAATTGGCAGTTTTTTTTTGTTTTTCTTCTCTTTGTTTATTCATTTTTAGATTGATGAAGCTTTTTATCCTAAATTTTTGTATACTCAACGCATGGACGCGTGAAAAAGTGCCCATGCTTCAGAATTAAAATGAATACCGAGCAAGTCAGAAGTCAGTTGACTAACAGTTCATTCACGAATCCCGAAGAAAAATTGCCGAAATTATAGTAATTTCATAAATCAAATAATAACGCTGTTTAATTTTGATAATTACATCAGCTTGTTTGATGGCTTGTCAAGGTGAAAAGTCTTGAATAATTTGGAATATTTCGTGAAAAATATGTTGAGCATGTGTTTGCAACCTAACACACGAGAAAGTCGAAAAATTAAGCACACACAGCATACACGCACAACAAATTTCGGCAGAGCGCATTTCACGACAAAACCAAAAACTTTCAAAAGGGAGCAACAGCATGGGGCGGGCACAAAATTGTTGTTGCTGGTGATGATGATGCAGAGGCGGGCGTTTTGCGAGATAAGCGAACCGAGCATTTAACGGGAACACTTGTTTTATTCCAAACGGCAAAATGTTTCAGATATTTGTCGGGTTGTTATTGTGTGCAACGCGAACAGTTTTGTTTTTCTTCTTTTTTTGCGGGGAGTTTTGTAATCCGTTTGGGAAAGCGAAATTAAAACATTGTCTTCAATTAAACTTGGGCGTTGTGTTGGTGTGTGCGCGCTTCGCCTGCTCGCTCTGCCAACTTCTTCAATTTATATCGAGTTTTAATGAAGAAGCATGTAATGTAAACCTCATGTATGACTGCGTTTTGTTCGTGTCAAAAAAGTCATTTCGCAACAGAAGCAGCGCAGCGCAACGAATTGAAAAAACTCGCTCTTGGAACACAGACACACAAACACAGAGGAAAGCGAGATAGAGAGAAGAAGAGCACGGCATGCCGTTTAGAATGCCTTTGACAACGTTCCAAATATATTTTTCCCTCTCTCTCTTCCGTCCTCCCTCTCTCTTCGCCTCCTTTCTCGATTTGTTTTACATTTTAATGAATTTTCTTTCATTTAACAGTTGGATGAAAGTTTGACGTTGGTATGTTTTAATATGCCTGCACATGGATGGCGTTGTTTTTTTCGTTCGTTTCCAAGCTCAACGAACGGTTTCTTTCTCTTCACCCTGGCTTGTCATGTGTATGTGATCTTTGATGATGATGATGATGTGGCATATGTAAAATGAGAACGCTTAAATTGAGATTTGACTGGCGTAAAAATTTTCGGTGTAAATTTCACAAAGGAATTTCGCTACAAACGACACATATGCATTTTGCGTGGCTTTCGTCGGATTTGCACATCACTTCACCAGCTTTTGAAAGTCTCTTGCAGCGTGATGTGTAACTTTCTCTGACATTTTTCTACTTCTCGATGTCGACGTTGCACATAGTGACGGAATTTATGAAGGATATCGTTGATACACTGAAATATCCTCACTTTGATAACATTTCCCTCGGTGGTTGCCTTTAATTTAGTGCTAATAGATATTGCGAAGAGATACCATCGTGCCAAAATATTTCGTCAAAATTATCACTTGAATTATCGAGCTCATAACATTTTACATATCCATAGGAATTCACTCTTCATCATTCTCTTGCATCCAAAGTCTTTTGTGACAGTGATGACGCGGAGTGTGTGTATTTTTGTGATACCGTTTTTTTCACCTTCTCTTCACTTTAAATTGTGAGTAGTTTCGCTTTGAAGTGTAAAGTAGTATACATATACGGCGTAATCAGCAGTAATTAAAACGATAAATATTCACATATAACTCATGGTATCTCATTCAATTTGGTAGATAGACGACAAGCACTTTAACAAAATGCGAGCCAAGTAGAGATTGGATCGACAAAGAGACCCCAAGTACATACATAAAAAAAAGTGTACACAGTTAAGAGTGCTTCTGTGAAAATTAAATATTTCATCCCTTTTGGCATTAAAGAACTCAAACTTTCTTTTCACCATACTCCATTTTACTTTATTAAAAGATTGTAATCATTTTGAGCGAGTGAAAAATGGAATACCAAGAAATACGGAAGATAAAAGAACTCTTGATTCAGACGAGATAAAAATGCAAGATTGACATTTCAGTTTATGGAAAAACGACAGGGTATTCTGTATACGTAGCCAATGTGCGGACAGTTAATTATTCGAAGAAAAAAAACGATGAATGTCACATGAACATTGTTCATGTTGTTTTTTTTTTCTCGCTGTAGCCTCACTCACGATCGCAAAAAACTTTTCAACTTTTGCATACATTTATGAGTTAGATGTGTGCATTGAATATGTTTGATGGTTAATTTTGGCTTGCGGCTCATAGCCGTCTGATGCTAGACACTTTTGATGTTTGACACGTGAAATATCTACTCATCACAAAGATCCAAGGTTGGAGCATGCTCTTTGAGTGTTCAGTAACATCCAAATTGTCCATCATTACATCACGAGTCATCTCGATCCATCATGTGCCTAAATGGATTCTGTGTGAGAACAGTACGTATATATTGACCGTAGCCATCGCAATTTTTTTTGAATCTTTTGAAAACACATCGAATTAAGTGATGCAGGAAATTCAATTGAAACTCCTCACCTCCAACGAATAAAGCTCCATCATTTCTGTTCAAAGTAAGACAAATCACACTTTCACCATCCACGTATCCATTTTTTAAGTGGATAAGCGTATCATTGTAATCATGTCGGTGAGAAATTCATTGCGATAGAAACAAAAATGCGCGGGAGAATTGCTCTCATTTCAACCAAAAAATAAAAAAAAATGGTTGAAGCTTCGTGCCTTCATTTTTGAGCTAGACGTCATGCATATTTCAAATTCCAAATCACACGCTCTGACACATTTATCCAACAGGAGTTTTATTTCGTATCACTGGAAATTATGTGATTAAAATGCTCGGTATACATCAGAGGTTCCAGGGGTGGAATTCTAAGTCATTCCACCAAAATCGTTCGGAATTATTTTTTCGTACATAAGACCATATTGGAGTGAAAGAGAGAGATTCCACTGTTTTTCAGCGTTCCATCGGAATTATTCCGATAACTCGAGGAAGAGTGGAATGTGTGAGAAATAATTCCGGTGGCACGCTGAAAAATAGTGGAATCTCTCTCTTTCACTCCAATATGGTCTTATGTACGAAAAAAAATAATTCCGAATGATTTTGGTGGAATGACTTAGAATTCCAGCCCAGCAGTTTTTTTTTTCCTTTTCTCTGCATGAGCAGTATGCACTATGCAGTGGATAAATTGCCATTATACGGATTGTTTCACACTAGTGGTAACATTCTTGCAGTTTCATTGTGTGTTCCATGCATTCGCTACGTTTGCTTTTTCATTGTCTTCGTTTTGAGCACGTAAATTAATATTTAACTAAAATAGTCGTGTCGGTTTTAAAATGTGAGGAAAAAAGAAGAACAAAAAAGGTGCATGTTTGAGTCCAGGCCGCATTTCAGTGGCATTGAGAGCGCCAACATTTGTCATGTGCTCGACTCACTGGGCGAAAAACACACACACACATACACACACACACATCGGCAATCATCTAGTGGATGTCATCCACAATCCACATATACCTGTGCAATATGCGTGTAGGTATAGCTTACAAATCCATTATTCTATTTAACGAAGCTAAAATGAACATCCTGCGATGAGATAAAATTAAATACATGCACGGACTTTGCTTGTCTCTCTGTCTCACCGCCTCGTTTTCAAAACGTAATTCAAATGCTGCATATATGGCAGAGACAGAGTGAATAAGGCATAGATGCGTGGTTGAGCAATTCCAAAGCAAACTTCATTTTGTGTGTATCTCGTCACAATTAGTGCAGTTACACCCAAAATTATGATGATATTTAGTGCATTCGCTCTCGTACCTTTGACTGATTAGCATTCTGAATGGAAGTAACGCCTTTCACTGCAGATAATTAAATGTTCCTTTGACGCGTGGTAGATTTTCTCTACAATGTACTGGATTTCATTTCACTCAATGGCAATGCTATAATCCCTGTTATTACATACAGTCCAAAGCACAAGTTAAATACAATCCGAATGGAAATTCTATGCAGTCGACGATACTTCCATCAAAAGTGCACTTGTTTTATTAGGGTTGATCACAGGAAAAAAAGAGAGAGAGAGAGTTGTGGTCATAAGCAGAACATTACAACCAACAACAGCAGCCACATTTTACAATCTCTGATTATTCACAACTTTGATATGATGATTCTCAGAAAGTTCCCTACCTGAGAGGAAATAAAATTTGTTACAGAAAGTAACAATAGTTCTTTCAATAGTGAAAGAAAAAAATCAACATCATTAAATGGTGAGGTAATTATTTTCATTAACTGCCAGTGCTAACTCAAGTTTACGGTAGTTTTTCACAGATTTTGACGAACCAACATTTTGGTTATGTAGAGAGAAAAATCAAAAATGTTAACGTATTCACATTTTATAATTGCTTTTTTCCACCACAGGCCAAATAAATATTACCCAAAATTTTCAGTAATTCAAAATATTTCAGAAATTCCGAGTAAAAAAAGTGATTAAGTTAATCAGAATCAGTCAGCAAAATGATTGAAATTGGATAGATGCGGCAATAAATATTGTTTCATGCTTTAATTAATCGATGCGAAATCTGGCTCTAGTGATTTTGACCATTATTATTCGAAAAATGTTTCATTTTACACCAAAAACATGATTTGTCAGAGCCCGTGAAAATTTATTTCGATGGTCGACACGAAGTGGTGCTCTGACTAAATAAAAAGTTAACATTTAATTTATGACAGTTAAGCCTGACTAAAAGGGTTCGATTCAGAGTTAGAATCGTATCGTTGGTGTAAATTGTACGTAAGATGGAAGTAAAGTAACGCGTTGATAACAAACAGAAAACAACTAGGAGACATGATGAGGATGAGAAGAGATTGTAAAAAGGTGTTTCGAAGCGTCATGACGGCAGTAAAATTACACACAAAACTATACCCATGGCAAAAAATTTGAAACAACAATTTTTGTTGTTATTGTTCGAGGCGTCGTCTGTTTTTATTCTCTCTCGCCCTGTCTGTTTCTCTTTCTTCTCTCTCTCTCAACATATTTTCTATGCCATTTTGTCGGTGAGATTGCATTCTCGGAATTCGGTGTGTTTTTGTGTATGGTGTGAGTTGGTTCTATTGCAATCGTATGATTTCACCGTTTGTTGTATTGCTTTTATTTGTGTTTGTCGTTTGTTTTCATTTCGCTTTGGCATTGTTATTTTTAAATGTTTCGTTGAACACGGATTCGTGTGTTTGTGCACGTTTCCATTTCTATTGCAATTTTACCTTGCATTTATTTTTGTTGTCTACTCGGTGTGTATTTTTTGTTGTGTCGGCCAGGTCAAAGGTGCTTTTGTACTGCCGTGACATGTCCTATGCCATGCGAAACAGACAAACCCATTTATTTGGCAGAGAGCGACACAGAGTTTGAGAATCGAAAATGGCAAACCGGAATGGAATGAAGAGGAAATCAAAACTGAAAAACCAACACAACGAACAAAACAATCGAGTCAAAAGAAAACATCGAAACATTGGGATTGAGTCGCAAGCATAACACAAACTACATCAGCAAAACGAAGCCACAGAGAACGAAGAAAAAAAAAACGATGAAGATACATTCATGCAAAAATATCGAATGGAAGGAAGAGGAGGTGGGAGAGATGAGATGAGAAAGCACAGTGAACGGAGCACAAAATCCGACAGACTGTGATAGGGAGGCAAAACAAATTTTGCATCTGTTTCGTATGTTGCTGACGGTGTTGTTTTCGCCATTCGGGTTCTCTACATTTAAATAGGATCACTCCAGAACTGGTTCCCATTCCAATGACAGGCCCAGCTCAAACGGATCTCAACATCACTTTGGCATTTATTCAAACTAAAATGAATATATGAATGAAGCTAATTTTATTGAATTTTCGTTTTTTCCTTCTCTGTTGTTGCTGATGCTTTTTTGATGTCCTACTGTTTGGTCATATTTGGTCGAAATCGAACATGAAAAACAAAAGCAAAAGCTGCTTGTTTATACGAACTGTGTATCAATGACCTTTGTCGTCGGTTTTTTGTCCTATCCGATTGGACCACTTAACTGGTAGACAAAAGACCATGGAGGCAGAAGCATTGTATCGAAATGAAATTGCGAAGGTGCAATATAACAAACAACTACCCACACAATTTGGTCAATAGCTAGCAGCTCATATAACAAACCATACCATCTCTCTCCCTCACACTCTCACACATTCATATTTTCCAAATTTATTTATAGAATGTAAACATCGCATTCATTTTTGTATGCAAAGCACATGAACAGTTTTATGTTGAACTAAGTCGATACAATGACTATAAATAACAATTGCTTGATATTTGCCATGATCTATGAGTTTAAGTTTTGCAAAAGGAGAGCACAAAAGTAAACAGTAAGCAGCCATGAGTTGTGTAGTCAAACAATGTAGCGCACAGACACTATACAAATTATGATTGATTTTCGATGGGCCACCTCCCCAAACCGGCTATAAATATTCATTTTGCATACGAGGAATTTTTCGTGTTTGTGTGTGTGTGCTTTTGTTGCGAATGAAAGTGATATCGTCAACAGAAAAAGAATCCGCTGAGTCGTTTGCGAATTCAATGCACTATCAGCACAAGGTTTCGCATATATGATGCTGGTGACAGTGGTGGTGTCATGTGTAAATAAGCTCACCATGCCGCTTCTGTCCTTTACTGTCCAAAGCCTACTGATAATAACGACGGCATCACAAAAGAAACTTTTCGTGGCGAATCGTTATCATCGTTGGCTGGCTCAGAAGAAACGGCACATGCATAGTGTGCTGGTGGCTGGAAGTTTTGTCAACAAAGGACCAACCGTGTGCGTTTCTGATTAAAAAAAAAAAACAAGCGAATAAATCAAAATAACTCCACGTCTAATGCACGTTACTGTACCAACGAGCGCGTGGGCAAGCAACCAGCTTCATTACCGCCAACCAACGCTCACAGTGAATTATGCACTTTTCCTTTTCAGTCGGCTCGTCTTTCAATATTAATTTTACGTGCGGGTGTTAGTTTATGTGTGCTTGGTGAATATAATCGATTTTTACTTAATTACAACCACCGATGACTCTTCACCGGCGACAAAAATAAATCACCATCCGAATCGTCCGAAACAACCATCTAACATAAGTGAGCTTTTAGCATCACCTTCTTCTTATTTGGATGTGGTAAATGCCACATTTTTCACCATTTTTACGACATTTAAAATAACAATGGCTGTTGCAAACAAAAAGAAAAGTGTACAGAAGAATTTGAAACCACTCAAAATCAAATGGTTTTATTTGAAAAAATTTTAACACAAAAAACGAATGCAAATGACTTTTTCAATGGTAAATTAGATTTAAAAAGTTTCTCCATTTCAAAATGAATGTCATTTGTTGATGGGTTGCCAGTTAATGAAAGGCGGAATTTATTCGTTTCACAGTGAAATTTTATGGCTGTGTACAACGATTGACAATCAATGAAATAACGACCGGCGTATTCTCAATCGTCGTCTTTCTTCTTTTTTCCCTGCCGCAGAGCTCTCGCGATTTACGACTCACAAAATGTTTTGTCTCATTTGGATTTTCGATGTGATGGTTTCCCGCTTGCAATGTTCGTGAAACTCGCACGCGCGCACCAGCTAGAGCCAAGCGCGAGAAGGTAATAAAAGTAAAGGAGCGTAATCAAAAGTTAATTTGTCATTGTAGAGCATAGCATCGAGCAGTGTGATGGGCAGGTTGATTAAATTAACATAACAATAGAAGTGAACATTTGCCATTTACATTTCATCTACAACTCGGAACTGAATGGAATGTAGCCATTCATAGTATAGAAGTGCAATCGTCATTGAGTGGCTCATTCGAAAGCGAATGGCTGGTTGTGAGCGTCTCTCTCTCTCTCTGTGTGTGTGTGTGTGTGTGCGAGGGAGAAGGCGAGAGCATGAGAGCAGAGGCGAGTAAGTGAGTCTTGTCGAGCTGGAAAAAACAACGCTAACGGCATAGCACAACAACATCATTCAGCGTCAAAACAGTAACAATCCAATAAAGCAAATAAAAATGTTGTAGACTATAGGACAACACAATGTGGAGTAATAAAAATACCTTGGCGCGTGCACACGAACCGAACCGAGCAATTTTCAGCGAAGCAAAGAGAGATTGAGCAAAGCAGCACAACGAAGAGGAGAACGATCGAGCGGATAGAAAAGAGTGAGAGAAAAACATTACTGAATTACCGAGACATTTAGCTTCATTGCGTTGAGCAGAGAGCAAAAAACAAATACACACAGAAAGGGAGCGAGCAAGTGCGACGCAATTGGAAGTTCCAATTTTGAACAGAAATAAAAACCGCCGAACATCAAGCAGCCACAAGGAAACTAGAAAAACAATAGCAAAAATTGTCAAGCACCCACCAAAATGGGTGGAATGGGAAACGTGTAACCAAATGTTGGGGCCGCAATCATGGGGAAAATCGCTAAGCGATGTGAACCCAACGAACGAACCGAACGAGCAACGGATCGGAACAGAGCACACGGCCAACATTAGGAAGAAGAGTGAGAGAGAAAGAGAGAGAAATTATGCTGAGAAAAAACAGCAAATCGTTTTGCACGAAAGTATTTGTTCGAAAAACTATTAAATAAAACGTGAACAATGCGAAAAATTGTCAATTTTACGGTACTTCTTGATGGCTGTTGTTTGTTACCGTTGCCACCGCTACTTTTTTCCCCTATTTGTAGTGTTTGCCGCTTACGCTTTATTCGTTTATTGTTGTGTATCTAGATGTTTCATTACAGAATTGTGTTCCTGTGCGTTGTTTTTGCTCACACAGTTTTTCTTCATTTCTATTGTTGTTGTTTTTTTTCGTTCGTTCCTTTTGAGATTGGGTGTATGTGTTTGCAGTTTTATGCCGTTTTATTTGTGCTCGTTTCTGTATTCGCATTTACACTAATTGTAACTTTGGCGTTTTTTTTCACTTCACCAGCAATTATACCGTAATAAGTACACACACACACACACATTTAGCCTCTCTGTACATTTGCCCTTGTTTTTTTTTCTCTTCTCAACTGTTTTGTTTCGATTCTCCAATGTGCTGCAATCTGAAGCGCTTCTGAACAATGCGAAATAAAATGAGAACGTCGATTTAATAACATTCCAGTAGAAAATTTCTGCAATTGGATGGATATTGTTTTGTGAATCAAAAATCATGGATCAGAGTTGGTGCTG
This sequence comes from Sitodiplosis mosellana, assembly GCF_009176505.1. NCBI lineage: Eukaryota > Metazoa > Arthropoda > Insecta > Diptera > Cecidomyiidae > Sitodiplosis > Sitodiplosis mosellana. Next base: position 4,463,409 of record NW_022595248.1, on the reverse strand, counting down.
TTTGGAGTGCACTGAGCGAGCACCAACTAATGAATGGAAAATTGGTGTGCATGCTATGAGTTTTTTCTTCTCTCTCCCCCTCTATCCACAATTCCATTATTTGCAAGAAATTAAAGCATTTGAGGTGGAGAGAATCGACTTGGAAACTTTAATTAATTCCAAGCGCTTTTTTCTTCGCTCTCTTTCTTGGTTGAGTCACAAGAAAAGGCTATGCGAAAATTTCAATTGTATGCAATAATTCAGACTTACCTGTATAATGGTATGCCGGCATCGTCGCGAAACCACAAAACCATGTAGACCTTATCTCTGGACGGAGGTATTAGCGGACATGGCAAGGATATTCGATTCCCTTCAACAGCCTGTACATCGATCGTTCGCACTGCAACGGAGAAAAAAAGAGAAGAAACATTGAATTTTTACGAAAAAGAGAATCGCTCTTTTTTAAAGAGAAAATTAAAGAAGAAATTCTAACGCCCCGGAACATTTTTCCAAGCATGAAACAGAACACGAAAAAAACATCCCCAAATGGTCGAACATAAATATTATAAATTACTGAAATCACATTATAAAATGGTTGTAGCGAACAAACGCGTTTGTACCAAATGACTCGTGAACGGAATTTAAGTGGCCGCACATTCAAGCTGCGCGCGCGTTCACCACCATGAAAACCATTTAATATTCAATCAAGCCAAGTGGCATAATAGCGTCGAATTTCTAGTTCACATTATTTCTGTTTTTCTTCTTCATCGTCTTCGTCTTCTTCTGCTTTACACCCAATCCAATTCATCCATTCGCTCATTTTGCACACATCGCCATTTCATATACAGAAACAGAACAGCAAAAAAAAAACAACGACGACCAAGAAAAATGGTGAAAAATCATAATTAAACAGTACTTTTTATGTTAAGCACTCGTGCGCTTCGACTTCCACACAGATTGTGTGTATGGGCTATTCTTTTTTTTCGACTGCGGTAGAGAGAGAGAGAGAGAGAGAGAGAGAGAGCGAACGAAAAAAATCTTCGAGATTATTTTCAAATGTTAAACCATGTCATGGAATACCAATTGAATGCATTTAGTGCATACGCAGTGTAGTGCAATGTGCGAGCAGGCGAGCACATCGACCGAAATGTACGTGAATCCATCATAATTATGGCTCTCGCTATTTCATAAATTTTCGCTTTATTTTAATTTTGCCCCGACCAACACACGGGTTCGTCGTCGTTTTTTTTTTTCCTTTTTTTGCCAACACATTTCTACAGTAGCAGCTCAAAAGCCAGTGAGTTTTCGGAACAAAAATTCTTTTTCATCGCCAAGGGACAACGGGAATTGAAGAGGTAGATAGCACTCATACATATCAGTCAATTTACAGAGTCGAAGCTATATGTCTCATTACTTGGTACCAATTAAAATGATAACCATTCCAAAATCCACCGAATTGTCATTCCACACATTTGAACTCTTGTTTCTTTTTTTCTTCGCATGGTTTGCGATTGTGATTCTGGTGTGTGATTCACTTCATTACTGTGATATCCGTAGTACGGATTCCGTTCAAACGTCTCGTTTTTCGTTCAAAGTTTTCCTGTATCCGAAATCTAAAACGTGTTGTCCGAATCACATTCTATTGATGGAATGTGTAATGCCCGAGGAATATTTGTGAATTCCAAATGCAGTCAAGATTGAGAGAGTGTGAGCGAGTGAGAAAGAGAATGCGAGAAAGAGAATCCATTGCAATTGTGCTGGATTGATTTGGAATGAAAACACGTTTCATTGCCGTTGGTTTCTCACTCTGCCCCTCTCCTTATGTGTGTGAGTTGCTTTTCGTCGCATCCGTTTTGATTTATATCCATATCGCCGTTCGTATACGCTAGCATTTCGTCGACACTTAAAAGCGATTCGTTACTCGCTTCTCCTTCTTTTTTTTCCGTCTTTTTAAATATGATTTTTCATTAGGAACGTGAGAATTTTGCCAATGATTATCAACTCAACATTTCACAACTTCAATGTTGATGCTTCTGCGGCTGCGGCTGTTGCTACTATGGGAGTGTGTTTGAGATTAATCGCATGCGAAAAATATTGTGTGCATTTATTTCCGTCATATTTTCTCTCTCTATTACTCTTGCTTGCTCGTTCCGTGTTTGTGTTTGTCGAAAATCCACTTCATCAAAAATATTTTCCTTCTTTCAATCGGAAAATCGTTATCAATACAGATTTTCTACGTCTTCTCATGCTCATCAATTCGAACAATTGAACGAAAAGCGTTCAAGAAAAAACTTTTACTCTTGCATTCTGCTCTAACCAATAATAAATAATACGAGAGAAAAGGAAGAATGAAGAAGATGGAAAATTGTAAGTCAAGGAAGAGAGAGTTAACTTTTATTTACCGTGAGTCAATAATCAAAATGCAGAAGTTATTTCGGGAAAGCGAAATGTCTTGCACAGTGTGCGCTTCGTTGGTGGATGCAGCGCAGCGCAGCATCGATCGAATTACAGTAAGAATAATCTTTCATTCGTTTTTCCAAATCAACGCATAAAAATCAATCAATCAAAAAATCGACGATGGGAAAAAACACGCCACACACAAAACGGATACTGAACGAGAAAGAGAGAGAGAGAGAGAGAGAGAGAGAGAGAGAGAGAGAGAGAGAGAGAGAGAGGCGAGAGTAGGAAAAAATGGTTCCGTGCTCAATGCACAACCTCAACATCAGTAAATAAAAATTTGATAAATGTGAATTTGTTTTTTTTTCTGTTTTTTTTATTCTGTAGGAATGCGGCATCTCATATTGCCATTCGTCAGATTCACACATCGATTGCATTGTCATAAAATTTCACACACAGAGGGAGAAAATAAATATCTATAAGTCGAAAAGGAACTGGTGTGTTTACGTTCGATTGATTTTCGAATGCGCTCGCAGAATATTCGCAGGCTCGAGCGCACGCACACAGCCATTTTTCTATTTGATTGAACGTGCAGTGCACAACGAGAGAGCACACAAAGAGCGAGCGAACTGATTCGAATGCAGGAAAAATTATTAATTCAAAATAAATCGATCATACTCGGTTTTTTGATGAGCGAACAATAGCACAGTGCGAGCGCTTTCATACGAATTGCAAGAGCTTTCACAGGAAATGCGAACAACACGAACAAAAAAAAAATCGTAGTCGTAATTTTTCATATTTTTTCGCGGAAGTTTATTTTATTATCGCGAGTCCACATCCGGCGGTGAAATATTAAATGATGAGAGGTTTTTTTTTCTCGTTTGCTCGTCCAAGTTTCGTGGTTTATGTGTGCTATTTTAATTCGAACATTCTTCGACTATACCAGCGCACACCGGATACTCACACACGGAAGATCTTGGTATGGGAATGAAAAGGTCACATGCGAAGCCATCAGCGAATTACGAAATCACACACACAAACATCAGTTTCACATTCTAGTGATGCGATTTGCATGCGCTTCATTATTCTATCGTTCGTGGTGGGATGCTTCAAAAGTAATCACAGCATTTTGTTACATATATTTTCACTTCATTACACGACCAACGAGAGATGCAACTTTGGATGAGTGTGTGTGTGTGTGTGTGTGTGTGTGTGTGTGTGTGTTTGTCAATGAATGTGTTATCGTTGCATTTGTGCATTGAATGTTGAACCTCTAACTCGGCAATCGTTTACGACTCTCACAAACGGAGAGATGAATTCGTCAAAGAAAAATTGAGATCACGTTTATCTCATTCGAACAGTCTTTCGGTGCTTCGTACGCAAAGCGATATTTTTTGTTCCCTTCATCTTCATCGCGTTTGACACGTCGTCAGCCAAAGACTGGCTGTTAAAATGACAAAGTGTTCCGAATATCGGAATGTCAAACAAGGTTGTATGTGTGTGTGTGTGTGTTTTTAGTGCTCACTCACGTTTTTAGTGCACATCCTCGTACAACCAAATTGAAAACTTCGACACACAATGTTATCCCGTGGAAACACAAATAGTTTCACTTCTTTTAATGTCCTTTGCATTTTGCTGTCAAAAAGGAGCAAAAGAAGATGATGAAAATAAAAATGCATGGAAAACGCAGCAACAGCATCAGCATTGGAATAGCACACACAATGATGAAATATTTGCGAGGCACGTTTGCAATTTTAATGTTCCTCTCAAACCGAATGTGTGCGCGCCATGATTGCACCCAACCAAAATTCATAATAGAAATTGCCAAAGAAAATCTGAGCACGAGTATGCAAGAAAAGCCCGAATTAAATTATACATGGACTTGACTTTTTTCACTTTCTCTCTCTCTCTCTCTCTCTCTCTCTCTCTCTCTCTCTCTCTCTCTCTCTCTCTCTCTCTCTCTTTCTCATCAGTGAGTGAACGAACGATGGAGCGACAAAGAGTATTTGGGTTGGTTGTGTTTGCTTGTGTGTGTGGTGTGGCTCAGCGCTGACGTGTATTGTATCCATATTTCAATTTTCATATGGAAATTTTTGGTAGGAAAACGTGCATATTTGAACAGGTTCAGTGTAACTGACAAAATTGCGTTTGTCATCTGGATTTATCTATAATTGAAATCAATTATATTGTATTCACAATGCACATGTTACAAAGCGACTAACAATAAACACGCTGACGGATAGAGGGAAATGACAAAAAGCGATGGCGTCGTTGTCGTGTGCATAGACTGCATTGTAGTTACCTACATTTCAATCAGAAGAGCAAAAGAGCGAGAGAAAGGAAGTGCATTCGGTATGCACAAAAACTCAGTGATATTCACCAATGATGCTGTGAATTGGTCAATTGAATTCGCTATGCGATAGAGGATTCCATCACAAAATTTAATTCCGCACAAACGGTCCCTGTGCAATACGTGGAGTGAACGTACAAACCTTGGATCGCATTTAAAAAAAAAATCGATAGCAAAAAATCTCCACACAGAAATGAAAATATATATCGATGGAATATGAAGATCAGCTTGATTAATTCAACGGGAAGTTTGTGATTCGGCGAATGAATATGTACGATTTGCTCAAGTGTGTATCGATATGAAGTGGAGACAGGCTTCGGTGCATTCTTTGCATTTTGCTTTGGCTTCGCAATATGCAACCGAACCGGCGAATGAGCAAAAAAGCAACTGAATGTTTCGTTCGATACAGGTTCGAGAGTATGCGATGCAAACGATTGCATGCGCTTCGTTCTCCGCACGTATTTCCATGTTCATTGATCTGTGAATATTCATAGCTTTTGTTGTTTAAACATTTCATGAATGCAGCATATTTCTGTGGGGATTCTTGTGGCACTAAGACAATCGGCACCGGAAAATTTTGCTTTTCTTTGCCCGTTATTCGATTTCTCGCTCTTTAATTCGGCTCTTTTGTTCCGAGCGTACAAAAGCTTTAAATAGAATTTTCCAAAGCGAAACCCATTCGCTTGTTCAATGTTTGATTGTGCATTCATGCATGATCTTTGGTGCGGTTGAGATGCTCATGATTGAAAAATATTAGTTGCAACAGCAAAGGCATTCCATTTTGCTGCTGCCAGTTAAGCTCAAAGCTTAAGCACATAGAGCAACATGCATCTGGATTTCAAACCATATTTCAACGAGAGAGAAACAAATTTTTGTCAATCAAAGCCTAATGCATGTAAAATCAAAGCTTTGCTCTATTTTTTTTCCTCGTTCGGTTACGATTGGCGAAAGTCTCTTACGAAAATCTGTGCATGGAAAGCGACACATTGAAAGATTTATGGCTGATACTTAAGCACACCTGTGCTTTCAACTGGTACATACATGGTACCCGATCATCTTTCATTGCGCCGAATTGTGTAGTGCATTCGTGCTCATGGCAGCTTTTAATGTGCGACAAAATTGCACAACGTCGAAAAATATTCGGTGTGCAACTGAAATAATAACAGCGAAATTGTGTTAATTTTTGCTAGGTAATGGGTGAGTGTGTGAATAAGAGATCCCTCTCTGAGAGGGGAGTCTGCATGAGCGCGGAAAAGTGAGTGTGTGAGTGCGAGAAAGAGTAAGAGAGGCTATGCGCTTGCTTTTATCGAAAGGTCACGAGTTTTAACTGTGTACCAACAAGTGTAGTTCTCATCATGGCGCGATCTACTGTTCCGTTGCGAGAGACACGCACAAACTCACACACAACTTTATAAATAAATGAAACATAAAAGTGATGAACAATTTTTTTTTTGTTCATCAATATGAATTTTAGTCGCGAAAATACTTTGCCGCCGCATACACTCCAAATAGGTATTCAATTATACCTATATGAACCGAAGCACATACTCATTACAGAGAGAGAGTGTGTGAGAGAGAGAGAGAGAGTGTGTGTGTGAAAGAGAGAGAGAGAGAGTAAGCAAGAGACAGACATTTTGAATTCATTAAATTAATTAAAATTTAAGCTATTTAATAAATCTTGGGTGCAGCCGAAAAATTTATACAGAAACACACACTACACTATACGCGCGGTGAAAATGTTCCCGTTGCGATACATATTTTATTATCGTAATGGAGAGAAAATTTTCTACATTTTAAAACAAATTGTAGCAAATTGAACGCAGCCGTTGCACTAACTGTTTAAGTATGCATGCGGCCGCTACCGTCGTCGCTGCCACTGCCACTGCCATCGTCATCATTATTGCCATTGCTGATGTCACCACTTTCAATACGAGCGCAATTTGTGAACGAAAATTGTTTCAATTTGTTCAAGGGAATGTGGCTTGAAGAGAATGAAATAAAAAATTATACCGGAACAAAAAAAAGTCGTCGGAACGACGAAGCAAAGTTGAAAAAATGAAAAAAAAAATCGCGCGCGCGACTCAAAACAAAACTTTCGGTGAAAATGATGAAACATAATAATAACTTTGCTATATTCACCACACAGCGATGAATGCTTACAATTTTTGTTCGTTCGGTATGTATGCACGGAAGAGCCCGCGAGCGAGCGTGAATTTGTGTGTGCTTGGCAAATGAATAACTTTATAAAGACTATGTGTGTGTGTGTGTGTGTGTTGCAGCAGCATTGCATGGCATAAACTTTTCAACTTTTACAGTTTTGCCAATTCAACGACGATTATAAATAAAGCGGAAAGGTGTTTCGAACGATTTATTATTTTAAAAGTGTCTCGTTGTATTTGAAAACTTAATGAGAAAATTTTCTTTAAATTTCTCCCCACTCCGAAAATGAAATTAATTTGTGATTTCAAGAGAATTTTCCAATGAACGGTAAATTGTAGCTCCGGGACACCGCCATATGCTTTTTCCACACAGAAGTATTTCCACATTATTTGGTCGACAACAATAAACATAAATATTTTCAAGAGCTTGGTTTGAATGGTAAACGCTAAAGCGATATATATGCAACTAATGAGGCCATAATTAAAAGAAGAAAAAAGTAAAGCGAGACAATCAAATGAGAGATCGAATCTCGGGCGGTGAAAACCCCGTTCACGCTATACCTTTCATTATCCCGAATATCGTGTATGTATGGCCCTTCATGGAATGCACTTATTTTGTTCTCAACCAAAAAGTCCTATGGTTTTCGTTTTCCAAAAACGAAAATCCTATGCTCGAGTATATTTTATACCCGACCGCAGCAAGAAAAAACACCAACAGTTCAAGTCTTTTGCCACACATACAAACACACACACACACGCTCTTTCGTTCACATTCGAATCTCGTCCTCTAAGTTAATATAGATTTGTGTGCGTAGAGGCTCGGTGTTTTTTGGTAGTGGTTCAGTCCAGATAAATCTGTAAATTTATTGTTTTCAATTCGAAGCTCCCATCCATTAGGCTTAAATGTAATTTTGCCAGCTCTTTTCGATCCATCTGTGTATCTGTGCTCTAGTGACTCGGCACCACTTAGTTTTTTTTCCCTATGCATCGGTACCATCGTTGTCTCCCTAATGCTGAAAGCTTCAGTTTAACCTAATATCAAAATAGAACATCGCACATTTTTTTTACTGTCCATCTGTAAAAAAACCTTAGCGAATATCCGTTTTTTTTGCGCTCCAGCGAAAACTTGATTTCGCTCACCTTTTTCTGGCTTTCTGTTGAAATCATTAATAACTGAAGCGAATGGAAAGGTGTCCGAAAAAGAAAGCGGTCAACACCAAATTTTGTTACCTGCCACTTTATTTATATCGATTTATTCTGTACACTGCTTATTTAACGTCTCCGAAGAAAGTGGTCGAGTCACAGAGAGAGAGAGAAAAAAGCAATACAAACTAAAGTGAATTGATCTGTAGGCGAGAAAAGAAAAATGTGGACGAAAGTGGCTGAACAAGTGGTTTGGGATTTAGGTAAATTGCCTTGGCTAAGCTAACGTATGACCCATTTAGCATAGAGAGAGAACGGCAGAGAGATGAGTGAAAGGTTGCAAATTTTATCAATTCGGTTCAACGTCACGTTGTCGCCCACTTGAGCATTACAAATCAATAATTAGATGACATCAAAACCTTACCCAATATCAAAACAAAGATAGTTCACGCTGTTGCGCTCATGTTAAAATGTCACACGTTCAACAACAAGCAGCGACAAATTTTGTTGAATTATCTCAGGGAATAGCAAAATGTCAAAACGCGATGCAATAAGTTGATTGAAAATGTTTAACCCCATAAAAGGGTACGAAAAGTCTCAAGTGTTGTGGCGAAAAGGTACCACCGATATTGATTGATATTATAAAAAGTGTCGTGTCTGCATTAGACTCACGTTAGCATCAGCGTACACATATTAGATATATGATTTAAGTAAATGGCAAATTTTGCCAAAATAAATTCTATCGCAACGAAGCGACGGCGACAATAATTCCCTCAATTTATGTGCGATGATCTTTAGGATACATCTTAGTTTGTTCTTAGTTGGCATCCGTGCTCGTGTGCATATGTTTGGCTTTAAAGTGCAGAAACTTTGTGGAAAACTTTAAAAATTACATGGAAATGCGTTCAATGTTTTCGAACGAATCGCTCTCGAAGCGAGCGAAAAGAGATTTTCATGGGAAAATTCCATAATGATGTAATTCATAAATCATACACATAATTTTACTGCATGCACCACACCACATTCATATATTTCGTGAAGCAGCACGAGCGAAAATCCACATTTGGCTCATTTGCGGGAAGGAGACATAGCGATGTAGAGAGAAAAATAGACGCAGATTATAGCGAAAGGGCAAAAGAGAAAAAGAGAGAGAGAATGCATTCGTTGCATATAAAACACTTAACTCAATGCTCACAACTGGAATGCAAACAAACGATGAATAAAATGGATGACATAGTGCACATGTAAGAGGAAATCGTTACGATTTCAATGTAAATACAACGCACCCATATGAAGTCATTTAAACGGTATTTATCTTGGTAAGTTTATAAATGGCACAATATATATTGTTTTTGGACGAATATTTATCATAAATAGGAATTTCACTGGGATTAAGCAACGAAAGGGTTCATTTTTTCTTTCGTATCGTTGCATGCAGAGAGTGTTCGACAATTGCGATTATATTCGTCTTACATAATTAAATGGTATGGTGTGAGCACAGATGCATATGAATATTCATTAAACTACATAGTATAATTTTCAATGCTCCACATTTGTCTTTGGTTGCTTTGGGTCGCAGCCGTCACTATAATTCTCAATTTTATCGATTACGTGGCTGCCAATGATAATTTATTGGGTTTCGAAAATATTGTACATGAATTTATAACAGTTTGCAAAACTTTCCGCCAACACTTTCACTCACTGCGCCACACCGCTCCGGCAAAACTTTAAATAATATTCAATAATATCCTTTTTCCCCAACGAAAATTCATACGGATACCTAATAATTCAACTCCGGCAATACGCGATGATGATGAAGGCAAACGTGCGAATGCTTTGGGGAAATTGGGCAACATTTTGGCTGCAAAAATTAAAGCAGTTCATAAAGAAAGTTTATTGTGAGCGAGGACTTGTTCGCTCGACTTCATGTTTTCAATTTACTTTTACCGTCTTCATTTTTCTGCCTACTTCGTCGTCATCATTTCGACCATGCAGACAGTCGCATTCAGACAGTCGCATTCAGTGTGTGTATGCTTCACAAATTCAGCGGAGAGATCTCTCGAGCGTGAAAAAAGCCGAAACACAATTTATTTGAATAAATTCGAGGAAAATAAACAGCATTCTTGCAATGGAATAAAATTTACGCATGCCAACCATAAAAAGATAAACGGAGCATACATGCGTGTATTATATATGAAAATGATTCAAGTCTGCTGGTAGAGCTGGCAATCGCTGTCAACTGTGAACACAGAAAAGTTGCAAAAGTTTTCGCATTTAAGCGGAAAGGGAATGCGAGAGTATGTGTGTGTACAAAAAGAGGGGCGCTCTTAATATACCTTAGCGACGATCAAGTTCAAAAGTGTTTTGAAAATCAATTTTTTTTTTCGTTCTCTTCGTCATTTTATTCCTTCTTTGGCAAAACTAAGTTTTTTAAAAGTTGCTCTGTTCACGGGTACGCATTTATGTTTGGCGAGTGTACCAAACAGATGAGTGTATGAGAGGCAGAGGCGAACGGATAAATTTCGGGTGATTACATGTGCGTTGAGTTTTTGGTTAAAATTCAGAAATATGCCGAGTGTGGCACACATGAGGGTCTGTGGTGTATGTATTTGTGTGTGTGTGCATTGAATCATTGTGCGTTTCCAAATGTAAATTTGATAGGGCAAATATTGTGCCTGGCACTTGGCACAAACGATGAATGGCAACAATTGTTGTTCCAACATTGACATTTCAATTGGAGCCTGAGCGAGTGATGGAGAGAGAGAGAGAGTGAAGATATGAGAAACGAGCCGATTTTGGCACTTGAAACAACAAAACACAAACTGTGCAGACATACTTGAAGTTGTGAAACTACCAACAAAAGCCTCACACTGAGACATACACACTGCAAACGACTTCGACGACAGACTTTGCCAAAATTAAGGCTCTCTAAGTTTATTGCTGCTACGCACAAACGTTAACCAATTTTGGAATACTATTACAATGGATTCAGTCAGCTTCAACTTGTTATTGCGAAAACCGACCCAGATATTCTCGAGAAATTTTCGAAAATGAACCAATGACGACAACGACCACCACTTGAAAATGGATAAATTAAATTCATGTGGATCTCTCGAAAAACTAATGGTTAAACAATTATGCTCTCTAGAAGATATTCACTTGAACAAGATCATAAAATACCAATTCCATTTGGTCTAGCTGGGCCTACGCACACACATTCTGTGGACGAGAAATCAAGAAAACAGAACGAGAGAAAATGAACAGAAAAGCACTCAAAATGCTTACATTGCAATGTACTTGATACAATTAACTGTGTTGTTTTTAGATTTGTATCTTTGAGCATGTTTCAGCCCATTTCGTTGGCAAACATACGAAAAAATGTTAATATCGCTTCATGTATTAAATAATAAAATAATGTGAAAATAAATGTACGCGCTCAAATGCGATGCCACGTAGAAAAAGGCACCGTATCAAACCAAATTATTGTAGCCAATTTAATGGTTTACATATTTAATTCACTGAATGGCAACGGTGTGACGCCTGCCTGCCCTCGTTCCATTAACATTTCGACGCCGTTATCAGTTTTAGTAACGATAATCATTTCTATAAATATTTTGGATTCTATGCGAATGGAATTTGATGGAGCATACATTGTTCGGCATTTATTGGAATGGCAACGGTAATGACAATATAGCAATGACAATGATGATGATGGTGATTTGTGTGTGAAACATCGTTGTTGTGTCTGGTGGCTTGTGTGTGTGTGTGTGTGTGAGATAGAGTGAAAGAGAATAGAATGTGTGTATGCGCGCTATGCACTGCACCACAGCACATCAAAAACACATTCACACAAAAACCGTTGTAAATACAAAAGATAATTGGCTACAAGTATTTACATATATAATGCAGTATGGAGCAATTCACTTTCTGTACATGTAAACCGTTATCATGAATTTCCATTAAATTAACCTCGTTATTTTCTTCTATTCATTCATGCATTATTATGATCTATCCACTTTTCTAATCAATTCAACGAATGCGATACAGCACGAAAAACTTGGCTATCTGAATACAGCAGAGAGACGGAGGGCGAGAGAGGGAGAAAAATCATCAACAGCGGTCGAAGTAATTATGTCGAGTTTTTTCCCCTTCGCCTGTTCAATAATAATGAGAGGAATGGGATCATCGTGATAATGGTCTGAGTATACGAGTTTGGAGTGGGAAAAAGCAGTTGGTTTTGGTCTCGTTGCATGTTTCACATCGTCCAGAAATGTTTTTGCAAAATAAATAGTTTTTCATTCAGCGACGACACAGCATCAACAGCAGCAGCAGCAGCACTGGCATTGTGGAACAAAAGCGTCAAAAATGTTGAAACGATGCTTTGTCAGAGAGATCTCCCTGTCTCTCTCTGTTTTTCTGCTGAAGAAAGATGCCAACCAAAACTGTCATAAAAAGATAAAAGAGACAAACACTGCGCTACACTGCAGACGCAGCACAGCACAGTACCAACCAACAACCACTAACAAACGCAGCGGAATCGCGTGAATCAAAATGAGCGTGAGAGACAATAAAAGCTTAAACCCATAGAAGATCCATCAAAAAATAAATGACAATAATTTATCTTTTTCTGTTTGTTTATTTTGGAGCAACAGCAGCAGTGGTGATGAGAGTGGGAGAGAGTCTATTTCATTGTGGTGGGTAGCTGGTTTGTGTTTGTTATCATTGTGATATTTTTGTTGTTGCTCGGTGCAAGAGAGAAAGAGACTTGTTTTTATTTAGTGTGTTGAATCGCATTTGGTGTGTTATGATGATGATGCCCACATTTGGCGCGTTCGCGTTTGATACACATTCAATTCTCAATGTTCCTTTTTTCATCTTTTCTTTTTTGTTCCTTTTCGCACTCTCGTCCTTCTTTTGTTGTTGTCATTGTTATTTGTTGCTGGTGTTGTTGTTATAACAAACGGGCGCTCTCTCTTCGTTTGACTATCGCATCGTTTCTCGCATTTCATTGTTATCTTTGTGAGTTTATTTCTCTGTCTCTGTCTCTATGTGTATGTGTGTGATGAGTCCACATTTTGTGTGTGTGGTGCGGAACATTTCATTGTAAGTTTTATATGACATCGATATTTTTCTTTTCATGTTCGAACCCGTAAAAAAACACTCGAGCTATATACATATATTTCGGTCGCTCTTGATCTCGTTCTCTCTTTCTGTGTTGTGTCGAAAATTGCAATGAGAGTAGGAATTTATTTTTCCACTATTGTTGCTTTTTTCAATGAATACAAATGAACAAATCGAGAAATGAAGCACACAGTAAAACGTACTGCATTTATGCCCGTTACAAGTGTAAAAGCGATGTTCGTCCGATGGAAGCAATTGTGGCGCCACAATTGCATGGAAGAGATCGAAAGGAGAAAGACAGAGAAGGAGGAAAGGGAGAAAAGATTTAGAAGAAAAGAGATAGAAAGTGAGGGACAAGCACAGAGAAACCGAACGAGAGAGAAAGAGTAAAGAAAAAATCGAAACACCAAAGAGCAATCACAATGAGTAACGGTTCCATACTTTCACAACAACAGAGGCACATATCAGTGTGCCAACGAAATATACTTCTAGTGGTAGAGTTTACAGAGCGAGCGCCATCAGTATGCCAGTATTGACGAAGTAACAGCCAGTACAATAGTCACGATAAACGGATAGCAAAAATGGTGTAAAAACATTCGAAGCTCTTGAATGAACGAAGCTCAAACATAAACACAACCGCTCTTTCGCTCTCTCTTTCTCTCTCATAACCAGACCATCGAATCGCATCGCATCGTAAAGCAACTTGTACATGATGTTGGCGAAAAACAGAAACCTCCTGCCCTTCGTCCGTCTCCGTCTCGAAATGAAAAAGAAAACTCGAAGCCCGTTCGCACACAAAAAATAATAATAAAATTGTTGCTGATATAAGCACGAACAATAACGCCAAAATAAAGGATAAAGCCGAAGCGGTAAAAACAAACATACCAAGCGTACGGCCGAGATGGAGCAGAAGCAACGCATTCGACAAGAATGAATCGAAGCATAAAGAATGAGTGAAGAGAAAAAAAGAACCTAGACAGATAGCGAGTAATATTTTTATTTATTTCACGTTTTTTTCCCTACTGAGCGATATAGTCGAGTAATCACATAATTCGATGCTGTATCCAATTTCAATGATGATTCATCATCAAATGGTTATGTCGAAATAAATCGAATGAGAAAACGAGCGCCGTCGTTGCTAACATATGTGCTGGCTACTGCATGAACTGTGAGAGTAATTGAAAAGCAACGAATAGCAAAAGCCGAACGGCACACAGCTCCTCAGCTGCACTAATGACAATCGAACTATAAACATTCACTTCCATTACAATTTCAGTGCGAGAATTTGCCCATTTCCATTCTCGATTCATGCGCGCACCCTGTTCGGACCGAAAATATAACCGATAGGCCAAAGTTCATAAGCAACCGAGAAAAAAATTCATTTTGGTCACAATAATATACATGAATATTATATGAAGCGTACAAAACACATCACATCATTGGGACAACAAGAAAAGAATATTCGGTTCACGTCAATAATAAAATTACCAACGACCAACCGAGAAAGTACACAATTTTGTGCTCCGTTTTTCTAGTCTATGCTTTTGCTGTGCGTTCGTGTGTCAAAGTTTTCGCCGCAGAATGACCGCATTTAGAGTTGTCCAGTAAAGTTCCGTATGGAATCAATTGCGTTCGAAGCATAAGGTTTGTGTGTGTGTGTGTGTGTGTGCTTTTAGTGAGCAAGTGTGTGTGAAAGAAAGAGAGTTTGTGTATGTGTGTTACCACTATTGAGCATCCGGTCAATGTTAAACTTGGGATTGGTCCGTTGTTGAACTTTGAACTCACATTTGCTAAATGTAATGCGGCAAGTGGTTCACTAAGTTTTTCTTCAACTTGCTCCAGCATCCACTCACTCTCTACCTCTCGTTCTTTATCTTTTCCACTCTTCCGTTCTCTTGAACGTTTTACTGGCAATGAGATTAGTTGGACTATGAATGAAGTAAGTGTAAACATTTCATTTATTCAGCGGATTTTCAAGATGTGCGTGTTTACAATCAAATGCTCGGTGAGCAAGCATTGCTCGCAATCAAAACGGTCAATAAATTACGAACAATGGATAAACCTTCATCATATATGTCATATACGTGCTTACTGGCAATACTCGGATGCTGTATATTTAATTTTTTTTTTCCAGTTTCCTTTGATTAAATGAAAAGGTCATCTCGTCATTACACACGCGGCCATTTTTTCTGTAGCCTAAATGCTTATCCCAAACGATTTTCGGCAGTTTCAGTAATTTACGACTGATTCTAATTAAAAGCACACTGCGTTAACCGGTGACAAAACCAGCGTAAAATTTACGACAAATGATTTTAACAGTTGGCCTTTTTTTTCCAGCGCAACGAGTGTCCACGCGAGCACCGGCACACACACATACATTCAATGCGTGGTGCTCGTAAAATGTGTTTAATAGCGATGGCAGGTCTCAAAAACAATTTTCTATCATATCTCGATTTGGTATGTGCGGCCATGGAAAACTCCATTCCATCAAATCAACAGCACCAACACATAAATGGTGTGTTTGTTTGAGTCTCACAAGTGTGGAAAGCGAGAGAGAGAAAGGGAGTAGCGAATCGCGTTTATTTTACGCGTTTTGTATTATTGCGGAAACGTGACGATCGTTTTCGATTGACAGTCGTATACGTGTGCAGTGCAATTTGAAGAAAGTGATGACATTGACTAATCACAATACAAACGGATCAAAAAACACTTTAATTTATATATATCGACACATAGTTGATTTTCTCTCGCTCTCGCTCTTGTTCAAATAACAAAACCATAATATGTCATGATGTTCTGAGTGCCGTTCATTTTCTATGTTCAATTTCCAGATGTACAACTTCATTGGTTACCAGGGTGGCGCGCGTACGAAAATGTAATTGTTTTTATTTTGATTAAAATTGACGAACGTATCGATGCGAACCAAGCCAATAAAACATGATTGAAAACCAGTAAAGTGAAACGGAATCAATGGTTTTACCGAACAATGCGGGCGAACATTTCGAACATTTTGCTGCAAAACACGAATTGTGCTGCAATTTCGAAATGAGCTTGTTGTTGGCAGTGGTTGTACATTGCATTTGCTGGTTTTACACCAGGATTTTTTTCCGTTTCATTTCGTTTTTTTTTTCGTGCCTGGAAGTGTGAGAGTTCAGTGAGAGATAGAAACAAATGGCTATAACAAAGAATAATTGCTTGAGAAGTAATGACATGTGTACGAGTTTCCATCATCCATAAAAATGGTGCTCATACGCAAATGCATAACAGCCCTGGCAGTGTAATGATTGATATACACAATCGCAATACGTACGCCATAAACTTTGGCTGGAGAAAAAAGGAAGCTGGCGCATTTTTCGAAATTGGTTGCTTCGATAAAATGTGCCAGAGAAAGAGATGCAGAGCGCGAGCGCCCGTGTGTGTGGTTTGGATGTTTTTATTTGAATGCGTGACTGCGTCATTTTTATTGAGCATCTGCTAAATTATAAATTTGCCGATGAATCTATGTCGATCGAAACAGCCGACAGTGGTTACACAGATAGAATCATCCATAAATATCATCATCATAAACAGAATATCATATAAAAACCAACCGCGTGCACACCACACACCATACTAATTCATCTCGTAGCATCGTCAATTTTTGCTCGTATGCTCTTTCTCTCTTTCGCTTGCTCTGGTTCTGGTTCTCTCCTCACTTGCTATGTGTAAATTTCACACTGTACGGTTCATACAATTTAAATGAAACGAACAATTCTTCGTGCTTTGTTGGCTATGTTGCGCCATGCAGCGTCCGAAACCGAATTTCTGGGAAATTTTAAATGTCGACCCACATTAACACATCCGCGTATCGATTTTATTTTTAAAATGACATTTTCAATCAATCAAATGGGGAGCCGTGGAAAAATGTGGTCAAAATCCTATTGAAATGTCATTTATTATCGTTGCGATTCAAGAGTTAATCAGCCGCAAATCATCATTCATATTTCATGCAGAAGACAACGTTGAATATCTGTGGCCAATTTATATAGACACATACAATGGGGATGCTGATTTTCTGTCCAAAATCCAGTGTGTCGCCATTGATTTGGCAACTATGATCCGTGAGAATGACATATATATATATAAGAGCACTCTGCATAATATGCATAAGTTGAAAAAAAAAATGCCATTGATGTACTCACAAAAAAGCGATCGATTCATGAATTTTATTATATTTCGGTGTACAAGGCAATATTGATGAATTTTTGTCATGGCAGCCGCATACGTGAGCATAGCAATAATTTTTTTGTTCTGTTTACCAAACATGTATTTAATTTATTGACGCCATAATCCAAAAATAAGTACATAAGTGCCAAGCAAAAGCCAAATGGAAATGCACTTAAAATGGGAACGACTCTTTCACTGGACCAACCTCCCTCTCCAGCTCTCCACCTCAACGACATTCACAGTACCAACATCTCGCGAAATTAATAACGAAAAATAAACAATCGACCGCGTTCCAATCTGCCATTATGTCGTTGTTGTGTTGTTTTTTATATTCGGCTGCTCGTTCCAATAATGCGATATTAATTTAATAACGTATTGAGCGCACATCAATGCGTTGTAATGCGCCCGTCACTCACAAATTAATCAGGGCCAGTGTTGTTGTGTTTTTTTCTCTGCTTCTCTACCGTTTTTATTGTATAAAAATGGACGTGCAGCAAGAGCAACGGCAGTAACGGAAAAAAAACCAGGAGTAATAAATATGGAATGAACAAAAAACAGTAAATAAATTGACTTGATTCGAGTTCTCGGTATAAAAGGAGCGCAAATGCTTAATGGTTCGACAATATTGGCGTCGTTTCGGCTTTTTTCCACTCTCATGTTCAGACGGTGAGTGTTTTTCCGGAGAATTGTTAGTACAACCGAGAATACCACCATGTCGTTGACAGCGAACGGACTTTTTGATCGGTATAAATTTTAATTTGCCCATAACAATTATCGAACGATTATAATTTTACAACGTTGCAGACCATTTCTTAAACGTGCTTGAGCTCCTTCAATTACATAATTGCTTACATCAAACTTCTTAAACGATGTGCAATTTCGTTGTATATTTTGCTCTCCCGTGTTTTTTTTTGCCTTCAATTCGATTAGGGATCGATTTGCCAGGTATAAGACAGTGCCACACCTAATACACTCCATCCATGCAATACACTTCCGATAGAATGCTATTGCAATGATACATCATCGAGTGTAATAACGGAAATTATGAGTCTAATTTGATATTTGCCTTTAGTCAATAATTGACTCTTCAAGTGTATCGCAACGTATACAATGTCATTACTTGCAAAATAAACTGCATCAACTTGTTTGCTATTAATGCTATTGACATCGAATGTCCTCTTGTCGCATTATCATGCCATTGCACTACCAGCCAATGCGTTTATTCGTAACATAATTCATTGAAAATTGATTGCAATTATTGGAAATTACATTTTATGCGCCCGGTTAATGATTTCAGCTTTTTCCATTTCACTTAAATAATACAACATTGGCATCAATTTGTGCTGTTGTGAACATTGTTCACTGAACAACCAGGAAGAAACGAGTTTAATGGCCATTTCCGAATGGAAATTCAATAAATTCATTGGAAAAATGGGTGATATCGATTGGAAATGTGAAGAAGAAATGACGTCAATGTTGTTTTGCTATCAATTCACACTTTATCGAATCGCCTAATCCAATTCATGTGCCTCAGCAGAAACCCACTTCGGATGGAATCTCATTTAAGAATAGCCAAAGAAAAGCTTCGATCGAAACGAACGGTATTCAATGACCATACGAACAAACAACTGCAAATTACCTGGCCGAAAATGCCAAATCATTTTCCGTTTAACGACCGATTTCGCTCAGTATATTGGAATAGTTATTTTGATATTGATTATTTTGTGTTTTGCTTCTGGAAAATGCTTTCAAGTTTTTACATCATCAGAGCGATTGAAACCGTTGGAAGTTGATTGGTATTTGAAATGTAGCACATTATCGAATGAAATTCGGTGCTCAAACGATAATGATACGAATGACTGGACGGAATTTGGCTATAATATAAATATCGATATTGTTTTGCAATGCATTTAAATGTAGGTATAATTTTATGTGTGCTGAAGATTATGAAATATGGATTTTATATTATTTTCGATAGACACACCCGCATATCCCATAAATCCGATATATATATTTGAAGCGCAGTCAACCATACAAGATCAATATTTGTTTGCTTGAGCGATTTTTTTCCTGCTTTTGCTTCGTTTTTTCTCTTCGTTGCTTCGAATTGCTCCTTCCTCTATGGCATTCTTGTTGATGGCCTCGGCATATTTTGAATTTATAAGCATGTATTAGTTACAAACATACACTCTCATTTTCATCGAAAATTATGTGCAGATGCTAGCAACCAAAATATCATCGACAACTGATTTCGGTGTGGTATGTGAGGATTTTGCTCCTCGTTATCCACTTTTGTATGCCAGAGAGAGAGAGAGAGAGAAGAGCAAGAAAAAAAAACGAACGAAAATAAAATAAGAAAGCACGAAAAACCGAAGATGATAACCAAATCTCAATGTGCATAGCGTGGGCTGTTGTGAAACAAAATGCCGATACACTCACCGAGCATGAGAAGCAAAAAGCAGAAAAAAACACACATACAGATACCAGAACGATGAAGACGGAAAATTTGTTGGCTGTGTTATTGGTATTATCTTTTTCTCAAATATCAGCAACGATAAACAAACTTTCATGCACGAAGAATACAAAACTAACCCAATTTCCGTTATTCTTCGGCTGAGATGATTTCAACATACATTTCGAAAATATCGTTCAACGAAATATGCTCACCAATACACTTGAATACACTGCTCGCTCGCCCGTCCTTTCTCACATTCTATCTCTATCTGCGTTTTTTTCTCTTTCTTTTCATGTTCTTCCCTATTTCTCTTTCGTTGGCCCATTTCCCTTCACTCATGTGATTTTTTTTTACTTTGCCGTTCGTAATTCGACATGTACAGCAAGCTACTGATTATTATGTCGAAAAATGCACGTGTCCTTTTATATTTGGATGTGTGTGTGTGTGTGTATATATGCAATAGAGAGAGAGAGAGTGAACCTTTTGCCAGTTGTTTTTTTCGGGCTCTGCCGTATTCGAATACGTTTATCGATTCGAGATATATTCTCAACGGATCAGCTTGTTTTCAACTTTGAATACACAATCTTCTTTTATGCGAGTGAAATTTATTCGAAAACAAAGTACCACCGAACCGCTCTCTCTATATTATCCCAAAAAAATGGAGCGTTTCTTATTCTGTTTGGTTGTTCGAATACACAGAGAGACAAAAGTTGCAAATTCAGAGCCTAAGAAGCTATTGAAATTGAAAGAGAAAACCAGTTGCTGTTATTGATTTTTTTTTCGGAAAATGAATGCGAATATGAACACGCGAATATGGCACTTCTCAAGTGATTCAAGTCCATGACAGACGAGCAAGTGAAAGCATTGGCTCAAACATGAAAAACGGGCAGTGTGATGCATCGCACACATACACACAATATTCATTCACACTCGAGCTTGTTGATTGGAAATTTTTCAGAATGTAAAGAGACATCGCTTGTGATTTTTCAGTTCAATTATTTTCCATTACTCGATACTTTTTTTCTTTCCCACCTCCGACGCCGCCGTTTTCATCAAAAATTGTTCCAGCCAATTTCTTGAATCGGCCGCGTTTTTTTTCACCTCGGCGGGTCTTGTCTCGACTTGTGTAAAAATGACTGCATGTTTTATGGTCGCAGTCTTGACGCCAAATCACTTGCACATGGTTTAACTGATATGCGAAACCAATTTTCGTGCACGAATTTTTTCTTCAGAAATCATTCGTCGAACATTTCATCTAAATCGACATGCAACGACTCTGCGCCGTTACAGTCATCATCGCCGACAGCGTCTACATTCCACACGTATGATTATAATCCCAGGTGAGCTAACGCTGGGCGCTCTTTATGAGTGGAGAAGTGGAGTTTCAGCTGCTTCAAAAAGTATGTGCGCCGCTTGGTTTTGCGCAATTTCGCGAAATCATCATTCTTCATGAAAATGCATAAAAATAAATATTTTTGGATGCAAGCAGCAATATACACACACTAGCACATCCACGTGGGCAAAATATATTCGCCCGTTAAAGAGCAAGTTAATTTCAATATGTGCGATGCGAATAAATTTTTCTTCCCTGCTCCTGTCATGTTTATTCCACAAATACGTATGCGCAAAAAGCGACGAACTGAAATATGCCAATAAAACCTCTCGAAAGCCTTACTCGCTGAACGAAGTGCGACTGTGAATGTGAATGAAGGCGAAATGAAGTCGGCGTCGAATGCATTCTCGTGCAATATTGCCGGGTATCATGTGTGCATCGAAGTAGGTTAAAACATTTTCCATGACATGAAACTACGTTTGATAGAACTTAGCCATTTTTATTACCTGGTTTCTCAGAACACACATACACATCCACAATTTTGTGCATAAAAGAGAGAGATTGCACCATAAAACACGAGGCAAAATGGAATAAGCGTTAAAGTGCCAGAATGTCTTTTCTATCTTGCTTTCACGTCGCGCGCGATCTACACACAACCCAATTTCCAGTTTTCCAAGTATATGTATGATGAACACAAATGATCAAAAGTCAGAATCAATAAAATAAATTGCGTTAACGTTTTGTTTTTCGCTGCTGCTGTCATCGTCATCGTCGTCGTCATTGTACACGTTGAAAACGCGGCTGCATATCGTTGTGATTGCAAAACGCGAGAGAGAGCAAACACCCTTGGCTTGTGATGAATTGTTAAAAGTTGAAGATTCCTTTGGAACAAGGGGGACAAAGACTTGGAAAAAGGGATTTTCATTGAATGCTCACGATTTTTGAACCAAGATACGAACATATGAAACTAGCGCGAGTTTATAAACCTCATACTGAGGACGAGAATGAAAATGGGAATGTGAGAATGAGAGACAGCGTAGAGGTGTGTGTGTGTTCGTATATATGCAAACGGTGGGTGGTGTGAAATTTTATAATATAACTGCAAATGACACTAATATCGTTAGTCGATGTATGTATTAACGCTTCAGCTGCCAACACAAACACCAACAGCCCGAATACACACTCTCTATCTCGATAAACGAACCGACCGTAAAGAGCTGCTATATGTAGCTCGTTCGTCTTTGTTCACCGCGAGGCAAAAAATTGTACGATGAAATAAAAGTCGAGAAAATCGAAGCAAGAATACTATCAAAAACCCACCAAAATAGCAGAAACTGAGCTCTGTGTTCACGTCAAGCAGACACACTCTCGCTATGACTCCGAATTGTGGAGAGATGGATGTGAATTTTATTATTCACAACATTCTTCTGCGTTTCCTTGATCTCATCGTTAGATATCGTACTGCTGCTTCTATGACGGCGGCTGCTATTGCATTTGAACAGTACGAGCAAATATTTCAATTCATTTTTCATCACCCAAACACGCTCACATTGTACACACAGAACGATTAAGGAACCATATGTTTTAGGGCGGTTTCCGTCAATTGTTGATCGCTTTGTTTTGCACTCACTCTCTCTCCATTTCAATGCCACACATCTCTCGTACACGCAATGCATTGCGAGTGAGAGAGAGCGGGAGCGTGAGAGCAATTGGATGAGGTTTCGACATAAATTCAAAAATGTTTTCCGCCTGATTCAATCGCATATTTATGAGTGAACTAGCGAAATGACGGAGAAATATCGAAAAATGTCATGAAAAAAACCACCAGCATCGATAATCCTCGTTCGATATTCGAACGCAGCACGAATTCGAAAAACATTGAAATTCTGATAGAACAGCCAAAACGAACGAGTAAAATCTATTATCAGACGCTCGAAAAAACAAACAAGACACCCAAAAAGCAATGGATTTGGTTTTTTCTCTCTCTCCATCATGTGGGGCAGAGCAAAACGTGAAAGCCAATTAATTAAAAGTGTTAATCAAAGCGTCTGGCGTCGTATTTGTTTATTTCGCAAACGATTTGGCAAAAAAGAGAGAGTGTGAGATAGAGATAGGGTGTGCGCATTTGCAAAGCGAATCTACAGATTCTTCATTTATATTCTGCGACGGATTTAAATATATTTTGAAACACCGGACGTGTTGATTGATTATTTGCCTGTGGTACGAAATTACATTTCAAGCTTGTTAAATATTTTCCGAAGGGCATACAACGCAACTCGCGAGTTTAACGCATTTACAAATTCGTTTTGTTGCTATCGCCATCGCCGCTGCCAACAGATTTACCCTCAAAAAAAAAAACAAAGAAAAAAAAACACACAAACCAAACGTTGTACAAATAAAAGCTGCGTCGCGTTCTAAGAAGGTAAAAATCGGTTGGAAATAATTTAATTTAAAATTTAATTTGCTCATTTTGTTGTAAATCAAATGTACAATCGTTTAGATATGTATTCAAACTGTTTCACACGCCACACACAGTTCGGCGATGAATACGATGAGACTGTTTTTCTCTCTCTCTCTCTCTCTCTCTCTCTCTCTCTCTCTCTCTTTGCTCTCTCCTCTTTCTCTTCACTGACATTAAATTGGTTCGTTTCATTCATCGTGCCATGACAAACAATAAGTGAATCCATTTCGCACGAATTCCCATCCTTTTTGACATTGGAGCTCGATTTTGATGTATACTCAACACTTTGACGGATTTTCGACAGCTAGAGAGTCGTCATTGTCGTCATCGTTATAGTCAAAACGAGATTCTCATCTGTGGTGATTTGCTAGCTTCGCTCCCTTTTTTTCGTCGAGACATTTTCCATTATCCTCGTCTCAGTTGTGTGCGCCCGTTTTTCGAATCGGTTTCGTATGTGGAACAATAATGGCCAAACGTTTTACAAGTGGTAAATTACATAATGATGTAAGCACTTTTTCGACGGCATTTGGGATTAGAGAAGCAGAGCGCAGAAGAATGCCAATGAAATGAATATCTCTTTGGGTTTGAATCTTTCAGCAGAAACATTATTTTTTGTCTATGAAGCTCAGAACTGTACCGTTGCCGATGGCATTGCACTCATTTTGGATCAATCAGTTTTTCGGTTACTTTTCTAAAGAACCCAAAATCTCTGGAGTTTTGCATATGATCAGTGTTTAAATTATGTTTTGAAATGAGATATTTTCTCTTTTTTTTGTTTCCAGTGAAAAGTTTTGGTGTGTTCTTTTTTAAATAAATTTCCATCCGGCGTAGCATTGGATAAAGTAGTGGGAAAGGTTTTAACGCACTAATTTATTAACCGCTATTCCATCAAAACGACGACATTAGACCTAATTACACAAAACTTAATTCAGCTTGACATAGTCCTTTAGCAAAAAGATCATGTTGTTTATTGTTGTTGTTGCTTTCATGGCCTTGAAAACAGTCTCGCTTGGTTGGCGGCCATGGGAAATTTCCGTTGCCACAACTGAATCCCAATGAGACATTGAGAATGGTCATCATTTGCTTTCTGATGTATCAATCGCTACGGAATCTTTCTCTCTCTCTCAATCTTTCTCTCTTCTCTTTCCATCTCGTCGACAAGAATTTTCGACATAATGCGATTTGGTCGGATTGCCCAGTCTCTTTTTTCATTCCATCTCTTTTTTTTTTGTTTCAATTCATATTCCACTAAATGAATATATTTGAAAACCATATAAATAAAGCGATGGAAATGAATTTATTTAGGATATTTTTTGTTGTTCTGCCTCGAGTGTCAGAGATAATGTTTTTCTTTTTCATTTCATAACCACCGCCGACGTACCAATCCAATTGGCAGTCAGCAGTCTGGGGATATTTATACATTCGATTTTGATACAGACACGAAAATCGCTTGCGAAAATCTTCTCCAACGACGTGAATCGCTTCTATTCGAGCCGATGCCGGCAAAAGAGAAGAGAAAGCAGAAAAAATTAATAGCCAAATAATATGAAGCGACATCAAGTGGCCGTCGAATCGTTTACATTTACCGAAGTTCCATCAATTGTGAGTTCGCTGTCGAATACTTTGTTCGGTTATTTCGGTGAAAATTGGCAATGCTGTGTTATATTCGGATGATTTAATCGAATTTCAGGGATTTTTTTTTCTCTTCTTTTCGTCATTCACAAAGCGTATGTGAAAATTAAAGAAAACAATAACGAAATAATCGTTTATCGAATAAATTGTACTTTTCAAACGAAGTTGTTGCAATAACAGCTCACGTCCAAGTTGAACGCTTCAACCCGTGTATTTGAAAAATTCTTGCGAAATCCGATTAAAAATTTATTCCAACCACATGCAATCGATATCGTCACCGTCGTTGTGCACACACAATCTTCGTCAAATGTGTCTTCACGCCCTCATTTTCCATCCACACAAAGTGATGATGGAAAGTAGAACAAAAGCAACTATGACAAAACGATGGAAAAAGAACTAAGCGCTTCAATTTAGAAAACAATCGAAAAGCATGAAAGAAAGTGGCAATAAATGAGCATGATGCGGTACGAGGGAAAGCTGACGAATGCTCATAAAACATGAGAGTTGGAAGTGAGTGAGCCTGATCATGGAAACGTATAACGTTGATGATATGTAGATTGTGCACATGTAGAGATGGTTAATTCAACGTAAAAGTTAGCTTTAAAGCTTTTTCCATTTATATTTTTTTGTGGTTGAATAATCGCGCGATTTGCTCGGCTTGAATCATGCAGCTAGATAGAATGTGGGTGTGATGTGCGCGAATGCGTCGCATATATTAAGTAAACAATATCAAAGACTAAACCAAATTATGATGTTCGTTCTTCATCATCATCAAACGTTTTTCTCGCCATAGCGAAGAACAAAACAACAGAGGAATGGCAAAAAGTAGAGCGTAGAGGGAGTGTAGCGAAAGGAAGAAAATATAGACACACATAGAGAAGAAAACTCTATTCGGATGGGAACTCACATGCTCATGATCACGTGTCGCTCGGGATAAATTAAATATGTATTTTGCATTATGTTCTACTATTTGAGATTATGTCTTTCTCTCTTTCTCCTTCTCTCATATATTCCTGTGTATCTTATGACACATTCGTATTTTTTTCGGTCGTGCTTGCTGACAAAGTGAAAAAGCTGTGCGATTTTTTCATATGCCAGCCAACAACGGAAGGGGGGAAATTTGTTCAATAAACAAAAATAGACATACACACACACACACCAAAAAAAAAAATGAAGATGAGAGGAGATGGCATTTGTTGGTGCGTTATCGATACGTGTGTGTTTAGTGAACGAGCGAGCGAATGAGTATGTGGTTTGGCCGCGGGATGGGAAGCTCCCTGATGTGTGCGTACTTTATATGTCTAATAATATGCATATTTAGATATGCTAACTAGATCAAAGTGCAAAGGCAGAAGAGAGAAAAAATCCACCGAAAAAAGATACAGAGTCGGTTGTGTCGTGTGTAATATTGTGCACATGTCGTTTGAAAGTATCCAAAAAAAAAACGAAGAAGAAGACGACGATGACGACGAAAGGGAAAACGCCAGAGCGGAAAAGAACGAAGGGAAAAAACGCACCATGATGTGAAGGGAAAACGAAGCCACGGAAAATTATACGATAAGTTTTGCCACGAATGTAAATACCTCGAGTACATTTCAGTTCTTTGCTTAGCATTGCTTTTAATGTCGGAAGCGAAATATTTGCGCGAACGTTCAAAGCTCAAAGCCAACATATGCTTTGTCTGCGGATTACTTTCACATTTCACCAAACACACAGTCGCTTAGCTCAGCTCTTGGATTTCGGCTCAGCCCAGCACGACATATATATATATACATATACGCAATCAGAAGAAGACGACAACGAAAAAACGGGTACAATGCAAATATTCGCAACTCGGCACACAAAAACGATTCTTGACAACAACGAACAAAACCGACAAAATAAGTGCAAAAAAACTAATTTCAAAGTTGAATCCAGTTGAAGAACGCCTTGAAAATTTACAGCAGTAGAAAAAAAGAAGTGAACAGAACAGAGAATACCATCGCTTATTTTGAAAACGTCTGTTCGACTCTCTTTGCAAACATTCCGACGTTTTTTTCCTTTCCTCTGTTATCGTCTCTCTCTCTTTCTCTCTTGCGCTGCCTGCCATTCGTTTGGTTGCTGTTTGTTACCTTTGAAATCAATTCATGCCTACATGGTAAAAACACGACGCTACGTGGCTGAAATAAACCTGATTTTTTGCTGTCGTTCACTCAATCGCTCTTGTCGTACAGAAAGAGTCGCTACTTTTTGACATTCGTTTGTCGAAAGACACAAAGGACAAAGGTAAGTCATTACTACACGAGTAAATATGAATAGAATGTGCTGTGTTGTATTGTGTTGTGTGGGAGCATTCTTCGAGCAATCGGATTAATAAATTCGATTTTTTGAGCTGCTTTTACACTCTGAGCTGCCTCAAAACAGCTCCAGTTACTTTGACTTTGTGACGAAGTTGGTCGACGCCAACAATATTTTAAAGTCATCTTTTTTTTGCCTATGAATTTATTTGTTTGGAACGAGCTCACAATAAATCCGCTTGGAATTGCAAATAATTTTTACGGCAAACGTATACTTTACGGGACTTTGATTTTTCAATATTCAGCGATTGATGGTACAATCAAAAATGCGTTCTACTTTTCTGAGCTCCACATTTTCAATCGTTCAATCAAAGTAAATTTGCACAAAAATTACCCGTTGCTAACTTTATCAAACAAAAAACAATGCGGAAATAATGAACGAAGAGAGTATGATGAAAGAAATACGAGAAATCGATCGCTTTTCATCTAAATTCAAAACATCAAACATCTGGTTTTGTGTTTTTCTTTTGACAGATTGAATTGTGTGATGAAAACATTATCCCATATAATTCATATGTGCCATTCATTAGTACTAGTGTGTAACCCGATTCAAAGAGAATGACAATGTCTCTTTGTTCATGGTGCATTGCAAACAATGAGGAGAAAAGGATCGAAGAACATGATTAACACAAACTTAAATGAAAGTTTTCGTATTACAATCATTATCCTATTTCTGATCACACACACA
This sequence comes from Sitodiplosis mosellana, assembly GCF_009176505.1. Classification (NCBI taxonomy): domain Eukaryota; kingdom Metazoa; phylum Arthropoda; class Insecta; order Diptera; family Cecidomyiidae; genus Sitodiplosis; species Sitodiplosis mosellana. The sequence continues at coordinate 4,435,149 of NW_022595248.1, read as the reverse complement.
CACATACAAATACACATAATGGGGAAGAATTCTTGTTCGTCAAAGAATAATATTCGCCCTCTTTGTGTCGACGCCTTAGTATTGCCAATTAAAAGCATATTTGTGTAGGCACTGAAACATGGTAAATTCTTTTCGTGTTTCTTCTCTTTGTGAGAAACGGTTGCTGCAACAATTGGTGGTAAAATAAAGGATTTGCAACCCATACACCGTCCACCCAGTATCGATCATTATTAGTAGCCCATTATCGTTTGCATGCTCTTTTGTTCCGAAACAAATTCATCACATCCTCATTTCTCTTTCCTTTTCTCTCTTCCCCACTCTTCAATCTTACCTCTACACCACACTCACCCACTTTTTTCCGCTCATTCTTGTTGTTATTGTAATCTAACGCAATAGGTAATTAATACTCCTTTGGTGCCGTTGTGCGTACATATAAAAGTTCGATGTGTGTACACATTGTTGGGCTTAAGAAGAAAAAGTCAAGGCAGAAAAAGTGAAAATAATGCGCACGTAATCCTTCGCCTACCATTTCGCCTTTCTCTCGCGCTTTTTTCCCGTGTGTTCTGCTGTTGTTGTTGTCGGCTGTATGTGATTACGAGATTCAGTTGATTTGCGTTGCCTTGATTTGTGCAATCTTCTTGTTACACAATTACCAGTCATTCGATGCTGATCGTGTGCAACACACACATACACACCCAGACAATATCCCATCTTTAGCTGAAACATGGACATAATCGTGATTGTTGTTTTCTGTGTCTATTGCCACGATTTTTTTTCCCTATCTTTCTCTGCTGCTACTAACTTGATTGTTGTTGTCTTTGTTGTTGTCATCGTCGTTGTCATTTTGTTGTGCTCAATGACTGTTGCTTATTCGCATCGTCCATATTTACTTTTTTTTTCTTTTCTTGTTTCCCTTTTTGCAGCGCACACAACCCAAACCAAAACCAACAACAACAGCAACAGCAACGATGACGACGACAACACCACCAGCAGCACAAAGAAATGGAATTGAAGAATGAAGAAAATCTCTAACTAAATAGAACTTGACTATGTCAATAGAGTAGAATCAATTAAAACTTTTCTTTTATCTCATTGCCAGAGAACAAGAGAGCAAAATATAGCGTGTGGAAAAATTTCCAGCGAAAAGAAGAAATGCGAGATGCGATCGCACACGTATTTACGTAATAAAAGTCGTAAAAAATCCAGGGCTCGGCAACTAACAGCAAAATACATGCATTCTACCATCCGGTGTTCCATTTATCGACACACAGCACACACACACAACAGCAAGAGTTCCGTTAATGAAATCGGAGATAAAGGAATGCGAAGCAGTTATGTAAAAATGCGAGAGATGGAAAAATTTCGCACACAAAGTGGAAGAGGCTGGAGAGGGAGACGTGCGGGAGAGATGAAGGGAATGAAGAAAAAAATGTGTTAAAGAGAGGCGTTGACTAGCGTTTGTGGAGTGAACGAGGCGAACGAATGATCAAAATCAAAATCTACATGCGACTAACATGATTTTAATAGAAAATTTACTTACAGTGTTCAGCCTGAAGATAAGCTAGTATTACAATTATATTACGAAAGCACAGCAGTTAGCGAGACAAAGGAGCAAGAAAATGAGAAGGAATGGAGAAGACAAAAAAACGAGGGCGAAATCAAGAGGAGAAGACGGGTGGAGAAAGGGACCGATTTCGAAGAAGCACAAAAACAGTCAACAGCAGCCGGAATTTTCTTATTATGTGTAATTGTTTGCAACACTTTTGCCTTTGTTTTGAGTAGTTCTACTTAAAATCTCTTTGTTATCCGTTATTTCACTCGTCGTCGACACCAGCGCATCGCGTTCGTCACTCATTTTGTTCTCTCACTCACTCACTCACTTACTCACTCACTCACACACACACACACACACACACACACACACACATACTCTCTTTATTTCGCTCTTCCTCTCATCCATTCCAGCCGCTCATTGTCGCTCGTTTGTTGAATATCTTTGTGTGACTTTTTAATACATTTCCATAAATTTTTCTGTTGTTATATGATGATCATTAACTGCTCGCTCTTTTCTTCGGGCTGATTTGCATCGCATTTAGGAATCAGGCGTTTCATCGAATTGAATCACAAGTCCTTCTATCTGTTTCAGCGTCACTGCTGCTGCTGATGCCGCCGTCGATTAAACATATCCGGATAAACAATGCGAAACATTTTGTACTGATTCGACTTTTTTCTTTTGTTGCTGCTGCCTCGGCCCTTCTTCTCAGAAGCGTTCAACGAAGGCCGAACAGTTTTGCTTTGCTAAGTGCGCCTACATGCCTTGATAACTTGAAAGTACCGGATTAAATTATCAAACTTTTTCCCGTTTGTCTTTGCTTAACGCACACAACGATGGAGAGTTTTTCGCATTGTTATTTGGTCTTTATTGATTTGGTTCCGAAGATTGAACGCATTCGAATCGACTTCCGATTTATTTATGGATGCGTCGTCATCGTCCTCGTCGTCGGCATCATTCATTCTACCGTTATTAAGTCGCTTTGCTTCGAAACACTTTCCCATTTTGCAAAAAACCGGCATATTTAATGAGTTCTCTCTATAGGCAGTGTATATTACACCCGGTTGGAAATTTGAAGCGAGCGAGTTCATTGATATACAACAAAAAAGAAAGCCGGAATGTCAAGAGCCACTGTAAAACATCCCCATTTTTATTTATTCCGATATTTTTCTCTCGCTTGCTCCGTCTCTAGTACAGTGGAAATGCCTAAGCTTTTGTTGAACCGTTCCGATCATGATGTGTTTTGAAAAATTGCCATTTGTAAAACATGAGCCGAAAAAAAAACCATTTTCATATGTTATGTCTAACAAAAACAAGCACACACACACACATACACACATATAAAAAGCAACGGCCATCAACGACGATCAGCTAGCAAAAACAGACACCTAACAAGACACATGAAGCCGTCTTCATAAAATGGAATTTCCACAGAAAGATAGAACGAAAGCAATAAAATGAAGATGCACAACAACAACAAAGAGTGAATAACGTGACTTTGGTAACTGGGTGATATGTGGAAAACATAAGCATAGCCAAAAATACACAGTTACAGTATGGTTGATTAAAGCAACGATAGCAGATTGTGAGTAAACGAGCAGTGAATACTGGCCGATGAGGTGAATAAAAAAAAGCAAACTTTTCGCAAATTCATCGGTAGTCAGTAATCAAACGAAGTTTTGATTGAATATATTTCGTAAGTGTTTGTGCTGACGGGAAGTGTCTTCATTCTCTTGAATCTCTTCTTCGCCCTCTCTCTTTATAAAATGGCATGCAATTTGTGTATAGGTTGCCGCTTATTCCGCCAAAACTTGAGGTAATTTTCGAAAATACCTTTTCTCCATCAGAGTTTTTTTTTCTGCTGTGTGTGTGAGGTTTGTGTGCGGATACTTTAGTATCGTATTTTTTTTCTCTCTCTCTCTCTTTTGTTCCTATGTTTGTTATCGCTTTTTCCATTTTTCAGGCATTTCAGCCATTTTATTTTGTCACTCATCGCCTCAAACTAAATCTTTTCAACTTGCCGGGCGAACGGCGAAACGCACACAAAACGATATGAACGTGACAATATTCGTGATTGGCAAAGTATAAACTTTATTTATTTTTTGCAAACAATTTTTTCTCCTCTCTTTCGCTCTTTTCATCGAAGAAAAAAAAAGAATCATATCAAGTTAAGCAAAATGAATGTGCTGAAAGCAGTTGTATGGCCGCAAAGTTGTGGACTGTGTGAAAAATGGCTGGAATATTGGGTTACGACCACTTATTTATCGGCATAAAGAAAAATAAAATCGAAACGCTCTCAAGTAAACACACCACATCAAATGTAAACAAAGTGAGTTTACCGTAGCTTTCGACCAAAAGAACGTCGACATCGACGAACAAAAAATGTTTATTCAATTGAGCTGTCAGCGCATCAACCATGCTGAATAGCTTTATATTCTGAAAATGAATTTCGAGTCAATCAATGATCAAATGTGAATGTAAGCAAATTACCATATAGAAACGAAACCAAACCGATCGCTCTTTTGAAGAGGAAAAAAGTTCCACTCATATCAAAACGATAAACTCGAAAACTTTAAGCGAGGAACATTTTAGGCGAATTAAAGTTTCAAGCCATAAAATCTGTTTTGGCATAATTTTCGTGAAATATTATGTTGGGATAAATTCAATTGAGCGAGCGAGAGAGTCAGAGAGTTTTTGCGTCACACATCAAAACCTCAAGCTAATAGCTGGTTTGGCCGGCATGTGTGTGGCGGGGTGCGCAAATACACACCGAAAGCAATCGAAAACTTTTTGAAATGTCTGCCAAAACTCAGTTCGTTCGCTCACTTTCGCTTCACCCAACGACGTCAAATGAAAGTTTTGGATGCGTCATCGCAACAACAGGAAAAGGCATTTTATGATGAATATACCTCATTTTCAAATGACTTTCGTTTACTGTGACGTTCATTTTTTTTTCTCTCCGTTCGCTCGCTCTAATATCTCTTTGGCAAATATTAGATTTTGGCGAAATGAACTCCCTTCACTCAAAACTATTGCGATTTTCGAGCGAAACAAATTTGTTAACTAATAAAAATGGGTAGAAAGTTTTGCGAAATGGTCGACATCTTTAGTTATGTTATAGTGTGCGGCCCGTTGCATTCATGTAGCGACTATCAATTTGGCAGCGTGCTATAATGTTCAGCTGTTACAATGTTCACCATTGATGCAAACTTATGAATATGAGACGATTTCGGTGTAAAGGAGATAGAGAGACAGACAGAGAAGTGTTGTTCGATGATGCAGATGCTTTAGTTGATTTATTCCAAGCTTTTCTCTCACTCTCCATTTTGTTGGAGCCGTGTTGTTGTTCAACTTTCGTGATTATGACACTCTTCATGCATGTGGCATGCAGCCCTTTTGAAATAACCATCACACAGCGCGAGAACAAACAATGGCAACGCATGCAGTCGGCATGCCCCAAACCCCAGAGCACAGAACATTATTTTCCATGCAATTTTCATATGAAAGCCAAAAACTTTTGGTTTTTCACTATATCTCTCGTTGTTGGTTTCTCGATCCATGTAGCCATTCCATGTGATGCTTAGCACAGTCCTGTGATGATAATGTGTGTTTATGTGGGAGTGAGAAAGAGCGACACAGAAGAGAGAGAGAGAGACAGACAGGCGAATGCTTGTTTTGTTTGCGATATATCCGAATTTCGGATTTTATGTCCGAATTACAATCACGCACATTCTGAACATGAATGAAGGGTTTTTCATCGTCAAATGGTCGACAAATAGCCAAACACGTACACACAGCATATCAAATGTCACATCAAAAACTATAAAACCGTAAAAAATTACATCCGCCTTTTTTGTCATCCATGTCATAATCCATTTCGATTTTGTTTACGAATTTATAAACTGGCTCTATGTATGTGAGTGTGTGTTATACGGGGAACATTTTTTTCGTTTTCTCTAGTCTCCCTCTCTTTATTATCATTCGTAATTTCAAACACAGTGTGCTCTCAATCTATGAAATATTTAGATAATAGAGTTTGTGTCGTATGTGTGTGTATTTTTTGCCTTCATAAAAAAAACGATCGCTCTATATGGAAGTGACGCAGTTTCATTTTTTACAACCAGAATCGTTTTGATTAATAGAGCAACGGCCAGGGGATTTTGTGATTTGCTATGATTTCATTTCAAGATGAAAAGGCTTTATGAAAATGAATGACATGTTACCAAATACTTGAAAAAGTCCGAACCCATGGGCTTTAGCATTTATTTCTGGGATTTTTTTTTCGTTGGTATCGTTGTCCAGCGCGTGCATTTTTCCGATTTCACAAGGGAGTCGGTGAATGCAATACAAATCCAATCCGATTTAAATATGATACACTTCAAATAGTTTAGTCGTCTTTGAATTGTTTATTTGATTCAAACATACATTTTTATATTTTGTACGTATATCGCACACCTATACATGGCCAATGGTTTCACATGCGACGATTTTTTCTCTTACCAACGTAAATGAATTTTTCTTTGCATAAATGTCTGCATTTTGTTATCACATTCCAAATGGATGGATATAAAACTAGAATTTTATCAGCTTATGTTACATTTTCACAGCCCCGATTTATTACACAAGAATTATTCACATAAAAATGCATGAAGCAGCAAAAAAACCAGATTTGCATCAATCCCTTGCGCATTTTTGGTCAAATAACATCTTAAGTTGCACGGTAAATGTTTACACTTACTTGATTTGAGCAGGTGAATGCTTTGTGCTGGATTTTCAGTTTATTGCGTTTAATAATGCATTCATAGGAATATGTATGGATTTTTAGATACATTTTCTATTTATATTATAACAATTTTGAAAGCATAGCGACTCTTCGTCTTATTTATGATCTTCTTTTGAATTTGAAATAATTTCATTTCTGATGGTGATTTGGTCACAAAAGATGTTCAGGTGAAAAGCTTTGAACGATTGTTTCGAAACAATGGCGTCTTTATGGACTAGCACGGGAGAGTGCATGGAATTCTTCAAATGCATAATTTATCATTTTCAAAGTATCTGCTGACTCAGCGTTGCCTGCAAACGGCAGATTTTCTATTCCTTCACTTGAAAACTGTAAAAATGCTTTTATTCCATATATTGAGAGTGCATTTCATTTTTTATTCACAAATTCTCAGATATTAAATAATTCTTCATCAAACCCAAATGAAACTCACTGTTGGTTGCTAATCAAATGGCGATCATATCAAAAATGCATATTGCAAAATAGGCAATCACTACACCATTAAGCAGAATCCTTTGAGGTCGTTCGTTTGATAAAGGATGCTTTTATGCAATGTAGCTTGGTTGTGGTAAACGGAAATCATGGTTATTACAATGGGCTAGTGGAAGCTTTTAAAGTCATCCACAATGTCGATAATGGAATTATGTAGCGGAAATCAAATCATTTTATGCGAAAAAAAACGGATTGAAGAACTAATAGAAACATAATGCATTTGAAGTGCGTTTTAGTTGTGATGGCAAGAAAAACTAGTCTGAAGTAGAACACAATGCTCGAAATGATCACATGTAAATTTTTCTGTGCAACATTTTCTCTTTTTTTCCCCCAACAATGGCCATTACAATTGGTATTATTCTCAATGCTAAATCCACTTCACTATTTTCCATTTGTGTGTGCGGTTTTCGTTTGCAAACGAAGAAGAAACGGTAAGTTAACACCGTAAAAATGTTGAAGAGCCATTGTCAAAACAAAGACTAACTAAGACACACACAGAGCGAAAGAAAGAAAGATTTCCCGTCCGCAGAGAGAATATAAGTGTGGAAGAGAGAGAATGGAAAATTGAATTACACAGTTATTATGGTTGTCAGTGGATCCGGTCATAAAACCAAAACAAAAGTGGAGGCGAATAAAAACAACAGTAAAAGAAAATAAACACCCAAAGTAAAAGTGAGCTTTATTTCGTCAGTGGAACAATACGACTACACATAATATTGCAATAAAAAGGTGAGAAAAAAAAAACACTGAGAGAGACGAGAAGAAACGAAACGCGTGTAAAAACATTTGTAATCGTAAAAAAAAAGAATAAGAAGAAGAAAGAAAAAAGTGCGGATTTTACTAAAGTAATCCGTGGTGTGGTGCTATAGAAAATGGTCGCAAAATAAAAGACGCATTTGCTCTTAAAAAATAATGCCATTTTATGGCATTTTCGCTAAATATGCTGTGAGACACTGCGTGCGTAATGAACATATATTGAGTTTGGTTTTAAAACGTTTAGTCGAAGCGGCGGCAGCTGCAGTGGATAGTGCAGGGCGAAAGCAAGAGAGAAGAAGTGTGAGGACAGTGTTAGCGAAGAAGAGGAGTGAGACCAAAGCAGAGAGTGGTAGTAGGAGAGCCAGCGGGTATGTATGCACACTATACATTGTACAAGATCGTCTAATACATTTTAAAGCATACTCAAAAACGGAATTTTCATTGCGAATCCAAAACTTCATCATTATACATTTTTATTTGGCTCATTGAAGAACACACTTCAGCACAAAACGAGTAGCTAGTGCTTTGTGTCCTAGAATGTTTTTTGAGAGTTTTTTTCCTCCTCTATCCCTCCGAACGAGTGTTCGCATTCAATTTCAGCTGCAATGGGTTTTTTCATTCAAACACTTGAATTTGAGCCAACGGAATTTTTTGTTTGTCCAGCACGTACAAAATGGGAGTATTTGTGATACCGCAAGCATTTCGAATTGGCTAAAGCCATTGAATTGCATTGAACCATTCAATAAAACAAACATTATAATACACACATGAAATGGACAGTTTTTCTGCACCGAAAAACACTTGGTTGAAAATCGTTTTGGCCGCCAACGAATTAGCTGATTTCACACTCCAACAAGACTTGTGCAATAAACGCACAAATGCCATTATCGCTACGCCGACGAGGCTGTGCAGTGTTCCTGCCACCATCCGTGTGCCTGTGCCCCGAAGCGATGAATTTTGATTGCATATTTGTAAATAGCAAAGCGTCGACCATTTCGCAATTCGATATTGATTGCGTGCATATAATCGATTTGCTAGTGTGTACAATCGACCGAACTGGACCATTGAAATGCGTGCGTGACTTTGGTCGATTGACCTGTTTTTGCATATGGGATCTCTTAACTCACCATTATCCACCGTCTCCGTTTTCAAAAATCTAACACGAAATGTGTGGCAAGAACACTAGCTACCGGCTGGCTAGATGGAATTGAGCAATATGTGGTTGAGTGATTTTGAGTTTGAAACGTCGTGCATTGCTTCGGATTAAACATCATCGCAACACAACATCAAGTGGGCTTATGGTTTTTGTCGACTCTTTGGCGCATGATTTGGCCTCTCTCAACAACTTTCGATGAACGTTGCTCGTCTAGAATTTGAGAAATTCAATGAAATATACATCACACTCCAACTGATTTTCCATAACTTTTGCGAGAAATGTGCGTTATTAAATAAACTGAAAGAATTTCTTTTTTGACCTCACGCGCATAATAATTTTCGAAGGTGTATTCGCCCGGCTACGGGATGTATCGATTTACAGAAAACAACCGATCGATTTATCAATGTTTGTCTGGGCCGGGTGTTCCGCTTCAGTGCCAATGCCTGACTGTTGTGAGTTTAGTCCATCGAAAATAATATTCATTCTTTTTTTTTTCTCTGATCCATTTGTTGAACATGCTTTCGTTTTCACAGTAAATATTAGAGTTAAGTTTTTTTCTTCATCTTCGTCTACTTTGTTGTCTGCAATAAAAATTGACGTAACAAAACACAAAAAGGTTTTATTTTGTCTGGTGTACGCAAAGAAAAATGAGAGCGTCAGCTGAACTACAGCAAAATGTTGCCGGTGGAGAATGGAGAACGCAAGAAAAAAAACTATCATCGAAAACATTGATGAGTAGCTCAACTTATTTTTCAACTAAATTGGTATTCGTTTGGAAACGTTTCTTTTCACTTTTCGTTCACTTGCATACATCAAGATTCTCTCTCTCTCTCTCTCTCTCCATCTCTCTCTCTATATATGTATATATATATATATTTCTGTACTTTATTATAATTCCGTTTTGTTTGGTTGTATTTTCTCTGTTTTTTCTCATTTTGCTGTTTTTGTTGTTGATGCGAATGCAAAGTGTATCATAGAATGTGTGTGTGTGTGTGTGTGTGTGTGTGTGTTTGTCTGAGTTGGAGTTGAAAACAATTTTATGTTGGTAACAAAGATAACAAGCTGTGCACTCTGCGTTTGCCGTGCATACAGCCAGCCATCGCATACGGTTAATGCATGGAAAACCTAATCAGAGAAAAGCCGAAGAAAAAACACGAAGGATGCGAGAGAGAGAGAGAGTGGAGCAACGAAAAAAAAATGAGCAAATAAAAAAATGTAATATATGAATATAAGTACGAAAAAATATAGATCTAACGACTATAAAAATAAATAGGACGCATATATACAAACGTACGGGGCAAATAAAACGTCATATTCGGTACACAGTGTGGTGTGGTGCCGGTTTTTTTATATTCCCCTTTTTTGGACTAGAAACTAAGCGAACGAAAGAGAGAGAGGGAGAGCGAGTGCAAAACATCATTCCATGTATCAGCAGCGGCCATAAAAACAACATGTTCGGCCATAAATTTAATACCATAGCGAATATTGAACATGGTTTAAATTTTTATACAATGCAATACATACTGGCAAAAATATACACACACACACACACACACACACACACACGTCTTCGTGGTTTGTCGTTTCGCTCTCTCACCCAATCCCATGCCATGCCGCCGCTTTATGCGGGTAAACAAAAGGAATTACACACTTTGGTTTTCCTTAGAAATTTGGTGTAATTTTTTTTCTCTATCTTTTTTCTCTTGTCGTTGTCGTGATTGCACCAAAAACGATTCCGTTCCCTTCACCTTTTTTTTCGTCAGTCGATTATTTATGTGGTTTTCCCATTCGTATCAAGGATATTTGCGTCGCTGTTGTTATGTTCGGAAATATTGGTTTGATGTGGTCGTTGTGTGAGTGTGCATGTTCGCCGGTTCGATACCACCGAAATGATTCGCGCGCGCCATGGCAAATAAAGTGAATGACTGCGACAGGACAGCAGCAGAAGCAGCAGTAATAACAGGAAAAGAAAAGAAAAATGAAATCTTAAGTGTCTGTACGGTGTTAACGACGATTTACCACTGCAGAGAAATAATACCGTCGATGTCATTTCGACAATATATAAATATATATATGCCAATGAAATCAGCAAATAGAAACATGGCGAAGTCAATATGATATCGACATTTTTCACCCCGAAATGGAATTGCTCGGCTTACTTGCACAGATAGAGAGAGCGAGCGAGAGTGAGTGAGCGGCAGAAGAAGAGGATGGCACAGGCACTGCAAGGCAATAAAAGAAAATCCATTCGAAACATAAGAAAAGTGCACGCGCTAGCTGTTGTGTATGGCACACAAGGACGAACACATTAAATGCATGCATTCATTTCATTCGATTTTAGCTCATGCTGCTTATGGCACGGCTGGTGTTAAGACGTCATGTGATTCATTGGCATGTGAGTATTGTGTGTGCACTTTTGTTTCGAAATGTTCTTTTATTGTCATGCAGTCAGAGTTGGGTATGAGTTTGCTTGCTCGATTGTTTATTCGTTCTTTCGTTTGCACGCTCGTTCGTTCATCCATTTCTCCTTTCCCAAGCCATCGTCTTACCGGTCGGCTTAAATATGATTAAAGTGACTCTTGAGTTGACTCCCGTTTGCAATTTTCATCTTGAATGAAAATGGAAACTGCAATAAAAATGGGCACACCAGCATTTTGCGTGTAATGTACCACGGTGTTTTACGATCAAATCATTCAGTAACTGACTATAAAATCGTCGACTATACCGCCTTGGTTGCACCTTCAAAAATGTCATAAACCGTTTTACACACGACGGTTTTCTAGATTACGGTTTCGTTCGTTTGTTGAATGGCCCTGATTGATCACACACGATTTGAATACCGACAGTGCTAACAGTGAGTGCATTCACAATCAAACCGGATCTACGGCAGCAATACAACATTTTTACATCCAATGGTGTGGTGTGGTGTCTCGATTGTAGTTTTATTACTTTTCTAGTGTTTTGATCGAGATTCTAGATTTTAGATCCCTGAGGATTCACGAATTTTCCGAAAAAACATTGTTACAAACGTAACATGGTGTTTTATGGTGATGTTTTTTTTCTTACTGTTGCCTGCCATCGTCTGCAATTTTCAAATTAATCGTTGATTTAATAATATGCAATTCAATCCGGGCGAATAAGCGAAATAAAGAAAGAAGATTCACAAACACAACACGAACAACATATATCACGATTACATACCGCTTAAATAATATAAAAAAAAATAAAGTTACTTACTTTCGAAATATTTCGACATGAAATGCATTGCAACACGCACATTTTAATTACATGCTTTTTAATAGAGTCAAATAATTGCATTTACGAAGGCGTTCCGTTCCCTTTCCCCTCTATCCACACATTCATTTCAAAAATATGAGTGTATGTATCCAACGATGGAAAATTTGCATCCACACTCGACACAGTACTCCGGCGACGGGATTACATTTTGAGCTTCGTGGAATTGTCAGAGAATACAAACTACGAGTTATGGAAATGGTGTCGAATTTTGCACACACACACACACACACATACTCTAATTGCACCGCAATAACAATTTCCAATGAGATTTTATGTCGATAAAACTAATAAACGAGTATTAAAATTCCTTCAGATAAAATTCGCCCGATTCGGAATGGGGAGAAAAACTTTACCGTTACGACTTGTGCAGTCAAATGAAAATACGGTGGAATTGCGCAACGAAAGCACTCAAATAGTTTGTTTAATGCACAAAAATTAAATTCCATAACGAATAAGTGCGAAAACATGGAAAATTGTAAAATCGAAATAGACCCACCATTTCGGTATACACACTGATTACAATTTCGGTCGAAATTGCACGCAGACGGTCGTTGCACCGAAAACTCAGCCCATCAACATCAAAAGCGGGTATTTAAAATGAACGACGAGAGAGAAAAAAAAGCAGCACCGGCCAAATGGCATTTTAAAATGAATGCAATGATAGTGTATAAGAAAATTTGCGCGTATAAAATTACAACTTATTTGCCAAGCACATCAACCTTTTGGAAATGCAACGCCAAACTACTCTCGAATCCGTTGGTGCTGCGTGAGCGTTGAAAGCGGCAATTTGCATAAACGAAAACTATATTTTCTTGTAATATGATGAAAATAATGGCGAGAGTCGTATGCACACACACGACGTGAAGCAATAGTTAAACGGCTAATGGCACTAACATGCAAATAAACAAATAAACATACCGAGGCCATTTAAGGCCCTACACAAGAACAACATCAACGCAATCGAAACAATGCCAACGTTGATGATGCATTTTACATTATTCGGAGGCAAGATTTCATCTATGCGATATCGTACAAAATTTCACACATAACTAAATTCAATAGCGCGCGCGCGCACGTTACGTAAAAGTCATGTTGTGAACAAGAAAACAACTAATAAATACATGGGTTCCCCCACCCAGCATGTTAGAAGAAGGATTAAAAACACTGAGGAATAATGTCGGAGAAATCCAAAATCCAATTACAACTAACAGAAGAAGAAAAATGCCAAACATGAATGTCAGAGAGAAACGGATTTGTGTGGCGAACTTCTACCACTTACTTCATTCTCCTCGTTTGAAGTGTAAAACGTGGAAAAAAAATTCATAATCGTACAGAATAAGACGGAATTTACAGTCGCTATGCACGCATATGTACGGTTTAGCGTCAGTGTGTGTGTGTGTGTGCTGAAATTGACAAAGAAATGGCCATGTCATGCCATCGTTCCTGTTATTATAAGAGTATAATAAATGTTCGAAGCCGAATGAAAATTTCATTGCTACGACTTTCATTATCGTTTATCAGCTTCTTCGTCGTACACTTATATATTTCGACCGTTTCATGCCATTCACACATGTTACAAGCGCTCGATACTACCTCGTATATAATTTGATGAATTTCTGTGGAGGAAGCATTTGAGAAGAGCCAATGTTTTTAACTTGAATAGAATTTCAGATGAGGGTTCTTCATGCGTTGTTGTTTTTTTCTACTTCAGAATCGACTTTTTCGGTTCTTTTTCGAGAAACTCCAGATTTTATACCTGAAATGTGAAGCTCTTGACATAAAATCCTACATTTTCGTTATATTGAAATGAAATCAAAATAAAACCTACTTCCCTTCATCAAATTATCTTTATTTTTGCTTCTTTTGCCTGGATATTGAATTTGAACAAGGAAAAAACACAATCAAGTTGATTCGAAATATAAATCTTAAGTCTGGTTGATTTGCAATGTAAATTCGAATTCAACAATTGTTCATTTTTAAAAAATTAATTTCCAACAAATGTCTACAATTTTCAAGCCTAATGTAAAAACCTTCTGCATAACTTGAAGTATTAAATTATCGCTTCCCATATGAACCGTTTGCAGAGAAATTCAGTGTACAGTGGAGGGAGCTGTGCGGAGTTCGGCCATACATACGCTATATCTGAAACAGTGCGTTCATGGCTACTTAGATGTGTATTAAACAATAGAAATGTAAATACAGCAAAGAGTGCTGTTTCGCTCACACTTACAGCGTATGTACGGTATCTCCACTGAACTCCGCACAGCTTCGCACTGTATTTCTCCGCAAATGGTTCATTTGGGTTCTGCCCAAACATTTTGTGCACAAAACGTAATTTCGAGTGTAAATTATTTTTAGCTTGAAAAATACCCATGCAAACATTCGTCGAATTTTCGCAACATTGTGTGGATTGGTAACGCATCTGTAAACATTTTGGATTTGGGGTGCGTAACACGTAAACAATTCAGCAATAAAGTGCTAAAAATAAAGGCGTCGGTCGATTATGTAAGATATTTTTGGGACTGCGAATTATTTTAGGCATCTAAACAAAGAATTTTCAAAAGAAAATGTAATAATAACACAGACAAGAGACGAGAATTATTGATTTTCCCTTGCATAATTGGATGAAGAACAAATCCTTTTTACACAACGAAACGAATTTTCAATTGGGAAGCTGGTTCCGGCTGCTGAAGCTGAAAACCATCCATTAAATAATATTTTGGCATAGCAGTTGATGTTTCTGTTTCTCTCTCTCTCTCTCCACAAAGCATGTCATGTCATAACAGAGAGATAAAAGTTGGACTTTGATTCATATGTGTGGCAATAAATTAAATCATAGTTTTTGCAGTAATAAATAACCCGTTTGAAAAGTTTGCGTTTGCTGAAAATGATGGAATACTGTGTATATGCCAGGGAGAGAGAGAGAGAGAGCAGTTCTAAATAAACAACCGGCACGCAAATCGTATCGTTGCAGCGCTCGTCAACAGAATTTCGGAAAAGCCATGGAGTAGTATAGTTTGTTTAAAGAACTGTAATTACTTTGTGTTTTCATTTAGTGTTTCGTGTGTGTGTATGCTTTCAGCATTCTAACTAACTATTTTGAAAATTTGCTATTGTGAAATTTGCTTCAGTCATTTGTTGCCTCCCTCACCTCACCCAAAACGGTGGGATCATGTGATTTTTCACGGTATTTCGAATTTGTGTGCAACACACGCTCACGTCTACATAAGTTCGTTTGTGATACGACCGCTTTAGCGTTTACCAATTCGGTCATGCATCATGTGGAAGTGAAGAGCGTGTATAATAAGCGAGCTGTAGCTTGTGACGTGGTCAAATCCAAGCACACACACACACACACTGTCTCAGCTGAATGTTGAACTTCTGGTCGGTTTTTGGTTCACTGAAATTCTCTTGTTATATTATTATTGCTGCTGCTGCTGCTACTACCACTTTTTTCCCGTCCACAGAACATGGCGAAAGTTTTTGATTAATTTTATTGTTTTACATTCTATTTCATGCATTTTCATAATGCGAAAATGTTGATGAGAAACAACCAACCACCGCCATCACCGGCGTACAATGTACAATGTACATTACATTTTCTGATTTTCTTTTTTCTCTCTGCACTCGTTATGCTTTGCTCCGCAATGTTATGCAAAATGCAATAGCCTGACATTGACGTATATAGCTGGTTATTGGTTGGATTTTTGAGATGCTATCGCAATGCAAATTATGTTGTAACGTACGCGCTCGAGAGTATGCAGTACTCCAATTCTGATGGTGCATTGTTTGCCATACACACACACACACATAAACTGTGTGTTTGGCTGGTTGCGTTCGTTTTAACGCTTGACGTATACAGCCCGCAAATTATACATTTTAAAAAATGAAACACACGTAGACCATTAGACAAAATATACATATTTATTTCCGTTTTCTCTGGTGCTTTCGTCCTCCCTGACCGACGTCGTCACCTCCGCCATTGCCGTTGCTGCCACCGACGTGTGCTTTCCTTCTAATAAAATCGCCGTATTTGTTATTTTCAATGCGAAACCACTGTTGACTTTACAAATGAGCGAAGTGGACTCAATGACAGTGATTTGTTAATTGAAGCGTTTCATTTGAATTGTTTCAAATGGCTCAAAAAAGAAAGCACCAACTGAGATTGGGAAAAAACGTTTGCAATTCGGATTTGTATCGTATTACCACGCTTGGTTTAATTTATGTATGGCAGTTTGTATTTAACACGTGTCAGCAGATATTTTTCCATGATATGCAAATCAAAGTGAGCCAGAGAGAGAGAGAGAGCCTTTTCATCGGATTGATTGCATGCCCCGTCTGGGTGAGAACGAATTAATCAGTCAAGCAACTGAATGACTCTACACACCATTTAGATGTGTTTCGTATAATACGCCGTGTGTCGTATGTTTATTTTTGTAATTATTGATTCCAACCCATCCCTCTCTCCGCCGGCTCTGCATTGAGTTGCAAAGCCGCTTTGCGTACTTATCACTTGTGAATTGATTACGCAGATAATAAGGGAAATGAAAAGTGCTTTCATCGATTCAGCCTACCCCATATCCCCTTTATACTCCGCCTCATACTCCATTCAGAAACCGCACTAAGCTCTAACTCATTGGTACTTCTGGATATATAAATGTTGATTTGAAAAACGTTGGGGGAAAATGCACAAACATATTCAGCCAGTCGACGAAATTGTGTGCGAACACACAACACAAAACGACATCAAAACTTTTGGTTGCTGCTGCTGCTGTCGTTGTTGCTGCCAAGAAGCGATGAAATCAATTGACACACTATGCGAGCGTTCACGCAAAAAGAAACGCTTTTCAATCAAATGTATTAGCGATTCTATTCATGCGTTCGTGCTGAAGCATTACATAATACACCACTGACTTGAACTCAGTCGAGTTTTTTTTTGTCCTAACCTACACTTACACGATATGAAGAACGAAGAATACACTCTACCAAAACATTCAATCTTTTAATCCAACAGAAATTCTATCGCAAAAACATGAACGAGAAAATGTGTGTGTGTGTGTATATGGCCTCATGAACAAGGTGAAACAAGCGACGATTCAATGCGGGTGCAATTTTAGATGAAATATTTTTGGGCTTCCAACCGGTTTTTCACCATTATTGCAGACGAAAAAAAAAACAAATATACTCGTTTTTTTTTCAGAAGAATCATTTGCCCTTTTTTTCTGTCTCATCAGCAGATTTATCACTTGCGTGTGTGCCAAATCCAAGCATCAGTCAATGGTGCATTGCTTGATCGCATATGAAACTTAATCCGAATTTAATGAATGAAAATTGAGGCGACGCAGCGCATTCGATTTATGAAACACACACATCAACTGCAAAATATTCAACGGAAATAATGCACAGAGCGAATAGAAGAATGAACATGAACAACCAGAGAACTGAAAAAAAAACGAGAACAAATTTTGATAGATTTTTCTCTATATGTTGTGTTCATGTGTGTTCGCGTTATATATGTGCATTTTGATGCGGCTGCTCTGACGTTATCGTGTGGAAAATTAAAAAGGAATAAAATCGAGTGAGCTATAGAAGAGACGACAGAGAGACAAAAAAACCGAAAGCGGGCAAAATCAAATCTCATATTGGAATATATCCGGCATTTTTGTGTTGCGCTCGTAAACCGATTTTCATTGGAATGAAAACTTCAGTGTACAAAAATGAACTGAACAGTTATATCGAATGGCAGAGAGCTGTGTGTACGGGCTGTACGCGCTTCGTAAATATGGAGATGCGATTTGATGTTGGTGAAGCCATTAAAACACATCAAATGTCCTGGCTGGATCGATGGCTAATCCAGCCAAAGTTGCAATCGCAAAAATTGATTCCGAACACATAATCTCGTAAGTATAATTTTCATGATTGCAAGACACACAGCCACAAGCAAACATAAACAGAATACTCATATCCGCGTCTGAAATCACAACCGATTCGATCACAAGTCACATGAGTACGTGAAATAAATAAATATGCCAATCGGTTTGGTTTGGTTTGCTATGGCTTCTATACGCTGAGCACATTCAGTTCTTTTTTTGCGTTCACTTACGCTAAAATCTTTAAGATAAGAAGCCGGAGAAAAAAAACATTAAATTGAATGAACGAAAGAAAAATCGCGATTGAACTGCTTCAAAATCGAATGAATAAAATTGATTTCTCAGCCATTTTCGTTGGCAATCAACGATGGATTTTCATTCATTTTTTTCTTTCTTTCTCTCTCTCTCTCTCTTTTCTACTCATTGTTTTGCTCATTCGCTTTTGCCGCCGAAGAATCTTTTGCTGATATGGTTTTGCGGATTTATTTATTTCGTCATATATGAAACGGGAGCAGGAGAGAAAGACAGTAAGAGGTATAGAGAGTGGAATAGAGAGAGAGAGAGGAAGAGCGGCAGTTCAATGTCGTTGCTCGTCATATAGACGAGAAAGTTATTTTATCAGTCTTTTCACATTTCATTTCGCTTCCAAACCATTGAAACGGAGCACGATGTGTGCACGATGTTTGTGCTGTACGCGCTTGACAATGTTTCGGGCATGTGAACCGAACCAACGATGACGTATTGAATTTGTGAGTTGCATTTCTTTAATATGATTTTTATCCCATTTTGATTGAATTTTCGTTAACTGTAATTGTTTTTTCATTGAATCCATATATATATTCACACCCAAACCCATCAGAACACATATATTGGCAGCAAACGGCGCAGAGTATGTGTGCATTAGAATCAAGTGGAATGCGAATGAGAGATGAGCGACTGATGAAAGTAGTTAAATTCAGTTGGAATGACGTATCCATTGACACGTGAAGGTGTATGTGTGTTTGTGCTGTCGCACTGAAAGCGGCGCAAATTGCAAAACCGATCTATAGAGAAAATAGATACGTGTAAGTAATGAGATTACGTGAGAAAATGGTGAGGCACAAAGGCCGAATGTATACAATCGATGTATACCGGCTATGAATACGAATGAATGCGCTCCCACGCAATGCAAAAGGGCGAGCTGTTGACGACTGAGACGACAACGCCACCGTCGATAACGACTAAAGTGATGATGATGGCGATGAAAAGATGTTATTATTATCAAATAATATAATATCGGTTCGAACAATGGATCGTTGTCGCCTCTAATTTCATTTGATCCGACCATTAGCTTCGTCTTTTCATCGATGTGTGTTAATGCCGTGTGAATTACGATTTCATGTGCTTGATAAGTATATTATGTCTCGCGTGTCATGAAAACACTTTGGCTCATCCATTGTCCGATAACTATTTTATTTTCTTCGCATCTCGCAATCGAATGGCTGTTAAAATTTCCGTTTGGTTTTTTTCTGCTGCTGCTGCTGCTTCTTCTTCTTGTTGTCGTTCGAATCACATGATAAATTGTTTCATGTGTTTTTATTTCGTTTTATTCTCCCTGTGTGTTCGTCGTGTGTACCACATGATAATGAGATTTTCGTGCTCGCATTGCTCTGTTAGTCGTTATTACAGCAAATATATTGAATCATCCAAAAGGAAAAAAAGAATTCGAACGGCAAAGTGCCCAAAATATCCAATGTTACTGATGACACGACGCTACGTGTGCGAACCGTGACGGATAAAAATAGGAAATATCGCACAAAAGCTACACAAATCATCTCTTCTCCGTATTCAATAAGCGATCTCTTTTTTTTCTCACTTTCTCTTTCACATTCGCTTTCTCTCACTTAGCCTCTATCCCACACACGTTCCATTTGTTTCTGTATCTAATGGCCACCAAATAAAAAGGCCTTTTAGTAAATGTAATAAAACGTTTATGAAAAATTATGGGCAATTGCATATAACTAAATGCGTTACGGTCAAAACACTTTTCATAGTCAACATTCACAAAGGGAAAATATATCACCGCGTGCCATGCAATGAATAAAAAGACAGAGCTGAGGGAACAAAAATTGCAAAAAATGATGAGCATTTCAAGTAATTAATTTTGTGTTAAATAACTTCAAGGTAAAGAATTTTCCATACACTTTGTGACGATGGCATTTGCCGTCAAAGATTATATAGCCAGCGCATATTATTTTTCCGTTTTATTTCGCTGCCGGTCTCTGGCGGGTCTTTTGGGAGATGACATAAGCGATTATGTGTACATTTTGTGTACTCATTGCCTTTTTTCGCGCTAAATCATCTGAAAATTAGCTAACACTGCTCACAGCACATATTTCATGTATTCGATATCGGTCGTTTTTTTTACCGTTGGTCTACGCACCACGCGGCATTTACTATGATACCAAAAAAAAACTCTGAAATGGATCGTCGCACATTCCACGCGGATGAAGAAAGTCTTTTCCGCCGAGTAAAAGAGAAAAACAAAAAAAAAATTTGGGAGAAAAAACAACAACCTCGATATTTATTTTCCTTTTGAAAGATATTGCCATTGTGCAAGAGAAGTAAGCCCACAATTACCGGCGGATTTTACATCATTTTCATCGTACTAAATAATACAGTTAAGGTCTGTTGTTTCTACTTCACAGCATTTCTTAGTTCCATTAAAAATGGTTTTCGTACAAACCATTATATCCTGATTAAGTGGTAAAAAGAATAAATGACTGTGAAAAAAATCATCATCATCATCATCATCATCTTCTGGAGTATTACTACAGCAGCAGCAACCTCGATAATTAGGGAGAGACCGAATCGTTGTTATCTGAATATCATTCTCTGTGTACTTTCGACTGCAATAAAATACGAGCAAAACGATATCATATAATCTTAATTTATGAAAATCTTTTCCGCATTTTTCGTTTGAAGTAAAACTGAGAGCGAACCATTTTCATTATTAATGATGAAATTCCATGGAATTCACGTTTATCGGACGCTGTATCAACAGGCAAACAATGAATTGAGTGAAACAATAACAGCTAAGCTGAAGGGAAAAAAACAAAAGCACAACAATTATTATTAAAATAACTGCCTTTCACTCTGCGACGCACACAATTTCGGCTGAAATGAGAGCGGCACCCTCTGAGGAGGATCAACGCAGCGAACATTGAAATGAAAATTACAACAAGTCAAGAGTTTTCCACGAAGCACGATTTTAATCAACTTCATCGATACGGAACGACAGTCAAGAAGTAGAAGTTGCTGCCGAAAAGGGAGGCTACGTAACAGCAGCGGGTTAAATTACAAAAGGGGAACGAAAAATCACGGTTGGCATCTTGTCGGTCGCTTTTGTTTTTTTTTTTTTTAATATTAAAAATTACAAGAATTTTATTTTCATGATGTCGTTTGTGACGTTCGGCGCGTGTCCTCAATCATATTTTTCTTCCGTTGTCATTCGATTATGCTCAAAGTACTTGCTCTTTTCTTTCTTCTTCGAAATAAACAAAATGTTCATGTACTTATTACAATGACGGGATTGTTTCTAGCAGCAACAATCTCTGCTCGATTTAAAACGATTTTGAAACATAGACAATTCAATTTGTTGGAATTTCTATATTTTGTTCTACTTTTTTTCCATCTCGTTCATAGGCAGGAGTCAGGGGAGACAAAAAATATTGGTACATTGATGAAAAGGGTGCAAATACGAGCGCCAGTTGTATTTACATTTTATTCACGTACACTCAGTCAGAAGTAATCTTTGGTTGTGTTCAATGGAAATTGAACAAACAACAAGCCAACAACAATAACAACAGTATAATACCTAGTGCCGGATTGGTGTGCTCGGCATACAAAAACATTTGTTTCTTTTTCTCTTTTCTTCTTATGATTTCAATGCCGTGCATGTGCGTTTTTTTTGTTTGCTTATTTCCGGGAACATTTTTATTTATAATGGGATGTCCTCAAGCTCAATATTTGTACGTCTTCACAAATCAATCGTCGAATTGGTTTGATTTTGTCGGAATGCGCTGTGTACAGCGAGATGGGCTCTTTACACAAGCACAACATCAACCGGCATTCTATTTGAATTGTGCTCGATATTTCGGTTCACAAGTGAAAAATTGAAGACGTGTAGCATGGCGTGGTGTGGTGTGGTGCGCACAGCACAAGCAACACTCGAATGATTGGAAATTAATGCGATATTTCCTATTAAGGTTACCGAATCAGTCAATCGCCCGTATCTTTGTTAAACAATCAATTGAATGAGAGAATTTTTCACTTTTACTTTTTGCTTCGTTTCGAAAATAAGCCCAATGGTAAAATATGGAATTTGTTGTGTGCGAGTGTTTTTTTTGTTCTTCTTAGTTATCGTGGTGAATATTGTTCAATGTTAACGGTAGCGAGTGTTCAACCTCAAGAGCCTTTATATTCAAGATGATAGAACTTTGAAAAGGCCAAGATTAACGCATCTATTTCGAGAGTGGGATAGAGGACGGACGACAGAACGAGGGACGAGCGAACGAGACAGAGTCTATTCTTGAAAATTTGCATTCTCTCCGGCGGTATTTTGTGGGAGATTTGTCATTGTCTTTTCCACTTACATACAATTTTCGCTGCTCTTATCGTATAGTATTTCGCCCGGTGTCTTTTCTACTTCTCTCATCTGTTTTTCTGCCTCTCTTTTATTTGTTCGCTTCGACGCTACCGAAAATTGCGAAACACACACAAAAAAAAGACAGCAGAAGCAATGGCAGCACACAGAATGGAGCAACGAGAGAGGAGCGTGCACAGGCCAGCATAAGTGTCTCTTGAAACGTGTTAAATCTTCGTTCATATGGGCGAGCGTTTGGAGAACGTGAAGGGTATGACAACGAGCTGCCGAGCCAAATAACAAATAGTCGAAATATCTTATTATCTGATAACAATGCCAGTTAGTTGTGTGCCATGTGTTTTGTTTTATTGCCGACCCACGATGCTGTTTTGTTCTTGACTTTGCCTGATGCCGAAGTGTGCAAGCAAGCTAGCGGGTGGACGGGCGAGTGCGCGCATACACAACACAAAAACGAATCACAACAAAGAATATTTTGCGTTCACTATTTTATTCGGTCGCGCTGCAGTACTTACTCGGGTGCCATGCAGGTGAAAGAGACCGAGATTCAAAGAGGTTTTTCACAAATTACGGTTTTGCTTTTAAATCGAACGGTAAAATAAGCGCTTTTTCGCACAACATCACGTCGAAATGAGAGCGAACGAGAGAGAGAAACAAAAAAGGAAAAAAAAATATAATTTATTCCGTCGTTTTTGCCTGAATTTATTGTATTCAGATAATTTATTCTGCGTTTGGTCTCTGCCTCGACCTGATTCACTTTTTACCGTCGCTTTTTTTTCCTTTGCTTGCCGATGATGGTTTTTTTCGTCTTCGCCTTTTCTTCTCTCGCTTTGTGCTGTCGTGTGTATTCACAATGCGTATTGTCTTGTGTGAGATTTAAATGGTGAACTCAATGCAAAATGCTCAAACCAATATTTTCGGTGCGTACATTTCAAAAATGAGATGGAAATACTGTGTTTATATTGGGAAATATTGAACGCGTTCACCCTCATCTAAATACCAATGAAAAGAAAGAGAGGATAGATAAACAGATTGTTTTTGCCTCTCTCTCTCTCTCTCTCTCTCTCTCTCTCCCCAAAAGAAACGAATACGGTTTATCAAGTACGCGTTTAGATTTATCAGCTTGCAAACACAACAATATTGATTTGTATCGATACACTTGGCCATATCCTTGGCAATAACAGTATCACCGACCTGGCAAACTTGAAACGGAAAAAATCAAATTAGATTGTTGTTTTTTTCTATCTCCTTGTTGTTGTTGTCTTCGTCGTCGTCGTCGTCGTCGTCACAAGGCAAATAAGGCAGCGAACAACGATGCCTCGTTTCAAAGTGCCCAATTCAATAAGATGTCGATGCAGAAAAACAAACTTACAAGACGAAAAAAAAAAAAAACAAATGATGCCGAAGCTCACCAAATTGGGGCACATAGATACCGTTCTTTTCGGCTGGACGAGCGAAGGGAAGATGGAAATCGTTATTTTAATGGCATCAGTATTAATATCGGATATAATATAGCCATTAGCGAAGAGTTTTTGTGATGAAATGAAAACACACAGTTAAATGGCATTTTGCTTGTGGGTTTGGCTCAATGGCTGGCTGGCTGGCTGAAATTGTGTCTTTCACGACATCGGACCAATTATTATATATGCAAAATCAATGCGTTGGCAAACGAATAATGGCGGCGCTAGAGCAGTAACAATGACAGCACGTAAAAATCCATTAAAATCGACTGGCGCACGAAATAAATACGGAATTGTATTAATTTTTGTTCGCTTTAATGGTTTTGAAGCAATGCTTACAGTCAAACGCAATTTTTCTTGCGAAGACTTCAAACGACACTTTAATGAATTATTCTTTTTTCCGTCGCTTTTTATTCCATTTCAACTCGAACGTTTCAATTATATATTCTCTGGCACAGGTTTGATTCGTCGGTTGAACGAAGCAAATTATCGATACATAAATTAACCCCAATGACAACATAAACAATTAAAACACTAAACACCTAGTTCCTGTGTCTATAAAATGAATTCCACACCGCATACACTTGTCCAATTTCCGTGTGCTGCCGCTGCACCGAATGAATTCGCTCTCTCTCTCTCTCTCTGTGTGTATGTCTTTATTGATTCGAAATGATTTTTAAGTGGTTGTCTTAACTGCATTTTGATCTGAGTTTTATTGTCGTGCATTTCATGCTCGAGACATTGCCGTTTACCGTTTGCCATTTTGCACGTCGTTAGTGTCGGTGTTTTTTCTCACATTCTCGCTTTCTATTTCTCGCTCGTTCGCCCGCAAAACAGCGTCTGAACACATAAAATTGATGGATCCCAAACTGAATATTTTATGCGAAATAAAAAAGAACGACGTCAATGGCACTTTTGATCTCAATCGATTTGCATTTTGCGCAATGCACATGAAACGAATTGCACATAAATGGGGTAATTGAAATGGTCGACGAAATGAGAGGTATAAATGGTGTGCCGGTTGTGAAGATGAGAGGCCTGAACTGAAGAGCAAAAGAATAAAAATTAAGTAGGTAGACATCTCGAAACGAGCAATTCCATGCAATTAAAGGCGAAGAGAGAATAAAATGTGCATTAAGAAAAGTTTGCTCAAGAAGAATGTGTATGTGTGTCTGCCCGGGTTATCTCGTTTGGAGTGGCGCGCCGGGAAAGAGCGTTAAAAGATGAAGCTGTTTATGTATAAAATTAACATAAATTATAAACACTTAGATGACGAGTGATCTTTGCAGTATGCGAGGGACGGCCAGGAGCGGAAGAGAGTGTGTGTGTCTAATGAAAGCGCATCATACCACATGGGAATTGAAATATCGCACCCAACGTTCTCACACAACACACACACATATACACACATACAAACACACCCAATTGCGTTCCATTTAGTTATGTAAATAGGCGAACTTTAATTACGAACTGAGAATAAGGAGATGCGAAGAGAGAGAGAGAGAGAGAGAGAGAGAGAGAGAGAGAGAGAGAGAGAGAGAGAGAAAGCAAAGGCGACAAACGGAATGGGGTAAGAACATAAATTAATCGTAAATGGTGTGGTTGGTTGTGTCGGATGGTGGTAGTTAGGCCTAAATCGACAAATGAAAAGAGCATCGATAACCACAACAATGCCGACGAGAATAAAGACAATGGAATTGTGTGCCAAGAACCGAGCATAATAGATATACGAGGACGAGCGAACGATGAGACGAGATTGAAAGAGAACGAGTTAGCGATGGAGAGAGGGTTGAAAAGTGGTGAAAAATGAAGAAGGTCAGATCTCGGTGCAAAAGCCAATTTGCAAAGATGAAATAGGGATCTGGCCAAGAGCAAACCATCGCGTAAATATTTCACTGGGAGCGCATGCAAAGATAAAGAAAGTCCTCGTATATTTGTATATCGACACTCACACTCACACATACACGATGCAAAAATGTCGACGACATCGCCCAGACACATAGCTCCTGGGAACATTCAAAACTGAAACAAAAGGTACGAACGAAAGAAGAAGAAAAAAAGACATGACGTACAAACCAGCACTGATAAACACTTTGGTCTTCTCACACCGATGACACAGGGCATGAAAACACAAAGTTATGCAGACAAAATAAAACAATACGAACAAGCAACACGGCTCGCTGATAATGACACAAGGCCTGAAATCAAATGAAATTAAACAAGACAAAGGAATTAAATGCCAACATGCACATTGTTTAACCGGCCGTCATCGGCAACCGACTCAAGTTGCATTGCAACATTTTTCGAAATTTTCAGCCGTTTATCCTTCGTCCATTCGCTATCTTTGGGTCACACTCATCCATTTGGCTGGCTGCTTGTTTATCAAGCATTCATCTGATGTCCTTAACATTGTCTCACCCTCCCGCGCGCGCGCACATTAAGAATGCTAACATTGAGAGGTAACTTACGATCCACTGAGAGAGAAAAAAAGATGTAGGCATAGTTATACCTATTAATTTTATTGTATTGCCGAATGAACTACAATTCATTTTCATTGAACCTATGTGTTTATGTCGATGTTGAATGATACAAAAAAAACACACACACACACACAGAGAGAGAGAGAGAGGGAGAACAGTAAAGCCAAGAAAACAAGATGCCGAAAGCACCAGCACAGAAAAAAAAACTCTACTACTGCTGCTTGCCAAAGCAATCGAAGTAGCGAGGCAGAAAAAATATACGCCATAGCAAAAACAAGGTCTAAAAAACAATTTCAATAGAAATGGTTTCGGTAGAAAATGAGATATTTCCTTTGAGAAAGTACAATAAGTTGTGTGTGTGTGTGTATGTTCGGAGCGATTGCTGCGTGTTTCTTATGCTTTTCATTGTTTTATATTCCCTGAGCGCAATGAGCTATTGAATTGGTATGTTGAGCGTTCGCAGTTTTTTTTTCGGGCACCATCGTCATCTTGTGTTGTTGTTGTTGTTGTTGCTGCTGCCGATTCTATTGCTGTTGTGGTGTATGCTTTTTTCCTCTTCTCTTTCCCCGTTTTTCTTCTTTTGCACTACTGCCATTCGTCCCGTTTTTCATTTCTTTTGGCCATTATTATCTTTTGTACGCGACCCAATGGCGTTTTTCTTATTCGCTTCGTGTTTTTGTCTCTCTTTGCGAATAGACACGTTTTATTTGTTTGCCATCTTTTTTCCCATCTCTATCTTTGTAGTCATTTTTGCACCGATCTATCTCTCTCTCTTGCTCTCTCTGTTTTTCTCTTTTTCTTTGCCTCTCTCTCACACACACTCTATCTCTCACGTTGTATTTCTCTCACTCAACCATCGAAGAAAATACGCTTTGCAATCGTGAGGCGATGGCAATTCCGATAATCAAAAACAAAGCAAATGAAAATGAGAAAAGCAAAGAAAAGACGTTGAAAAAAATACACACAAACACACACTAAACGCACCCAAGCAAAAAGAGAAAACGATTGATAAAAAAGGTATTTCGCTACAGAACACAACGAAAATGTACGGCACAGAAATGGAGAGGGAAAAAAATCATCAGCAGTAGTAGCAGCATACGGCATGAATAAGAGATAATGAAGATAGAAAATGAAAATGGGGAAAATATGCAATGGACAGAAGAGAGAGAGAGAGTGAAAATACTAACGTAAATATATAAGAAAACTGACAAAAACCTCACAGCAGCACATTTTTATAAGAGTGAGTGTGGACAGCGGCAAGATGTGTATATATTCTAGCAGCCGTAATGACAACTATGACGACGATGCTACCGCTTTTTGGGCGATTTAGTGTTGGCGCTTTGGCCAACATGGTGAACGCCGCTTCGGACGACGTTCAATTTATTTCTATATTTGACTTAATTAATGGCAATTAAATGTGTATAATGACTCAAAAAGATTAAAATATATGCGCCTAGAAATTAGTAATAAGTCTTTTTTCCAGCTAGAGAGGGCATTTGTGGTGAATCCAAGTTTTTTTCTCTTTTGCATCTTGTTTAATCACACTTTTTTTCGTTACTTCGAGCATATTTTTGCTGAAGGACTAATGATACTTTAAAACTTCAGTTCCAGTGACACAATACGGATCGAAAATTACGCTAATTCATTCCATTAATGTTGGTTGATAATCATAATAATAAGTCGGCCATTATATCGAGTTCATGGCTTGGCTTGGCTTGGTTTGGATTTTTGTGGCCGATTCCACAGCTTAATGAAGTTCACTTTTCACCGTCGTTTTACAACCGGCCATTTTATTACAATTCAACGGACAATTGAATATAATCGTAAAGGGAAAATGCATTTTGATGCTACATTTAAACCGAGTTGAAAGAGATACGCAGTAAATGGATTGACAATGGCAAACAAAACCCCATAACAATATGGAATATGTTTATGATCCATATAAATGAATTGGATGCAATTGACTGTGAGATAAATGGGAGTTATGTACGCATTCAGCATGTGTGTGTGTGTTTCGTGTTTGTTGGCATTCAGAAGAGAAAGATCAAATGCGGAAGAGAGAAAGAGTGAGGTAGAAAGAGAAAGTGAGAGAATGGCACGCATTCGGTACACATTTGAAACGTGAGTGTGTTAAGTGACTTGGAGGTTTGGAAAAGTCGAAAGGTATTCTGTATTCATTACCTGCACGATTGTAACATAAATAAAATTGGATCAACTGATTTTGCCCTGTTTAGGATGTTTCAGCATGATGTTGATGGTGCACTGCATGAAATACCACACGCACACATATACATCGACTAGACGCGCGCGTGCATACACACACGCACGCATTGTACAGGTGGTGTTATGGGCACAAAGAGGATTTACGTCGGTTTATGTGCACCCCAGTTGCTTCGTTATCGTCAATGTATCTAATGTAAGCCTCTAAATGTTTTTGTATGTCGTTAAAAACAATATGATTTGATTAGATTTGTTTGGCCGGCGTATGCATTTCGCATCGCTTTATGTGTGTACGCGTGTGTATGCTTATGTTGTTTCGCTGTTCACACGCACTTTTGGCAGCGATTCAAGTGATGATGCTTGGAAAGTTCGATTATATATGCGACTCAAAATGACACAACGACGATACATTATGAGAGCCATTTCACTCCCTCTTCATCTCGGCACACGGCACATCAACATTTGACTATATTGTTCACTTTTCCCTCGGTGCGAGGGAACTTATTTATTTGCCAAAGTACTTGCCGCTTTCGGTGTTGTCTTTCATCGTTTTTCACTCTTATTGCTCTCTCTCTCTCTCTCTCTCTTTCTCTCGGTGTTGCCGAGTTATTTGCCTGTCAATCTAATTTATCATATCACATATGCGATTCTCATTTCTGCGTAGGTATTTTCATTTTTCCACCTCCCCACACACACATTTTTCTCATTCCCGTTGATCCATTTGACGACGAAAATAAATTGATATGAAAGTGGAAAGCGTAGTATTACAAGCGCAATTGCTACGAACGCACACACGATACAAGAACGAAAGAAGTGAGCCATATGACGCAACGTTCACTGTGAAAATTTCCTTGATGCATTTCAAATAGATGGTTTGGACAATGAATGAGAAACGAGCCAGAGCCGGATCCACAGAGTGTATGACACATCGAAAATGGTGAATGACATCGCGAAAATTCAGTAACTCCTATAAATTTTATATAACAAAAGGAAGTGAGCATTAAACGTATTTTCCATGGGTTCGATGGCAGAATGTTTGGTTTTGTCATGGGATTTGAAAATTTTTCGTGCCATGAAATGAGCGTGAGCGCGAGCGCTAGTGTGACTGTTCATATCGTAAAACGTTTCGTTGAACTGCATACACAACGATCGCAGTCCAAATGTTCATTTGATGAGAATGAAAGAGAAAAAGAGAAAGCTCGCTCGTTCGTACAAGCGCGCGTTCCTCGACAAAGAATTTCACAACGGCTGGGCTTCAATTTGTGCGCACACAAAACGATACGATTCGTCAAGTTTAGCATTGTTTGTGCTTTTTTTCAACTCTGTCTCCCTCTCATTCGTTTTCACTCACTCATTCAATATTGCTCCCTTTTCCTCTTTCTCCTTCTCCCTAGCTTTCACCCTCTCTCTCCTGTGTGTGCGCTACTGCGTGTCGCTTATCTTGATATCATCGTTATTATTGTTATTATGTGCTGCTTCCGGAACATTATCATTGCACCAGTTTTCCTGCTATTCATTATAGCTTCCAGTGATGCGCATAAAACATCACACCTCATACTTATTGTGTACGTCATTTATTGTCATCAGATTGTCGTATCATCGGCGTCCGCAAGTGGGTGCCTTTTTTTCTGTCGTTTGTTCAAATAAGCAAATCCAAAAACATCCACCATCACCACTATCGAACAAACACACACAACCGCAAAAATTTGAATTTATCCATTTTTCGTTTTGTAATCAATGTCACACAGCGTTTTCAAACTCCGTGTGTGTGTCAGCATTGTTTTTGGCAATAATTTATTTTTCACGTTCGTATAATTTTCACCGAAAATGTGTGCCAAACGGTGTCGGCATGAGAGACGACAACGAAAAAAAAAAGAATCTGAATGAAATGGCAAAGGTGGGATACAGGCAGCATCAAACAGCATGTGGAATAGGATATAGCTGTGTGCGATAACCGGAGAGATAAATAAAAGAGAAATGTCATTAGGTTTTACAGCCACACAAATAACATATTTAAAAAAGAAAGATGACATTAACAAGAAGTTGTTGGCCAACGACGACGACGACGACGGCAACGGCAACGGCAAAAAGCGACACATCACAGAAATAACAAATACCAAATCGGTGTACCCAGTTCGGTAATCAGTTTCGCAAAGTCGTGCATAGAGTGACAACGAACCAAAGACGTAGAGGCAACATCAGTAGAAAAAAGAAGAAAAGTCGTCGAAAAAGGTGCGGTATTTTAGACTGAAAAGAAGTAAACCGGTGCGCACTCCAGCACTAAAAAGGAAATATGTGGTAGAAGTAGAAGAAAAATGGAAGGTTCTTGCAATAAATCTTGCCATGGTTCGGCATGTGGGCTCTGGCAAACACAAAACCAACAACACTCATCACATCGAACGAAGCAAATAACAAAAAGTAGAAGAACAGCCGAAGAATACGCTGTTGTCAAATTAGATACGGTTTACGGACGCCCAATTATAGACTCGGCTTAGTTTGACTTGGCTTTTTTGCCACCGTTATAGTTTTTCTCTTTTTTTTTGCTTTGTTTTCCGATTTCACAATGACAAATTGAAACTGTTTATTTTCAACATTTTAGATGGCAGTTGACTCCACAAGAGAAAAGCAAACAGAGAGTGTGAGAGAAAAGAACCGGCCATGGTCATTGCATATATCGATCCCATTTCGGTTATTTGTTGTGTTGAATATGCCATTACAACCATAAATATTGTTCCATTCGAAAGGAAAAACACGCTCACACACACACATGTTAAATACAGTTGAAGTGTGCACGTTATAATGGCCCATAGAGACATACGATTTCATTTGATTAATCAACTTTATTCCGAGTGTTTACGTCTCTTTCAATTTTATTGATTGGATTTCTTTTCCCGCTCTCCTGTCAATGGTGTGATTGGCATATTCGTTGAAGAAAAAAGAGCAATTGAGTTTGGTCACGAGAGCACTTATGCGATCGAAAATCTTCAAAAAAAAAACCAACCTCGAGGGCAGTTGTGTTTGTATTCCTCATTCGTCATCCAATTCACAACGAATTGCAATCAATAGCAGAATCGAAATTCCTACATTCCGACGAGGACGACGACGACAACAACAAAAAACAACATTCCATTCATCGAATTTTTCGGAATATGTCTTGTTTACCTCGACCTCGGAATTTGAACTGGCGGCGCTGTTTTTTTCCCTCGTCGTTGTTTGTCGTTGTGCCAAACACTTTGGATGAATCGATGCTAGCGCGAGGCAATCTTGATGCGATCGAAGTAAACAATCAAAATACAATTCGAATCCCGTTAAATTTGTGCCGTGGAAAAGTTTTGTCGTGGGCAGCAAAAAAAAACACAAATCACACACATACCAAACCAGTGAAATGGCAAACTAAAAGTTTTCGCTGTGCGGTCTTTCCGCATCTGATGCATTAGCGTAGCAACTGGGGGACCACACACCCTGACACACAAAAAATAACTGGGCGAGTGATCAAAACGAGAGAGAGAGTGAGAGAGAGTGGGAGAGAGAAAACGAGAACGAGACAGAGTTCAACGCAGCATGCTACCACAGACACTGCAATGAATATAATATGACTGAACCGATGGCAAATGACATTATATGGTCGATTTGTGTGCAAACAATTCGCATTCAATTCGATTCCATTCCAATTTTCGTATTGCACACTGTGTGACTGTCATGTGTCCAAAGCACAAACCTTTAACCGATAGATCAATATTTGTGATTGCAAGCACACAACGATAGAGAGAGGCAAAGCAGACAAAGAAGCAGATGCAGGCAACATTCAATTTTAGTAAAATTCATTTTGTTTGCACATTTTGAACGGGAAAAATGACCGCGCGGAACTTTGCATGTTCAAAAATAAACTTTTGCACTGGCTCTGCTTCTCCATTGAATGGAATTCGCTGATGTTGACTCAATTAAAAAAAACCTAGTACAATGCACTATGGAAAAAATCGTTTTCAGAGTCTTTTTCAACGAAACTCATTCGTCTTAAAAGCATTCGTTCATTCACCAGTCAAACGAATCGAATGGGAATTTTTTTTTGATTTTTCTTCTTCAACCAACCGAAAAAAAATCAAAGTAATTTTAATTTGTTTAAAAGATCTGTTCAGATAAATACGAAAACATTTGAAAATGAATTTCAAATGAAATTCAAAGTTTGCTTTTGTCGCTATGTTTCCATTTGAATCGATTCTATTCCTTTACAACCGCTAATTGCGTATCGTTTTGAAAATAAAGCAGTTCATTTCTATGTGTGACTTTAATCATGTTATTCGTGTATTTCTTTGACACTGTAATCTTGGTATAATACGTAATTGACGAATGTGATAGTCAAATAAGTGTTTCTATTAATAATGTTTCTCATAAGAAGAATATTCATGGAAACAAATCACATTGATACGGCTATAACTAGTATCAATACAAAACATTCAAAATTTTACGATTGATAAGAGTTTTTCAGCTGTTTGTGAGTTAGTCGTTTATAACAGTGTATCGAATGAGGTTCAATTTACAATTTCAAGCAGCAATCAAGGAACGTTTCATGTTAAAAGTTTTCTCGAGTGTTCCAGTATTATTAGTACCTGGAATGAATTTCATTCTAATAATCACGCTTACTTCTTCTGCAGCTTTGGCTGGTATTCATTTGATGACTTCATTATTATTAATTCAGTTAGTTTGAATAGTAGACATTATTTCATTTAGCTCCAAACTTCTTTGACGAACTAACCACAACCGAAACTTCGTTCTGGAAATCGCTTCAATTTTGGACCATCCCATGAAATCGATGACAGCGTATGGAATCATGAAAATAGTGAAACGGCAGGCCCAACCGAAAAAAGTGAAGTACTTGGATTTCGAATTGATGACATTTTCGGAGATGACATTCTAACGCCAATAGGAAGAACACAAACAACAACTCCGAAACCGGATGATTCAACGTTCAAGCTAAATGCTTGGTTAAAAAAGGAAAATATCATTGCTGAAGGAATACGAAATGTTCAAACTGACAAATACATATGGGAAATGATTAAGAGCGGGTAAGTGAAAGTTGATAATTATGAAAGAGATTTTGTAACATGAGAATAATTAGCATATTCTTTATGCTGTCTCTTTCTTTTGACTACATATATATGTTCTTCTGACCTATGAGAATAGCTATAATTCAAAAAGAAAGAAGAAGAAAGTAAATCAATTTTCTATGAAAATATTTCAGAGCAATCGATGATAGCGAAAGCTTTTGGAAACATGGTGGATAGTTAAGTTCCATACGAAGAAAAAAGATTGTTCAAAATCAACACATTAACTTCAATACTCGTTTTCTGATTCAAGAGACCTGCATATAATAACAACGGAGTAAATATAGCAATGAATTTGACCAATTTTTTCCTTTTTTTTCCCTCGAATAATAAAGGTTTTAAGCACAGGATGTTGTTGTTTTTAGAAGCTTGTGAATGTGATCATAAATACACTTTCGACCATAATTCACTGGACGCACTGCAATTGTCTTTATTGTGTTTAATAAACACTGTTTATCTCAAAATCGAAGTATTTATTGTGTGACACTAGGGTTAATTTTCCATTTTTGTCTAAATACCCGTGTGAAAAAATAGTAACTGAGCAGTCAGTTAACTAATTTGGGACAAAAATGACTTACTTTGATTGACATTTCAGTACAAAGTGTAGTAAAAGTCTATCATAGTTAACTGAAATCATTTGAAGTTACAAGTCAATCTAAGTTGCTTCATTTGGGACCAAGTGATTTTCTTAGAACAAAAATATAAATTCAATCAACTAAAGTCAACTGAAGTTATAGTCAGTCAGTCATTTCTTTTTCACACGGGTAATGTTACTACATATTTTCGGAGAAACGCTTGCTTTCATGTCCCGCTTGAGTTTGCGTTTCATGTAGGCTACATGATGCAGCTTATAAACAGTTGTGTGGTCAAATGTGAAAATATTCGCTGTTGGCACGTTTCATTCGTTAGCCGGGCTTGTCGTATATGTGTGAAGTAAAATTGATGAGCTAAGCACTGTGTTGGGCCAACGGCACATATTTACTTAACATACACACCCCATACATGGACTGATGCAAAACGTATGTTCTAGTAATCAGCGGCCAAAACGCAAAAGGCATGTGATGAAAATTTGATGCATTTGCCGTTATCGGAATCGTTCGGATAGAGGATCTGTAACGCATTTCAGCATTTCCATTGTGATTTGATGGTGGAACTCAAAAATTCGATCTCAAACAGCAACGGGACATTGTTGTCTCCGTCGTCGTCGTCGTCGTGGTCATCGTCAAATCGCATCGTCATCACATGAACGATACCCAAAGCAACGAACCAGGAAAAGTCATTGCATTGAGTTCATCTATGTGTGGCAACAAACAAAAGCCGAACCTCATTCGTAGAGCAAACAAATTACGTTGTTTCGCATTTTCATTTTAGTTACCAACGAGAAATGCACACACACTCACTTCTTTTGTATTGAACACAATGTACTATGTGATGGTGTGTATGGTGGTATTTTGGCATTATCTCCAGGGTTGCGTTGGAGCCGTGGATCTGCTGTGATTTGCAATTGGTATAAGTCGAGATGACGGTCTCTCTCTCGGTATGTGTGTGGTGAAATTTATGTGATTTCGTGTTTCAGATTAAGAAGCTTGATTTGCCGCACTCACAATAGGTCACAATCATATTGGAAATTTGTTACTATGGACGCACGCACCATCCAATCCCAGGCACACATATTTTCACATCACTCACGTAAATACGCAATCGTTTGACTTACAACGTCGTCGACAACGACGAGTGACTGGCAAAAGAGCGAGAGAACGCGCACTCGAGCACAAAAAGCCAATATTCACATATATATGAATTGGAGGAAATTCACAAAACACTAATCGATGTTATTCAAATCAATATTTTATTTTTATCTCCCAATAAATTGTCGATTTTCGCATCGAGCATCACACACATAATCCCATTCAAAGATGGGAAATTACATTTAAATGTATTTCGGTTACTTGTGTATCACACTCTGTCTATCTCTCTCCCAGCGTGTGTGTATGTTGTGGGACGGAATAGATATGTGGACGTAGCCGGGCACTCGTTCATTTTGGCGGATGAAACGATTTGAAATGCCACTTATATTCATAATGCATTGGCATTTCGTGACGCGTAGCGTGTTCAGGCCTAAGAAGATCACAGCATATGTTTGTGTTAAATTATTGACAACATTAAACAAAGACATGTGCAATTGTGCTGGCATGCCTTAGCACCTTCGCGCAAATATGAAATAAATAACAGGAATCCCAATGAGTCGAATCGCCAACTGTATCTGGCTATCACCGTTGGAAAAATGTGGAGGCCATGGCGATGATGGTGCTGGATTCGTTCACTTTTTGATTGTAACCGTTGGTTCCAGTGAAGTAATCAAATAGCAATGAATTTATCACTTGTGTAAAATAGTATCGGTGTCGAGAGAACGAAGTATCGAATAGAAAATGACAAATCAATGTCAATGCCTTCGAGAATTGCTATATTTTATCCAGAAAAAGTGGACGTGCTGATGTTGTTGACCCAGAAATGTATTATATATTTTTTTAAAACTTGAGCGATTTTCTCCGCTGAATTGCTACAGTGTGAACGATTTTCTCCCGGTGAATGGAAAGCGGTCTCGGTGATGTGGAAAAAAAAGGTTTTGAGCCATACAACGAATACGAACACATGTCCAATTAGCACAATAAGTGAAGAAAAAAGCTAGCATTAAACTCCTTAGCAAAATAATTCAAGTGGTAAGCGATATATTTCATTGAAGCTCAATGTTAAGCTATAATTCCGTTGCCAGACGAGAAAAGACACATGCTCACAATCACACATACACAGCTAAAAATCCGTACCACTTGGATTTACGAGAGAAACAAATCAAAGGTGGTATAAACATGTGATTAGAAACGAATTAGAACACGCATCAAAACGGAATACTTGCAGAGAAATTCACAGAGTTGTAATTGAGAAAAAAAAACCCTAGCAAAACGAAGAAGGAGATGAAGGAAAAACGCATTTGAAGCGCCAGAAGAGTGTTGTGGAAAAAGAAGTAGAAGAAGATCTCGTAAGAAAAAGACGAGATCAAGGAGAAATGAACGGCGTTGGCATTACATGGCCTACAAATTGTGTATATTTGCTTTGAACGCGCTAAACGTAACGTTTTTACTGTGTTTTTTTTTGTGTGTAGTACACATTGTCTACAGAATGAATTATCGCCTGAAGACAATAATTATTTTCACTTCCATTTATTTACGTGTGCTGTGGCTTTTAAACACACTTTGTCGAGTTTGTCTGTTTTGTGCACTGCAAGAGAACGAAAGTATTCCTCACATTGCGGTGGTGTAATCATTTTCTATGAACAAATTCAAGTCGCGGATTACCATAAACTCGGAAAAAAAAGCTTCGGGTATATATACTTTAAATTAAGATTTCCGACAATGGCATGAATACGAAAATATTGAGTGTGAATCTGTGTGCTTATAATCAGCGGATGAAAAATCAACGTTGAATCATCGTCATTTTGATGAAGTGATATGTCGCTCTGAGCGTGTAACATGACAAAGAGTTTTGATTTCAGTGTGTATACACACAGACACCGTATTTTTGCCATAGTTTGTAATTTCCTGCAGCTTACATTCCCTTCGAGCGCTCACTTTTTTCTCCCTCCCAGTACGCACATACACGGCTAAAAAATACGCGTGTTCGATTTTTCGGTGCATGTTGTCAGGAATGTTGAGTGGAGCTTTATCTCGACACGTAGAAGTCAATATTCAGTCATTACTGGCTTCACCAAATTTCCGTTTCGTATCCACACATTTGCCCCATATTATGTGTGTTTTTTTTTTCTTGTTCGTTCGCTATGGATGTTTGCTCTTTAGGCATATCAGCTAATCCGTACGTGAATATGAGCAAACAGGGGATGTAACAATGCGGTACACAGTAACCGAGTGTATTTTTTGTTCTCTTCCTTTCCACGAAATCCTTTGTGTGTATGTGCATAAACACATACGAATTATTTGATATCGGTCGGTGGTGCGTGCGTTGTTCAAAACATATTCCCATCGCTTCAATAGAAAAATGAAAGCAAAAAAAACTTTTTTATGGCGCCGCATCATCGTAGACGATATGCAAAGAGCTAGTGGAGTGGAATGGGCGAGAGAGAAAAAATTGTATGACAAAACAAATCCGAATGCTCGACGTGCGTTTTTACCAAAAATGTTTTATAGTCAACTAATACACATATATAGAATCATGTATGGGACTAAGAATTGCTGTCGATTGATGTCAAGGGCCAGGTTTTCTTTCCTAACATTCGGTTTTCTCTCTTATTTCTTCTTCCTACTCTTCATCGGCTCTTGTTCCCATTCTTCGTTCGTTCGTTCGTTCGGTATGTTTTAGATTTCAATGTCTTGAGCCCAAATGCAAACACAAAATAAAGTGGCATAAACATGCATTAGCTCAATAGTGTAGTTGGGGTAAAAAGCAGAAAAAAGAGGATACATAATCTCACAAGCAGGAAGGAAAATTGAAACACGTGTGTACTTTATATCCGTTTTGTTTTCTTTTTGTTGCTGCTGCTGTTCCATTGCTCAACTGCTGGTGAATGCGATCGCTGTATAGACATTTCAGCCGGCAATGGCCTCGGCCAGAAGGAACGTGGAGAATGGAATAACAAATGAAGCATATATAATAAAAGTATGTGCTCATCTAATGCTTCCAGGAAAATATTGCCGCAAGCAATTTTGAACGAATCAATACAAATGTTATTCGTTCTCTGATCAAACACGTACCACCATCGCGTTGCCCGTACATTGCATCTACGTTAGGTCGAGTTTACTTCTTTGGCCCTATATATATGCGAAAGACACATGGTTATTGACGAACAGAGCAAAAAAAAATCATATGCATTCATGGGACTACTTGAAAACGGCGCAGAGCGCATGTTACCACTTTCATTTCGACCTCAGCGGGTTGGTCGGTCAACCATGAAAAGTGCTCAGTGCCGAAGAAATGGGAAGTAAAGATTTTCGACCGTGCATGAAAATTCTCGATGCCACCAAAAAAATATCGTTTAAAATAATCATTAGTGTGTTTTTTGTACATGCGGCATTGGTTTCATCCAATTTCTGCCGTTCATTCTCCTCAACAGGGTAACGATTCGTTTTAATAACGGCTGGTCGTATATATGAATAAGCTGAATCTGCTTTTTCGACATTTATTTTCCTGTTCGCCGCCATAACGAGCGTAAATTCTCCTTGTTTCGTTCATAATTTTACGAGATTTAATTCTTTTTCGTATCATTTCCTTTCTTTGATCTTGGCTTTTGTTTGATTTTATATGTTCAACCGGATTGTAAAGATATGTGATTTGATTTTAAGACTCGGTTCTCTCTTCATTTCGTCATTGTCATCAAGGTGGCCTGCTGGCTCGACATGAAATGAGAAACGAAAGATGCTGAACGAGAGAGCGACAAAAAAAATGCGCTGATCTCGCATAAAAATAGCATCCAAAATCCGTAAGCCCTTTAACAACATGAAAAGGAACCAATTTTCATTCAAGAGACAAAAATTTCGACAACAAATTGCACAAAATCAGTGTGACGAATTTAATAGGCTTCTAGGATTCGTCGCTCTCGTTCGCTTGCTTCATCTTCCCT
Organism: Sitodiplosis mosellana; assembly: GCF_009176505.1. NCBI lineage: Eukaryota > Metazoa > Arthropoda > Insecta > Diptera > Cecidomyiidae > Sitodiplosis > Sitodiplosis mosellana. The sequence goes on along the minus strand of NW_022595248.1, from coordinate 4,395,713 downwards.
ATTTTTCATCAAATATTATATTGGGAATCCTTTTGTGTTGTATGAGTGTGTGTGTGCCGAAGAGTAATGTTCAATTGAAAATCGGTTCCCGCTTGATGAATATAATCGAAATTAAATTCTTATGCGCTGTGAGCTCATTGCTCTCTCGCATATATATAATTCGATTTATATTATTGGAAAACAATGGTGCTAGAAGACTGTGCATGTGAAAAGGATTTGTCGAATATATGTATGTGTGGAACGTACGCAGTAATTTCAATGATCACAGAGCCCACTTTTGAGTCGTGCGCATTGATTCATCTTTAATTCGAAATATTTTGGCGACTCCTTCCACTCTACCACACTCGGGTTCTTATGCATATGTCAGTGGCAAATGCGTTGATTCGATGGCATGCCTGTGATATGTAACAGAGTTTTGAAATGTAAAGATTATTATCGGTTTTCTCCGAATGGGAGACGGGAGACGGAGTGGTTCGGGTGAGAGACTCTCGTATTTACATATCGATGGGAAAAAATAAATCGAATTTCAAAAATATTTTCAAGCGAATAATCTAATTTTCGTTGTCGACTTTTCCGATTCCAAATTCCGAAACGAATTCCCCTCAACTGTGACTCGTGTGCACCATCGCATTTGGCATTTTGCGTATTGCCAACGCATCGAGACATTCATTAAATTCGCACCGAAAATTTCCATATTGCTGTCACACTTGTCTACACCATTCAGCACACACAGTCAATATTTATACGAATCGAACTGCCACACGCACAGACTTTTTTTTTTGCTTCCAAATATATATGGTTTTACTGATGAAAATCCCGTATTTAATCAAACTTTCGGGATGAAAACTTAAATATTTCACATTTCAGTTGGTCTCATTTCCTTATAAACATATTTCTTTCTCTGGCTTGCTTCCTCTTGCATTCGTCGTTGGAAGATATTTCCGCTCCGCGGTTTTTGCCGACAATAAGTAATGAAGGAAATTCGTTTTTCTATGAATGCAAACAATTCGAAGCAGCCATCAGAAATATTTAATGGGAAAGAAAGCGACAGAGAATGAATGGAAAAAAAAGAAATCCAAAAATAGCTGTGGTACACGAAGTATGTTGTAAATACTGTGACGAATAGAGCAAAAAAAATGTGAAATAAAAATTAAGCGAAAACGGCGCGGTAAAGAGACGTTCATTTTTAATGGGAATTATAGGCTGTAAAATTCATGTTGAAATTCCATTATTTTATTAGTGGAGCGCAGGGAGAAGCAGGCGAATCATGTGTCCCGTGCAATAAATGTGTAATTTAGTTATAAACAACATTCTCTTTCGTCCAAATATTTCACGCCCAAATGCCCAAATATGTTGTAAATGTACATGTTATTCGAAAATGGTTTGCATTTAGTGGAGCACCGCCAATTTACATTCACCAAATTCTGTCGTCTTATGGTCTACAGATTTTTTTATTTTTTTTTTTCGTTTATACATTCACCATCTCGGTGTAGTATGCATTCGCATTATTGTTACTTCTTTTTGTGTGAGTCGTGATCGGGGCGGCTTATAAAAAAAATCATAAAATGAAAATGTGGGAAGGCAAAGGAAGAAAAAAATCATAAAATAATTGCCTGCTTGAATAAAAATGCCATAAGAAGGGTCGTTCATTCACATATTTACAATATGTACAACAATGTATATGGTCTTTAAGCACATTTTTAATGTATTAAGCATTAGCCATAAATTTTGGCTTGAGACACGACGCAAAAGGCAGACTTAAAATTGCCATCGTTTATGCAAGCATGTGAAGGTTATGCTATTCCTTTTGCTTCCTCCCAATCCAACAATGCAGAGTACCATTTGACCATAGAACGTGTGCAACGGTTGGCGACCATTATCACCGAATCAATTCGAAAATCTTTCCTAACAATGCAAATGCGATGCCGAAAGAATGATGGGCGGAAAGAAGTGACATTGGGGGAGAATGAAGAAAGTATTCAGAAAATCGAACAAAAATTCAATGTGTACATCGCATACACTCACAATCATCACATCACTAAAAGTGAATAAAAGTTAAGCGGTTAAAAAAAAGTTAAAACGCTTATAAATTCTACAAGACCGTAGTATGTATTTCTTAAGGCTTTTTATGCAAACAATGATTTGATCTCATCTCTTTTTTGGTAATTCACATTCAAATCGGAAAACATTTATTTTTGTGCCCAATAATATAGGCATAAAAAGAATGGTTCCGCGTTAAATATTCATGCTGATTACATGCTAGCTCCATTTAAACTTACTTGCATTTAAAATCGCTAGAATTGCAAAAAACGTTCCATTTCTACCGAAAATCACAATTTCACAAGTAATTGCTTAGCAATAATATTTTTTACTGATTCAAAATATGGATAAGTTCCATTTTAAAAATAAAAAAAGTATTCTATTTTATATATTTTTCCAAGTTAAATGTGTTTTTATTTTTTTTTTTCCAAGTGCTTCTAATGAAATCGATTTAAAACATTTTTTTGTTTTTTTTTCTTTCTAACAAACTATTAATTTCCAATAAATTGAATATTTATTACCAACTCAATTCAAAAATCTTTCCTTAAATTGCAAATGTGATGCCGAAAGAATAATAACAGTCGGAAGAAAGTGACATAGCAACGGAGTTAAAAGAGAAATAAAAAAAATCCAGCCCAAAATTCTATGTGCACCAAACACACACATTCGTACGCATTGCACCACTAAAAGTGAATAAAGGTTAAGTGGTTATTCGACTGTTATAAATTTTCCAAGACCATGGTATTTCTTTTGGTTGTTTAAGCTGTAAAATATGGTTTGTACTAGAACTTGATGCATGCAAAAATTCGATCTCTTTTACGGTGCTTTTCATTCAAATCGAAAGATATTTATGTTTGTGTTCGACACAAAATGAATGGATGCTTATTTACGCTGATTGAATGGAGCAAAACACATGGATTTGCAAAACCAAGCTGATTTCGATATCTGATTTGAAGGTCAATGCGTAAACCTTGAGGTCGACGTTGAAATGGCATTAACTGAAAAAAAAACGACGAAGAGACGAAAAGGAATAAAAGTGAAAATGAAAACGAACATAAAGATTAGGCTGAGATAAGAGGGTCAACAAGAACGCTCGTTTCGTGTGTCACACCAACGTCATTCTTTTTGTCTTGGCTGCGAAGGAAGAAGTTTTTCCCTGTTTTCGCATAGTGTAACACTTGTGTGCCATCAATCGATACAATATTGAGGCTACAACTATTCAAAATTTATGCGTACAAAGTTCGGACAAAGAAAAGAAGAAGAAGAAATGAGAAAAGATCGGATACATTCAGTGGACGCAACAATGGGTTGAAATAGTTTTCTCTTTGTGTGGACAGCGGAAATATATGGCCAATGCCTCACTAAATTGAAAATAAAATTCATTCGCCTGGACGAAGGTGAATCGTCCTTTTCATTGTCGTTTATGAATGTATTTACCGAGGAGCTGTTCGTTCATTTTATCTGTGGAGAAATTTTTCTGGACGGCCGATATGCAGAGCCATTTTGCTTACACTTGAATGCAAAGAAATAAAAAATATCAAAACAGCGGATCACACTCTCGTTTTTCCCCGTGCGTATGCATACATGAACAATAAATTAGCAAAATCCATTTTGTATTGAGGATGAGAAGAGAGTGGCAAGAAAGAAAAACCAGGCATACAACAAGAACCGTAAAGCTTCTGAGTTACAAAAATATACTCTCATTGTAAAATTTACGAAGTTGCTATCTGGATAAGCAAACTGGAAAACTTTGAACATTAACTAACACACGGTAGAGAGAAGAAAAAAGGGAAAAAAATAATCTTGTTACCAGTGAAACGGTTGAAAAAGAGACACATACACGCACACACTCATCGAAATTTATTGGCAATTTTTACTTTCGATGTTCGTTCAACTCTAATAAGATTGGAAATAATCGTAAATGACACATTCATGCAACATGGAAACTTTCAGTTTAGCCGAACCAAATCGAACCGAACGAATGAAAAAAAGGGATAAATTGTGTGCGGTGAGGCCCTTTTTGCACTTCAATCGACTCCATTCAAAATGATGGTCCTTCTTTGAAATCTACCATCAAATTTCAGTCAAATAGCAAAATTATAATGTGATCAGGCGTTCGGGTCACCACTCAATCAACGCAAGCTGAACAGAGCCACATACATGCACACGCACATCAGAAGATCGAACACGCACTAGAAGGCCCGAAAAATATTTTGTGTGCGAGTGCGAGAGCAGGAGAACGAACACCGTTTCATCGACGGGAAATCGATATTTAATAGGATCTATAGAATTCCATTCGTTGTTATGCCCAAACATTATCATGGCCCAAAAACACTGAGAACGCCTTCAATCGATTTTTTGCGTCGTCGTTGTTGTTGTTGTTGTTGTTGACGTTTTTTTTATTCTTCGTTCGTTTACCATGTACAGTGTACACACAACTCTGGATGTCGTAATCCAAATACAAATTCACGCTTCCGAACACATTTTTTTTCTATATATATAAATAGATATGGCCCAACAAAATGCAATAGAATGGACTCAAGTGTAAAGCGGTGTAATAAAAAAAGTAAAGGCAAACTGATGCAACTGAACGAAGCATGGCAAATAGCAAAGTGATTTAGTCATGGATAAAGAGGTCAATGCGTATCGATATCGCTTTCAATTTCAATTTGCCGGTCGCATGATGCGATCACAGCCAAACACACACACAGAGAGAGAGCGAAAGACACACGCTCACAAAAAGGTCATCGATGTAATTTAAATATTCCGACTTTTTATTGCATATTCTTTTATAAATGCAGGCGACAGTGTGAGTGTGCATGAATGTGGACGCGTTGCTGGTTGTCCAGATAAAGCCCGGTTTATTTTGCGTTGTGTGTGTGTGTGTTTTTTCAGCATTGTTTGACGTTGGACGAACGATACACACAATCGCTTTTTGTTGAATTTAATGACTTTTTGTTTGCCATTGAATTTTATCGCGTTTTGTCATTGTTTTCTAAGCGGCACTACAAAAGGACCAACCAGAGATATCAACCTAAAACCGAGCACATAGCCAGTAAACACTTGAATGGACACAATTATTTTATAGTTTGTGCCATCGTTGATAGCTCCTTTTGAAACTGCCCCGCAAAATGAATGCCCCAAAATATCATAACGAGTGGTGGCGAGTGAAGCGTAAAAATGACCGTGCAACGCGCAGAGAAAAAAAGTATTTTAGTTGATTGCTTGGTTGAGTGTTTGTCACACATATGTAGACTACATGAGTGGAATGATGCTCATGAAATAACAAAACATCGGCGAAAAGAAAGGAAAAAAAAAACTCGAAATAACAGCCTAACCGAACAATTCTGAATGGCAACATTAATGTCAACGACAAAACTCTGAATGGCAATATATGACATTGCGAACTTCAGTCATTTCCATGAATCCATAAAAACACACATCGCGAACGAATGCCAGCACATGTGTGTGTGTGTACGAACGAGTGAGAGTGGCTACGAAATTCGTAGGCTACGAGCGCATATATGCTGGATAAATGTGTGGTTGGCGGTTGAAGAGCGAGAACGAATGTGAAACGATTACATATGGAAAACATTTACAAATATTATTTTCAGCTCCATGAATTGTAATTATTTTTCCAAATCGTATTTTCAACAAGTGGCTGTGCCGCCAACGCGCTTTTATCTCTCTTTCGTTCTCTTTCATCATCTCTAGCCCTTCTTTGTCACTGCACACAGCCCGCAGCCAGTATTTTGAAATGCTGACAAAGTCAGAGTCGATGAGAAAAGACTGACTCAACATGATGATGTTGATGATGATGACGACGACGATGACGACGATGCCTTCAGTCATGTGCACGCGCGAGAATTCGAATGCCTCACCGGCTTTTCACTTAGCAATTAAGCCTCATGAAACTCGCATGTTTTTTAATTATAATTCAAATTCTTAACAAGCTACCTTCTCTCTCTCTCAGTCTCACGATCTCTCTTGCATGCGCTTCGCATTTGATGTATATACGCTTACTCCATACATCCATAGCCGTGTTTCCGTTGTTGCTTACATTGTTGTGTCATTTCTGTTCATTTAATTGACGTAATAAACACGGTGAAAGAACTTGTAGATAACATTTCACTTTGTAGCACTCGAGGTTGTTGTTGATTCGTGTCTTTATGTATCTCAATTTTTCCGTGTTATTCTTTGTCGACTTCTTCTGACTCTAGTCTGACATTTATTATTGGGATTTTGGAGTGCTTCAATCCATTAACTTGATCTGTTTGCAGTTGCAACTTATAAATGGCGCTTAAAAGTGGCCTGTCAATGACTTAACACACTGTCACACGACAACACAGCACTGAGAAAGTTTTGATTTGTTTTGTTTTTATCCTTTATTCATGCTCAAATATGGATTTATACACAAGTGCATTTGCGAATAATTCGCAATGGATTTGGAAAAAGCTATGAATTGAAAACGGTTTACGCTGAGGTAAAATCGTGACTACAAAATCGTTTCATTCATTTACTTTCATTGGTAAACATGTAAAGTTTAGATACTGGATTATCCAATGGCATCATTAATAGTTTAGCAGTTTATTACGAATATAGCTTCGATGTGAGGATTTAAACTAAATCGAGCTTTATTTCTCTTTCAGTGGTCACATGGTATCGAGCATGTGGTGTGTGCGTGAGCATCGACATCAAAACTATTACAAAGTAATAACAAATACACAGTTCCCTGTAGTCTAGTGTTGCATTCGTTTAAAATGGATTAAAGAAGTTTGACGTCAAACAGTGCGATTATATAGCAAAATGTAAATGGCTGATACCGATAATCGGGCAAAAGCTGCTAGAATAATAAATGTACTTAAGTAGTTTTCCATGTCATCGAAAATAAGGAAAAAAAAACAATTTAAGCTTAAATCTCAATTTCTGACTTTGTTGTTGATGGTGTAATTTCAAACGTCAATTACATTCACTCGCACAATGGCATGTGTCTTTCGAATAGAAAATGTTATTGGATCATGCGAAAGAAAAAAAGCAGCTAAACAAATTTCAACTCAATAAGGTTATATTTGGCTTGCTGATATGGTCGATGAAAGCTCAATTTATTTTTCTCTCTTTCTCTCCCTTTCTTGTCGTTTACACAATTATCTTTTTCGCCAATTCAACTCGTTCAACGTGCCATTGTCGTTCAGCAGCAGCAACGACGGTGGCGGCGGTATTGTTTTCTTTTTTCGGTCGTGCATATTTTCGCATGGATTTTCCGGCATGCAAAATATCAATTTTCGAATATGAATTATAGCCATTGTCATTCCATCGAAATAAGCGGCATTCGATTTGAAAAGCACCAGAACAAACAGCACCGGAGGAAACGAGGCCAAAGAAAAGAACAAGAGGAACAAATTTTTGCCTGTGTGCGCGAATACGGAAAACAGCGGCCAACAACCGAGAATCTCGTGAAAAAAAAGAGAGAAAAGAGAGCGAGTGAGCGAGGCTAAAATAAATGGAGCAATATTCGTATGGTTTATGGAATTGAAACGAGCAGTAAAGCAGAGTGGATAGAACGGTTATCGGTACAGGCTTATATTTATGTGTGCGCAAACGACCCTCTGAATTCGTTATTTTTTACCGTCAGGGCTACTTTCATGTTGTGTTGTCTATAGCACCCGAGAATATCCGTGTGGAAATCACGGTTTGTTATTGTATTTTATTGTTGTTGTTGTTGTTGTTCGACGCGATCATACTTTATCGTTGATTGTTTGCTTGAATTTTGCATTTGCTCCCACTCTCTCTCTTTCTCACTTTGTGTGTATGTGCTCATAAGCACCGTGAAAAAAGCGTGTCCTATTCCGGAAAAAAGCACAATACAACCAAACAGAACACAAAAATTATGGATACGTCAAACAGAAGAGTAAGAGCAGCAGCAGCAACAACAACAATAAAACTGTAACAACCATCGAAAGTCGCATTAACCAGTTTATTTTTTTTTTTGTTCTCTCGCTGAAATGGCGAAACAATAGGGTAAAATCGATTTGGTGACAACGACAGCATTTTCAATGCGTATCAAAACCAAATGTTAATACCGGCTCTCTTGAACAAAAAAAGAGCATTGTGTCAGACAGAGACCGAATGAATGGGCTTGTGTGTGCTCAATTACTTCATCACGTTTTTTTGTCGAGAAAACAAAAATTTAATAACTTTGTTACGGGCGTTGTTGCTCTCGCTTTGTTTTCTTTCCGCTTTGTTACACCGCGCACTTTTCCCGTAACCAAATTATCTCTCGCTGTCTATCTATATCTCTTGTGATGCTTTCACAAATTTATGGATTAAATGGTGTACATTTAATAATTGTCTCTTCGCTACGTTCGAGTGAGCCGCCCGAATCGCTGTGTGTCGTTTTTTCCCTCGTTTGAAGGGTTCCATTCAGGGCGAAAATACATATATAGCGGTTTCTAAATTTAATTTGATGGCTTTTTTTTATCAAAGGGAGCCTAAAAATCAATATAATTTTTCGGCATGTTTAGAAGAAAAATAAATTGTCGGTATTATGTAGCCAGTTGGCTTTGACGTCACTGTGTGCAAAGCGAAAAAAGCGAGTGAAACACACACGAAAAAAACCTTTGAATCAAACAAAGAAATACGTCTAAAATATGACGTTAGTAGATTTCCATCCAAAATTCCCATATAATGACAGGAATCCTACTAAACAAAACACATACGCATGTACAGTCATTGGCGCATACACAAACGTCAACTCATCTATGACGTTTGTGTATGCGCCAATGACTGTATGTGCGTATATGTGTTGTTTGGTAGGATTCCTGTCAATACATGGGAATATTGGAAGGAAACCTACTAACGGCATATATTAGACGTATTTCTTTATACAATTCGAAGGTTTTTTTCGTGTGTGAACCAATATTGACCTGTTTCAATCTAGATTTTGCCTTTTATGGTCCATATTCAAATATTAACAATTTTTTTTTCGTTCGTATTTAATTCGTGGCATGTATTGGTCGAAACGAAAAAGCGGTAAGCTCAGCAATTATAATCGAATTCTTTGTATCCTGGTATGAAAATCCTCTCTCAATTTCTCTCTCTCTCTCTCGGTCCAAATATAAAGAAAGAGTTAAGTAGTATGTATGGACTTGGAAATCATTAAAATTGGATAAAACATTATCATAATGATAGCGTAGCAAATGAAGAAGAGCGTTTCACTCTTTTTTTTCTTCGGTCAGATACAGCCATTCGAAATGGAAATGAAATGAAAAATAAAATGCGTATTTACATTTCGAATTGAAGAAAATGGAAAAGGTGGCCAACGACGAAAAACGAGCGAACGAATGAAGAGAATAAAAATAAATATAAAACAACAGAAATATTAAAACAAATAAAAAGGATAAGCTTCATTTCACATTTTATTATTCATATTGTCGTTTCTTTTCGTTTCGTTTCGTTTCGTTTTTTTTCGCCTCGGCTTGTTCTTTTCTTTCGGTTCTTTCGCTCTCGGCTCGCTATTATGTTTCACGTCAGTGTTATGGGCGTTAAAATGGTGGAAGGTGCCGGGGATGGCCAATATGAGCCGTACAAAAACGACTTAAAAGACTATCGCACACTAAATATACATTTGTATATGAATAAAAGTAAATTCGGTGAGATAGAACAAAGAGAATAACATAACACATACCGTTCGACAGGCACAAATGGTACACACCGAAAAAGACACACACACACACACACACCATTCATCCAAAAAGAGATGATGAAACAATGGGAAAAATACACCGATTGCTAGCTCTTTTTCGTACGTTCCGTGTGTAGCACAGTAAAACGTAATAATGCCCTGACAACGCAGGCATCAGGCGCCACAGAAAGCGAACGGATTCAGCGAATATTAAAATGAAAGCCAATGGCAAATACAAAGAGAGATGAAAAAGAAGAACAGAAAAAAATGATGATAAAAGTTGAATCAAATCCTGCACATTTGGAACACGCATATATTCACAATGGAAGATCTGTTTAAATTATGAAACGAGCAGAAATTAAGCAGAATAAAATGGTAGGCGCCGTCCATAATGATAACTGAGTGTACAGTATGCACACAGTGGAAAGCAAATGGAATGAAACGGAAGCAAGAGACACAAGAATGACAAAGGGATGAAGAGAAAAAAGAAGCAGAAAGATACAGAGACAAGAGATAGAATTCAAAAGAGAGAACTCGTCTCTCACACAACTCATGTAATATGACTTGAGCTAGAAAATGTTGTACGAAAAAAAAGGAAGAAAAGATAAAATTGCCGCAATGGATTTGTCTCATCTTCAAAAATGCCATTATTTGTTCTTTCAACGAGTTCGACGGATTGTGGTTATGTGTGTGCCGTCTGTTACGAACACGAAATGCTTTTTGTGGTGCGCATTTAAGTTGAGAACAAAAACCGTTCCGCACCAACAATACCGAAATTCGTTTATTTTGCTTTCTCTCTCAACGCAGACACAAAAAACGATACAGTTTCAAAGAGAATGCCAAATTCTTTGTACGTTTTTTTTCTTTGTTCACTAAGCGCTTCGGTTTACAAACCGAACATTGCACGACAAATGCGGTTAAATACAACAACAACATCGCAATTATACTTATTCATTATGTCAACGGTTAATTGTTATCGATTGCAAATGAAAGATGAAACTTTTCTCTCTTCCTCAACATATTTAATGGCAGCGGACAAATGTGGGTATTCTGAAAAATTGCGAATATTTGATGTCGCCATCATGAAATGCGAAAATTTCGTACGTAAAACGTTTTAAAGTGGTTCATTCCATTAAATTGAGTCACAAAGTCGAAACGAGTCGTCTAATAAAATGTTTAATTTTTCGATGTAATTTTCCATAGGCGGTATCTGGGTGCAATTTGTATAGGTCGAGTTTAATAACGGCAAATTTAATACGATTTGAATGAAATGTACAGCGAAGGTTGGCGCTTCTTTTTTACTACTTTTGTGGTGCGTAATAAATCGGTAAATAGGTTTAAACAGCAAGCTCATGACCCAAGGGCATTAATTTAAGATGTGTAGGGACGATGCGCTTACGCAAATGACACACACACATAGCAACGACGAGCCGGTGGATGTGCGCGTGTTTGCGCTGATGATTTGATGTTCGCCTTCGATTTTACACCCTCGACCAGGTCAAAGTGAGCCGGCTAAGCCTCATCACACCACCGTATCTATATCGCCATCAGACAGAACATAGCGTACAACAAATTCACGATAACTATCCACTCATTGTTCCCATGCTAACATTCATCCCCCTTGTCGTGGTTATTTAAGAATGAGCCGTTTTGTGTGGATTCTTCTTTTTATTATATTTATTAACAAATCTAATAATGATAACAAAACGAAAGAATCGAGCAAAAGAATTGGGAAGGGAGAGAATTTGAGTGCGAGTATAGGAAGGAACATTGGGGAAAGTGTGCCTCTTCCGATAATAATATTTATCCTGTTGTACTAGAGAGAGCACCTTTGGTGGCATTTTGTGCTGTGGGCCGGGTGAAGTGAAGTCATCGTCATATTAAAAATAGGACAGAGAGAAAACTGCGATGGATCTTCAACATCTACGCATTACATTATATAATAATGGCAATAATTCCATAAGTAGTTACGCATGACAAACTCACCGTCTTCGGGCGAAAGAGAAAGAGAGGGACTGACTTTGGCTGTGCTGTCATTCTGGTTTGTGTGTGTGTGTGTGTGTGTGTGCAATGAAGCAGCAACGCACTGTTGATTCGCCTCATACATAAAGTATTTTTCAAAAATGAAACAAGCTCCTTATCGTGAAAATAATGGTGGTAGCAACACGCAAAAGCATGCCAATGCCGCCGCTTCGGGATCGACTACAGTTTTACGTAACACATTGCGACTTTTTCAGAAAAACTGTTTTTTATCGAAATTTGATATTGAAGTTTTGAGGTTTTAGAACTGGATTTTGTTCAGTTTTTCATGACAAATTTTGTGGTGGTTTCAGTTTTCATTTATGATAAGCCGTTTTGAAAAAATGACTACTTATTAACGAAAATATGTTAATAATATGTTATTAAGATTTTATCTTAATAACGAGCATTGACCAGTCAATTTTTTTAAAACGCTTCATGGAACCTTCAAACTGAAACCACCACTAAATTCTTCATGAAAAACTGAACAAAATCTAATTCTAAAACCTCAAAATTTCAAAATCGAATTTCGATAAAGAACAGTTTTTCTGAAAAAGTCGAAATATGTTACGTAAAACTGTAGGATCGACAACACAAACGAGAAGAAGTAAAAAAAACGAACGACAAAAAATCGTTCGGCACAAACGAAGAGAGAAAAACACCGTTATATTTATAAATAAGACATAAGAAGTCTTGTACCGTATTTTTGCCGTTTGCCAAAGTTAACAGCTCCAATAAAGCTCACAGCCAACCGCGCTCTTGCTGTTTGTGTTTGTTCATGTGTGCGAATATGATGGATGAATACGAATTTATTTGAAAAGACGCTTTTTTTGCTCCTGCACAAGCTTTTTTTTCGTGCTGCTCTTTGTTCACTTGATGATTCGCATTCAATAAATTATATCCCGAAAGTGAGTTTTTCATTTAACAAAAAAACACTCGATCTCTCTTGCCACATTTCGTTCCAAAGTTCGGTGTTCTAACACACGAGACAAATGAAGAAATTTTTCGCCGTCAGTTGCACACAGACACAAACGACACGTAAGCATAAAAAGCTTAGGCTCAAAGTACAATTGTACTGCCATAAAGTAATTGTCAAGAGCCATCGAAGCGAACACAAACAGTACTGCTTCGTGTGACGAGCTCTGCGGTGCGAAATGAATGGAACAAAAAACCGAACCGCAGAGCTAAGAAGAGAAAATTGTGGGCGACTACCATTCAACACGGTGAATGTCGTATTGAATTTTTTTCTGAATGGATCTTTGGAAATTAGACATGATCCGGAAACTCACACAGAGACACACACACACACACCGCTTGTCGATTGTCCTATGCGTTGTGGTTTGCATGTCATGCTACGGTGCTAACATTTATTTTATGGGTTCCGCTGAATTATTAACGTTTTTAAACTATTCTCAGTGGTCGATGCTATGCGCTCTTTTCTTCGCACTTACTTTCTCTTTCTTCGCCATTCTCTCACTGTATCTTCCGATACCAATAGATCCCTTGTTGACTGATGGTGGCCATACAAACTTTTTCGGTGTGTATTTGTTTGAAAGCGCACAGCGTGTTGTCGCTGTTGCAAGTCTCACACATTTTTTTTCTCGTCTTCCTATTCATGTATTTTTCTGTCATCTTCTCAACATTTCTTTGAGTCTTTTATACCTACGCTGACGTTGGCAGCTTTAAATTTTATTGCAAAAATGAAACAAGATTTAGAAACAGGGCGAAAAAGAAAATTACGGTGAATGGTACATAAACAACGCAGAGAAAAACATATTTGCAGCCAAAAAAAAACGCCCGAAGGCCTGGCATTATGAACACGCGCCCATTTGCCAAATCGCATCCTTATTATGATAAGTTTTTGAAAGAGCTCATGAGCCGAAATTGGTGGTGTCGGTAAAATTCCATAAACGTCAATTTACTTATTAAGCCAAATCAGAGAGACAGAGGGAGGGAGAGAGAAACACGACGCCAACAACCGCAAATACGACATTGATGGTGATGATAACCGAACAATAACGAGAAAAACACAACCATCCGATTCGGTGCATTCATTTGTCGGTTTCGGTTCAACGCGATGTCAAGCGCATGCTATAAACGATTCAACGGAATATACAAACATGATAAAGGGAGAAAAAATGGAATAACCAGAACTCCAGAGGCACATTCATTGGCTGCGATTGCTTTGTTCTCTTCCCCATTAAATTGGGACGCTTTTATAAAGACTTGTGTTTTTTTTATTAATAACGGGAATTGCTACCGAAAAAAATATCGTTATTTTGTCATCTAAAGGGACAATAAAATGTGTTTCATGAAGATTTCGTCTTTTGTTCAACATGGCAACCAAATCCATATTTTGCAAACCATGTTGTTGTTGTGTCTCTTTTCACTGCAAATGTTTCGTCTGTCCATTAAAAAAGGAACGAAAATTATCATTAATTCATGGAATTGGTGAAGGTTTCATTGGCTTCAAAAAACACATAATGGATCATGAAAAAGGCCAACATTTCTGATAATAAATATGAAATACGTATCTGTAGGCGGGTGAGGTTGTGCCGATGTTATCGGTAGAGCAAAGAGAATGAATCAAGATTATTATACGTTAAATGGGACGCATGGCAACTATTTTTTTCGGAGTCTACACCATGAATTCATGTACCTCGATTTGCGATAGTTATTCTCATCCAGCATAAATTGTAATTTGCTTCATCACATCAAATGCAAATTGCACGATGGATTATATAGCGATTGATAAGGGTACGTCAAAAATATCACCATTACTTTAGATCTTTTTTTTTCTGGCATGATAACCTTACCTTTGGATATCTACATCAGAGACGACTTCCATTTTTTATTTGGCTCTGTGAGTTATGCGATACTTGTCGTCATCATTGCATAAATTCCATTACTTTTTTACGTTTCATTTTTGTTACGCTGCCATTTAATCTACGTTGACATGATCTAATACTTGCCTAACTGAAAGCCATCTAATAATAATAATATAAACGGCAAAGACAATTTAATTCAAAACTTCACCATCCATCAGTTGTATGATTCTCCATATTTACAATTTCAATGCTTGATGTGAACCATTCAGCAGTCAAATTTATGCTACGCATTTCTTTTTTATGTTGAAGCCGGAAAATCTATTTGATGTCGTTGAGAGTTTGATTAGTTTCTTTGAAATTTGGGTACAAAAATTTGGGCATGTCGAGCAAAACGGGTTGTGTTTGGAGTTAAAAGCTGTATAGAAACTGCGTTAAAACTTCAGAGAACATAGACGAATCCAAAATGGCCGGAAAAAAAGTTTTGTGCTCTTGAGGCTTAAAAAATACCTGAATTTATGACTTTGTTAAAAAAATGTATGAATGCTTTAGAAATGTTCGCTGTTAAACGAACGAATGATGGGGAGAAAAAAAGATAGAGAGAGCGGTACCGAAATAAATGTCATACCAATTAGCATCGCAATTATGCACTGGGTGGATATAACGAATAAAATTATGATTGAGCCAATTGAGCAGTTGCAAATGAAGAAAATTTTAATACGGAAAATTCACCGAAAATCGGCGCGAATAATAATAAGATGTCTCTGAGGAGGACTACATTGCGACCATTGTGCGTGTGACTTTTGTTTCGCTGTTGTATGTGTTTCTATGCACAAGGAAAAACGAACATAAGCACAATATATAATGAAGAACAATTATTCGGAATATTCAGAGACATCTCGAATGGTTCGGCAAAAAATAAGTGTGTCTTTTATATCATATTGCAGAAATCTCTTGTATAGATTATTTTGTTCACATAAAGAAAGCTCTCTCCGCGCACAAATGGATATGTAAATGAGAAAATGTGGGTACAACGTAACGAAAAAATGCGGCATGCAAAGTTACGTGCTGTGCGACGCGATGGAATTGTGAATGAGAGAGAGAGAGAGAGAGTGCGTGACAAAATGTTGCGTTTCCATTAAAATCTTATGGAGAGACACAGAGCGAGTCTGTCTTTCTCTCTAAAAATTGTTTTTCGGTAAATGGGCGTTAAGGTGTGTGTGTGTGTGTGTGTGTGTGTTTTTGTGAAATGTACCGAATGAATGGGGGGGGGGGGGTAAATCAAGTCGCTTCGCTCATATTTTATGAGATCTTTATGCTCGCAAAAGTGGAATATTCCGAACAAACAATTAAACAATTTATGTCGACATGTACAGAGTGCGGAGCATCCGCAGACAAACAGGAATCTTGTTTGAAACCGAACCCAAATAAAAACCATCGCAACCAGCACCGAATATACACCGAACAATGAGCGCGCCTCGCTTTTCACAAAGTATGAGCGGTGAATAAATAATAAGCTGGAATATTTTCGAAACAAAGGTGAGCGAGAACGAACGAACGAACGAACGAATGAGAGAGAGGGAGAGGAAATCATATCTAGTGCAGAATTGTTAGGAAAATGGTGTGTATGTTCGTTAATTCACATTGGAAGCACCGCAATCGGTATACCTGCCCAGCATAAAGCAGCATACGGTGACAGTCTGTTTACTCTCGGCAAACAAACAGCTTACTCAAAACATCGGGAATTAACACATTATACGCTCATACATTAATCGCAACGACTGATCATTCGGCATTACACATGCTATTTGGCAGTGCAGATACCGACGCATGACTGCAGTGCTTCGTTCGCTTGGTACGAATCAACCGAACAACTAACCAACCAACCAATCGACCGACCAAACTCTCTCTCTCTCTCTCTCTCTCTCTCTCTCTCTCTCTCTCTCTCTCACTCTCACTCTGGCAATTCCAACTCTGCCAAAATGCGGCCATTGAATATTTATGATTCATTTGCACAATAATCGCATACACATTGTGTGTCTGTGTATCTGTGTGCATGTGAGAACAGTAAAACAAATATTCGCGCACTGTTGTTATCCGCATGTGTGTGATAGCATATTTGCGAGTGTCAGCGTATGTGTGAGGATGCCCGATGCCGAATCAGGTATGCAAACAATATCCCGAATCTACCATTCACTCTTGCACCCCAAAAACCCAACCAAACTCCTTCGCTTTATGCAAAAGGTAGCAAACTTCGTGTAACACACAATGGGGGACAGATAGAATCACCAAATCAAAAGCTATTGTTTATGGATTTGGTGACCTAAAAAACCAAAAAAAACCTTGCAGATTAACATAAACTTATCCCCAAAAGTTTGCTTTCTTTTGACACCACATCGTCGTTTAACCGTTTATTTACAAATCCGGTGTATTGTTCTCTTGCAAACTATGGCAACAGCAGCAACAGCAACGGTGGCAGCATCAGCAGCAACCGCCACTTACTTGATACTACGGGTATGTATAAGTACTCCCTTATTCAAATGTTGCTTTTCATCCCATTTATACGCATACAATTTTCATGTTTGCGTTTTGTTTAGCTCTTTATTTATCAGCATTAAAATTTGACTACTTCTTTTTTATGTTGCCGGTTTGGAATGGAACGGTTTGCACGTAACCGGGGCCATGAATACGAAAGCGTATGCGACAATAAACCCAATAAAAGACCATGATAAGAATAGGTATGTGAGCACATACAAAAGAGATCACGGTTTGATATATCCATAAAAAGATGAAAATAAAATCAAGCAAAACAAAGCAACAACAACAAGGAAAGAATAGTCGTACTACAGACACACAGTGCAAGCTCACTATCAGAACGCAAAGTTATCGATCTTGTAAGCAGAACACGGGCAACTGGATTTAAAGTTGATGGTGTTTTTTTTTTGTCATACGTCAAGCAATCACAAACTGCCACTGTGATTGAATCCAGGCAAATCCATTCAGATCCACTTTGAATCGAGCACGAATTCTATTGAAAATGCCCCATACACACTTTTGCCAAATCTATACATAGCTCTCTGTATTCTGATTCCGTTGTGTGATTACTGCGTTTGCAACGTGCTAATGGGAGTTATGCCTTGCATTGAGCATTTTTTTCTCACTCTCGCTCCTTCTATGTCTATATTTATTTCACCATAACCATACTTCTTACTCAATTTTTATCTCTTCAATAACACTTTATTTCGCTTCATGAATCGTTTAGTTTGTTAAATGGGACTCTCTGTATGCGTTTTTGTGTGTGTGTGTGCTGATTACAAACCAAGCCCAGCCAATGTACAATTACGTAAACATTTAATATTGCTACTTGAATGGAATTACAAATAGACCTCACGTTATTTTTCTCCCACTTGTAACGATTCACTCATTTCCACGATTTTTTTTTATTTCGTTTCACAGAATTCAATATCTCTGTCAGCTGCGTTGATGAAACTATTTTTAATTCAAGCGGAAGTAATGCGAATGTTGAACATTGTGAGTGACATCGTAATGAGCGATTTATTTTTTTTATTCCAACAACGATGTTCCTGCCTGATTTTTCCATCATTTCACTCGTTTTTTCCCCAAAGACGTAAACAACCCCTATACACGGAGCGTAGAAAAAAGTAAATCGTACAACCAGAAACTGAATGTTTCGCTTCTGTGTTGTTGTTTTTTTTTTGCCTTCTTCTGTGCACTATGTGTAAAAGGAAATGCAAAATAAATTGCTGGAATTCACATTAACTTCCATTTTTTCTGTTGTTTTACATCGTCCGTATACATAAAAAGGTTTTTCGAAATAGTCTTCTTCTTCTTCTTGTTCTTCTGCACATCATATTCCGCATTTGAAACTCCACATTAAAGTCACAAAAGCGGAGAGAGCTAGATGAGTGGAAGGGAATAGCTATGCGAAAAAAGCATCAAAATCCAGTAAATGAGTATGGTTTTGGCTTGGTAGGTCGTTTCAACAGCACTCAAGCACATATACACGATTTACGTGCGAAAAAACGATTCAGGTGTGTTCTTTTTTTTCGTTGCTGAAATCGTAAATACTGTGCAAACTATAAAATTACTGCGGTTTTGGTTAATTGCCCAATAGTCAGTGTCTATACACAGACACACACACACCACATGTCGATGGAATTCCACGACACGGCATAGGTATTTTACATGTCTAAGCTCTCGGCTGGTGAGCGTATGCTTCTACTATTGTTTTCAAAGGCTGGAAAGCGAACGCTTATATTGTTCGTGGTGAAGAAAAAAACTTCGTCCTTTGTTAGCGAGTTCGCGGCATACGGTTTGTATGGATCTCGGTCCGTTTTAGTAGACGTAACGATGAGTGACTCTATTTTTTTGTGCCTACGCTACACCGTTACCTTCCAATTAATGAATGCAACGAATGAAAAAGCCCTTCATGCAACCTTTTTGCACAGTAAGAGCAAAGCACACGGGGCTTTGATTTGAATTACTACGCATGTTGTTCGCGTTTAAAAATGACGACGTTTGCGAAATAAATTAAAACAATCGAGTTGGAATTTGAGCATTGCAATGCTTTTGATTATTCGGCTTTTACAATGCGAATGGTCAAACAGCACAAATACACACAGTGTGTCACACACTCGAGCGCGAGCGCACATTTATTCAACGTCGACAACAGGACACAGACAAATTTATGCATGCAGTGCAAATTTGCGTTAGAAATGCGAGAAGCCGCTACGTATAATGGCATGTGCTTCAGCGCATGCCATAGAGAGAGCGTAAAAGACCTTTATGATTTTCTACCTAGGTGGTTTTATGCACGTGTGTATGTGTGCAATGGTTCAATGCATATTCGACATGCATTCCCGATTAAATACAATGGCATTTTCGCTATGGCATGCTGAAACGACGCCTGATGACACTCACGCCAAATGAGAAACAATGGTGATTCGACGATCCACTCATTCAGCATGATGAAGAGCGCGTAAAAATTGCAATTTGTGCGTGTGTGCATTGAATCGAAAAAGGGTTTATATGAGGTGCATTGAAGTGCATCTCTCTACCTCTCTGCACACAGATATTTCACGCTATTGTTTTTTGTTTCGGCCAAAAAATGCAAACACCAGCAAACAAACAGACCGACGAAATTCGATTTCACAACGAAACAAACGAGTGAAGTTTGTCAATTGTGCATAATTGATATCCATAAATTCTATTATTATACAGTTTTATTTAACGCATGGATAAATCACAGGTAATGAAATACACGAGTTGCGCTTTGAACGGTGGAAAAGTGAAAAAGAAAACTTTTTGCAAATTCAATGGGATTTCATTGAAAACTCCCCCGTTTTCCATCTAGTTTGAGCAAACTGAATTACATCAGACAATCGGCGAAAACAATGGCAAGCGACAGAGATCGAAAATGCGAGAGATAGAAAAGCCAAGAACGTATGAAAAGTCGAATATTAATCAAAGGTGTTTTGTTGTTGTCGACAATATTCGCATTTACATTTGATTGCATTTGACTTTATTGTTAACGAACATTTTGCGAATTGAAAACATTCATCGGGACCAATAACCGGTGCAATGTGCGAATGTGCCACAACAATGGAAATACACTGCTAGAGGAGGGAGCGGAGAGTGTGTGTGTGTGTGTGTGTGTAGAGAAACTAATCGAGAGAGAGAGAGCGAACGATTGTCTATTAAAAAGCGAGAATTGTTGTTCATGTATGGGGTTTGGTTGCATATCTATTCAAAATCCCACGGTGCATCGTGCAATGCGTTCCTCTTAATTTGATGTTGCTTCATGTGTGCACGATAAATTGCGATGCAAGAACCTGTGAACTAAATTAAGCACACAACTGCTACTACTACTACCTATACCTGCAGTTTATTTGCTCATTAAATTGAGTGCAAGTGCGTGCATTAGACAACAAACTTTTCCATAGATTCTCTTACTCCCTCGCTCGTTCTCTCTTGTACACAATTCATTACATTCGGATGTGTGCAATCGTATATTCAAACGACTAAAATCGTTGTTATAACGATGGAATTGAATCTTTTCACCGTTGAATTTATCACTGGCACGGCTCGAAATATTATCCGAGTTCATATGAAAGACGCGCACTTTTACCGATGCCAAAATCGTTTCGATGTTGGAATCGGAGAGAGAGAGAGAGAGAAGAGAGTTAAGGATTGAAAGGAGGTGAGTGGTGGGATAGAGTGAATTCGAAGTATGAATGTAAATTCCATTCCCATACACTGATTCCGAATATTCCGAGGACATTTTGTAATAAATTTTGAGTGAACCGTTACCGGATATCATTCAATTGGATCCATTTGGGAAATGGCATGGCAACGCAACGCAATTCATACAATGCGCACACGAGACGCACTGCATAGTTCAAGCCATTCAGAGTGCCAATGTTTTGCCAAAATTCATAACCAACGGTCTTTTGGAGCTTTTTGAAGTATTTTCACCTTTGAAACAGGGGATCTCGTCCCCGTAATCCAATAAAATCTCCACATTTTGACGTTCAATAAATTCGTACAGATTTCAATTCAATTTTTATGTAGTCAAAACCATGGCTCTCGCACATTATACAGCACACTAGCCATATATTTCATGGACATCCACGCACGCACACACACACACACGAAACATCGATGCATAGCACACACACATTCCGTTTCGATGTTGAAATTTATTACCCAAAACAACAACAAAAAAACGCTGAATAACGACAATTAATGTTTTTTTTCACGTCACTTGATTTAAATACTCAACTTGAAACAATTTAAAGCGATGCGCTGACGTTGTTGAACATGTAAATATTACCTCAATCTGCATCTCAGTTGTTTACATCAATTTTTCACGCAACTCGAGCAACGGTTGCATAAATTTGAATAAAAAAAAAATCGAACGGATTTTGAACCAAAAAAGCATAACTAGCCGCCAATTGAATAGGTCAGTTCACAAGGGCAAAACTATAAATAGGGCGTTTTTATTTAAGAAATGTTGCAATTTGTGCAATGAGTCGAAGTTGAATGCGGTTTGACCCTTTTTTCTGATTTATGATTTTCCCAGAAAATCTATTACATTCTTGGCATATTTTTTTTGGCTGTGCCCAACCAAACGGAACCGGTTTTTATTGATTCTTTTTTGTTTGTTGTTAAAACATTTTCCCCGCTCTACCTCGCCACTTTTTCAATCAAAATTTCGTACAATTTGCTTAATTTGCATTTCATTTTTGGAATGTAATCAGGGTCGGCCACTGGATTTTGTACAAATTTTTCGGCCGAATTTCAACACAAACAATTTAAATGAACGAAACGCGGGGCCATGAGTGACCAAACTCATGAAAGCGAACAAAATGAAAAAAAGAGTTGTAATCTCGTTATGAAGACGGGAGAAAAAAAAACAAACAAAAAATTAAACAAATGTTTACTTTTTTACCCGTGTTTACTTACCGTGTTTTTCCTTTTCTGTTTGAATTTCAATTAATCCGCATGAATTCCGAACATTGACAATCATAATCGTTGCGAATAAAATGGTTGCGATGAAATTGAAAAAATGCGCACGAGGGCGAAAAGCAATGGCTTTTCCACCGTGATGATGGTGTGCATTGTTGTCATTTGTTATTTTAGCGTTGAGTCGTTGGCTGCTTCCGGCGCTGCCAACACATTTTGTACTGTGTTGTGATTTCATTTTGTCCAAAAATCGAATGTATGTTTCGACCACTTGTTTTTTTAAAACTGTATTTCGTTCTCTGTTCACTGCTGAACTGTTGTTGTTTGTTTACGTTGCGTTTTTCGCCAAGCAATGTCGATTAAATGTTATTGGGAATTCTATTTAGATCAGTCGAATGACCTCGGTGTCCTTTTTCCCACATTTGCAAGCTACTTGTCCTTTTATTTCGTCGAATACCGCGACAAATGACTCGATGGCAATTATCAGTATTTGGCAATGTTGCGCCGAATGGATCGGATTTTTTTTTATGCTGATCGAATCTAATTTATGAGGTTTTCCACGTAATCTAATTGAAAACGCACCAATATTAATCGAATGCGTTCACAAATCGCAAATTGAAAATGTTATGAGCAATGAAATATCGCTTTGAGTTCATATTTAATTAAATATTTTTACCACAACTGAACCATTCGCTTGGAGGCCGTGTGTTGTACGCCACTTGGTGTCAGTCTGTGTTCGTTTTTTTTCTGTTTCTATCTGTTATCCCCCAAGCTCACTTATTGGTTTCCCGGTATTTGTTTATATTTTCATTTATTTATATTCACTCAATTATTTACGAAATGCGTTTTGTTTTAAACCAATTTACATTTTTCCACCAAATTGCATTTGTTTATATATTTTTACTGCATTTGCGCGTACAACGAACGGGAAAAAAACCGCGCTCGCCAAAATTTTAACACACACAAATAAAATGGCAACATATACACGAAAAACACATTTGTTATTTCGTTAATTTATTATGTTCCCATAGCAAATAGTTTATGGTCATTCTCGGATGACTGAAAACGATGTCACATAATTGCCCGCAGTGAGATCGAATTTGCGTTCGTTTTTTTTATTTCACTGAATCGAAACACACACACACGTAGAAATTTATTACTTTGCAATCGATTTAGTGATGGTTTGGCTGCTGTTGCAGTTTTTTTTTCTGATGCCGTGCGAGACTGATGATGCGGCTGCTGTTCCTGCTCTTGTTGTTGTTGTTGTTGTGTTTTTTCGTTGTTGGTGTGTGATAGCAACGGTGTGATTCTTGTCGGCGGGCTGTAGATCAGAAGCGCGTGTGAAATCAAACAAAATTACTAGTTGATTAATCAGTGTCGAAGCGATAAATGAATGTCCTACATACACGCAGCTGAACACTCAATTTAATCAATTGGTTTCACTGGGTTATTTTCCGGCGCGTAAATACCCACCAGTCGCGATGATTTCGTTATATGTATGTATTTTTTTTAATTGTTCACAGTGTTTTTTTTCTTCTGCAGTTCTTGTTGTTTTTGTTCGAATAGGAAATTAAATTCGTCACAGAACAACGCTTTTACCGCAATCAATCAGAAATAAGTTTGTCCAACTCTTACTCGGTAGCTCCGATGTGCATGTATTTCGATCTCGGCTGAACTTTAATCTCTTGCTGTCCAAATGAGAAAATATGATTGCACCGTTTTATTTAAATTCGGTGAAAATTACTCGCTGCTCCGTTTCTGTAAAACCAATTATTGTGATCGGCAATATTTGTTCAACTCGTATCGATTCATTCACGATACATGCTCGTTTTTTTTTTCGTTTTATTTTTACACAATGCAGAATAATTTAAAATGTATTTTTTTTTTCTATGCTGTTTCATTCACACGCGCATTCCTCTTTCAGAGAGCGAGAGAGAGACAGAGACGGTTTTTTTTTTCAATTTTATAGAAGATTAAATTTTTGTTGCGATGTTCATTGTTGGTAATTAATTCATGATTTTTTACTCTATGTCGTTGGACTTCTTTTACAATGGAATAATGCGCGCTGCACACTCAATGCCAACGAGCAAGTGAAAACAGACCAGAAAAAAAATTATTTAAATTTTTATTGGACACGGACACTTTTGCATTTCATTGGGTTGTCGCGTTTTTTCCAACGTTTTTCGGCCGCATTTTGGTGAATTGGCGTAAGTGTTATATTGTCCATTCGCAAAAATGGCATGAAAAAAGAACGCACACACAGTTCCAATCGGAAAATTCAGTTTGTTGATCTTTTTTTCTCTGTTCATCCAATGCGAAATACTTTAAATGCAAATGAAAATTATGATGCGTTTTTGGAGAGTGCGAGTGAAAAAAAGCCGACATCAATGCAGAAGCCGCAATCAACCATGGTGCTAACGTGTATTATTTCGAAAAATTACGATTCAATTGCAATAAAAAAAGAACACAAAAAAGATTACACTCTTTTTTTATATGTGCCGTTTGGAGCCGTTGATTTGATTTCGATCTTCTTTATTCGGTTCTAATTTCCTTGTTTTGGCCGCAAATCGTAATGTTTTTTTTTTCGCTTGATGCAGTTAGCCGTGGTTAAGCTTCCCGATATATGTTTTATGATTGCTGTTCCAAACTTCTGAAATAGAGACAAAAAAAACACATGAAAAATGGTTAAAATTTATAGCGCAATAAAATCGATACGTATTAAACTGCGATGAATTTTTTAGTTTACATTTTCAATGTTTGAACTGAAACTATCGTTCGCTCTGAAAAAGCATTAAAAGTGAGCGATTGCTAAGCATATGAGTAGTTTGGAGCGAAAATTTAATACAGAAAAGTTGCGCGGAAAAATATCAAATGAAAAGAGATATAGCTATATAGTTCACTATAGTTTACTAAACAGTATACTATATAGCTATCCCTTTTCCACTCATTCATCATTGACATTTTTCCGCGCAACTTTTCTGTATTACATTTTCGCTCCAAACTACTCATATGTACATTGCATATTGCGAAAAAAGGAACTGTATTATTCATGAAATTAGTAAATTGTGATTCCCTTTGGGTGCAAAACTTTTGCAGTTGCGAGAGCGAGCACAACGTGAGGCACATTGCGAAACAGCGACGGGCCAAAAATCGTGTTTGTTAATCAATTTTCATTAATCTCCATTGAACAAACATTTTGGCGGAATTTGCGGATTATGGGCAAACAAGATACACAGAAAGTATCAAATGTGTAACATCAGACATGGAATTTAACGGGAAAACTTTTCTCTAAAACCGTTGCTAACTGCCAACGTTGCTGCTCTCCATCGTTCCTCCCATCACCACTACCACCACCATCGAAACGGTAATTAAATTATCCATAAAGCGAACGAGTTTCATTGAACTTTTGCATTTTCGTTCATCGAAATGGCGCTCGACTTTGAAGCGAAGGAATTATCGCTGTTTCACCCCGACACAAAAAAAAATCGAAGTGTCTATCATTCGCAACGAATATATTTCGATCCATTTGCCATCCGGCAACTATCTCTCCGCTCTCATGATGTTCGCTCTGCTCTGCTCGCGAGCGCCAGCGAAAAGAGTTCTGAATGTTGCCATGTGCAGAACTCTGTGTGTTCTCGACAAATGTTGCTCAAACTCTTCGCCCGTGAATATTTAAATAGCATCGAAAATGCAAAAAGACCATGCTATCTGCTCATTATTTATTTACTATTAATTAAAAAAAAGAGTGGAGTATTCTTGGACTGGAAATATGCTACTTGTTAAGCACAAATTCTTCTTATCTATCCATTTTCGGTTTGAAATTTCTCCATTTGGAATTGGTTGATGTTGTGTGTATGTTGAGCGTGCATCAACGTCAGCATCTGCTCATTTTGACGATCTTCGTGAGCACTTGTTATGAACTTTTGACAAATGCGAAACGCTATTCCCTGGCATGCCATCTCACCGAGGTGAAATGTAGACAACGTCTTACATCTCACACACGAACACAAACACCATTCACGACATTGACATGCAATCCAGTAAGCAATATTCTCGTGCTGTTCACTCCCGCACATTTTTATTAAATATTTTATTTCGATTTGAAGAGCGCATCATTAAATGATTAGACTTCGTGGTGCGGAATTCGTGATAGCAAAGTGATGACAGAAAACGGTAACTTTTCTGCATTTCAATCGAGATAATTAGAGAAAAAAATCCGCCTCCACTGAGATCACAACCAATTTCAATTAAGCATATCTTCAGAGTTGACTGTGCTGTAAATCTCAGCCTGACAAATGTTGTGTTTGTGCCTTTGGGGTTAAGATGTGTGCGTTAAAAAATGAGACTATATTTTCCCTGATTAACGAATTCAATTGCATCCAATTTGAATTTCTCGTTTATTCTCGCGTTTTTTTTTCTCTTCACGCGAGTTGGCTACACTTCATTTCCAATTATAACTTGAGATAGAAAACTTCGCTTTTTTTTCTTCTTCATTCGTCGAATTTATGGAATATCTCTCAAAGCATTAAAAGTTTCTTTTGTATTTTCATAGTCGAAAATTTAAATGAAAAATTAACACAAACAGTTTTTTCCATTCTCAATATTTAAATGAATGCCATTAATTTTGCTAACGAAAAAAAAAAACTTTCAAGAATTTGTGTCAATTATGACCATTGAATTTTCTTATCGTACAACTTCCACCACATCAGCGGGGGATGAATAGCGTTTTTTCCTCTCTGAAATGGATGTAAAGGAGTCGGAGGACAAGTTTGAATGGGTTTGGTCAGTGTGTTCAGGTACTCTAATTACACTACACAGAAATGTGTACCGTGTAGAAGACGACAATGAGACCAAAGAGGTGCGCAGAAAACGGGCGAAAAAAAAATGCAAATCGAATATCAACACGAGCAAAATTCTGCTTTCGTTAAATGAAAGTATGCCTTGAACATAAAAAAAAATATGAAGAATTTTCTTTCTTCGAACACAAAAAAGAGTAAGCGCATGCAAAAAAAAAATACGGCAAAAAGAAGAAAAAGGGAAAAAAAGGTTGAAAGTTGAATTCAAACAATGGTTGCTTGTGAACAATAAGATCTCTCAAAGATATCCCACCAAAAACATGAAACACACTGAGACCTGAAGTGCAATATGGAACAATCTAGTCGCCTCAAATATGCTGGTAATACAAATTTAGATTCGATATGCAGCAAATACTAAACACAGGCGTATAGAACGACCGAATATCAAAAAAACAACAAACTGAACTAAAGAAAATTATGGAGAAAGTATTTAGCAAGCGTTCAGTTGGTGTATATATGGTGGTGCCGGTTGTGATGAAACGAGCATAAAAACAGAAAAAGTGCGAATGGAAACGACATACAGAGAGAAAGAGAGAAACAAAAAAGTATCCCAAGCGAAAGAAAGCACAGAGGGATTGCGAGTACAACACACAATGACAGAGAGGCAGAGGGAATGAATGAGTCGACTATGGACAGTGTGCGAAACGCAAGTGACTGTCGGAGAGTGTATTGTTCACATGCATGTACTACATTAAAATCAAATCATTTTAACGAGCTTACTTGAATGTAATAATTCCCTCTTTTCCGCCGCTTTCTTCATCTTTTGTTTTGGCTTCGGAGGTATCAAAAGGAAAACCAATTAATTTTTTGCTTACTCTTGGATAATTTCACTTCACGCTGTGTGTGTATGTATAAACGGCAAGACTATGCGGTTATAATTCGTTTGCCGCAGTTTTTTTTCGTCGTTTTCTTTCTCAATTTCTCTTTTTTTGGTTGGTTGTTGTTCAGCAATGGTTGCTTTTCAACAACAAAAATCTCTTTTTCTTCGGCGCTCACACGCACACACAGAGAGAGAGAGAGAGAGAGAAAGGCTGGTTTTCAAGAGATCGCAATTATGCGTCCACTGCCATGGAAATTTCAGTGGGATTTTTTCAAAAAGCGAAACAAAGACGAAGGAAAATACAAACGATGAACCATTTTTATTCCAATCGTTGAACAAGCCATTGCAATTTCAAAATTTAATTGTACAAAGGAAAAAGATGTTCAAAACACTTGGGCCACACATCCCAAATGATCCTTTAATTTCAATATTTTGCCATTCGTCTCGCCAAACCGCACATTTCGTATGTACACGCTCGCCTATTTTGTTCCCCGGCCCTTCTCGCCGAAAAAATGTTTAGTGATTTTGAGCCGTGTGCTTTGCTTGATGCCATAATGATTGGGAATGGTGTGGATCGCATTCAAAGTGAGCGTAAAATTGTAATGTTCAGTGTGGTTGGGGTGGGCGAATAGCAATGCTGCCAAGCTGCGTATACACAAATCTCAGTCTTCCTCTCTCTCTCTCTCTCTCTCTCGAATTGTATATATCATCGATTTGGCCGCGACGAACGTAAATTTGCTAATCCAATCGGTCGCATAACCATTTCCGAAATTATTTCAAAGTGTTTCTGGCGTGTCATTGATATAGATATTAGCATATAATAAGCAATCTATATGTATGAGCGTCAAGATTTTCTCCCTGACGTACGAAGAAGCGAAAGAAAGAGCGACAAGAGGAGAAAAAAAAGGATCAACCGAAAATAATCCGCGTAAAACTTTTTTTCCCTCCATTCACCCGAGCAACCGAGAGTTTATCGTTACCAAATGACATACGATTTATTGGTTAGGTTCATTCGACCGCCGCCGACGCTGATGTTGTTAACTGCTCCGCGCTGTTTACTGAACGCCATGAGATGGTTTTTATGCGCTGTGCAATGGGAAAAAAAAAGTTGAGGGCACACGGAGAGCAAAAACGGAATGAGAATTGTTGCCATTGCCAATGACACCAATAAATACGATCACCAGATGTTGTTTATTATCATAAATTTTTAATAAATTATCGAACAAAACCGACGCGTTGAATGCCACACTGATAAAGCACGGACGAGACAGAACAAGCATACACACACAGGAACACCAAAGGAGAACGGAAAAAAAGCTCACAACTATGAGGATGGAAAGGACGCAAGCGGGAAAAAATCCGTGGCCTCACGCAGTCGGATAATAATGAAAGTTTAAAATGAAGAAACAAACCGACGACGAAAAAAAAACAACAGAAAGAATTTGAAATGTAATGCAAAGGCAAACAAAATTCTCTCTCTGGTTCGGAGCGTTGGGTAAGCTTCAACAAAATCAAGTTGAGTGGATCTGTTTGTGTTTGTCGATGGCATAAAATGCGCCGAAACTTTCCACACCAGGCGCATACTTGATGGAAATTTTAACACAGCAACACGGTAAAATAGAAAAGAGCATTTAAAATGACGGCTTGAAAATCCGAACGAATCGCCTCTGGGCGCTACATGAACAATGAATATAGTCCCACTGGTGATTTTATCCCTTACCACAACAGCGAACGAGCCAACGATGGATGGACGAATTTCAAACACACTCTTGATGCATTATTCTTCCAAAAGTTTTAACCACTGCTCTTTTTTGCTCGCTCTTAGTCTCCCGCCGCTTTCCGTCTCTCTCTCTCTTTCTCCGTCCCTCCCTCACAAACGAAATAAACACAAAAATATGATTTAATATTCGCTCCGAGAGATTTTCGACGATAACATAACCATTGGCACAACAAAATTAGCAACCAGTACACGATTACAATATAATATGTGCAAAGGGTGTTTCACATTTTATTATTATTTGCGTGTCTGTGAGAACGCCAGCATCGTTGTTGTCGTCCTCGTCGTCGTTCGGGTGATATTCTCTCATTTTGAGAGTAGCCGAAAGTCGATATGGTTGCATATTATAATGACTGACATAAAAACAGTTCTGCTAAAGTGACTTCGGCAATACAGACGATCAGATCGTCAAAAACGTTCAGATACTCGGGAACAAAGACCATCTCGGAACCAGCAGTGATAACGGCACGTTCTCTCTCTTTCTCTCTCTCTCTCTCTCTCTCTCTGTCTCTGTCTCTGTCTCTGTCTCTCTTTCGTCAAAGAAAACTTCTTTTCGAATTGAATTGAATTTCCACAACTGAATCTAATTTTAATGCGCACATCGTAGTGGGCCAAAAGCGTTTAAAGTTCATTTTTCTGGATGAAATATAAATTAAAATGTGACTCATTTTGCGTGTGTTTGTTTAGAAAACAGATTGCAATGTGAATGAAATTGGTCGCACATGTCACTTTTTGCCAGATTCTGCCAGTTTTTTATTTTTTGTTTGTCACGAAAACAGATCACTTTATTTGTCTCTTCATCTCTCTCTGTGTGTGTGTGTGTGTATTTCTATCACTGCTGCCAGATAATATTAGAGACGAGAGTTGTCATCATGGTGATGTTAAAAATTTAATTTCAGACTCGATGATCCCGAAGCTGAATCGTGTGTGTTGTTCTGCTTCGTTCTTCAAACTTTGATATTCGCAAGCGGAAAGTTTTGTGTGAGCGACGCACACTGCGTTTGCTAAACTTTTCCTCTTCAATATTTATCATTTGCCATTTGATATGAAACTTTTCTGCTGGGCTGAACGATGGTTCAGAGGTAGTAAGTATACACATGATATCGTCTCAATTTTTGGAGTAAACGAATCAATCATCATAATGAAAGAAGGTTAGACACACTCTATGACTGTTCCATGTAACTTTTCATCCTTCATTATATTTGATTTCGTTGTTTTTCGTTCGTTCGTCCCGCGCGCCTGCTCGCTATTTTGAGGCTTTAATAAATTACGCGGCATGAAAATACAATCAGTTCCACCGGGTTAACTAAGTTTAGCGGCGGACCAACACACAATCATTCAAAATCGATATTAATTTTGAATTGTTGTTTGTTGCCGCCATTGCTGCCGCATCCCGTACCGCTATCACCACCATCGAACACTAAACGCGCAGAGATGGACGACCCATTCAATTAAAATGCGACACCAATGAAAAACTGTCAATATGTCACATTATGAACCGAACGGGAAAGGCAACAACAACCACACCGTGCAGTGCACAGTTGGAGCGTGGCAGCAGCAGTAGCAGCACGAGTGGCAGAAGAAAAAAACTTGAAAACTCGTTATAAAAAGCAATTAAACTTTTGCAAACAAATTCATATTAAAATGTGAAAATGAGTTATTTGATTGTGGTTGGTGCTGCTGTGCTGCTGTTTTTTTCCTGTTTTCCGGATGCGCGCGCGCGCGCTCGTGCTCGGCCCGAATGGGCGACTGACAATTTGAAATTGTGTACCATTTTAGATTCGTATCGAATTTATAACCACTTGTACACAACATTGTAGTATGCTCATTAATTTAATGATGTGTATTTTGCGCAAAACAATGGTCTTCATTCCGTATGGTGCGGATAAAGGGTTTGGACAAACAACAACAGCAAAAAATAGAATAGCAAAGAATTAATTCGAACAAACAGAGAAAAAAGAGGTGGCACATTGCATTCGAAATGAGGAAAAAAGTGTGTATTTGTGTAAATGGCGATGTACAGCAGCAGGGGCAGCAGCGTCAGTAGCAACATACTGCGCTAAATGACAGTGGTGGATCGACGAAGCATTTATGCGATATGCATGTAACAATCAAATGTGGCATTATAATTACCTATGACATGCAAATGAAACTATGATAAAGCCATCGCTACAAACATGATAAACTGATAAACTGAACCGAAGTGAACATGGGTAAAGAGGTCGGCTACATTAAACAACATAAAATCTAGAATTGAAATCGCCCTACCCGAAGTCATTTCGGCAAATCTTCCAAGATTTGAATATTCATCTTCAGATGATTATATTGAGAAAATTGGTTGACTAATTAATAATTAGTAATTATTCCCATTGCCCGTAACATTCTTATTTATATCGAACCATCTGAAAAATGCCACACCACACCACAAAATCATAGAACATAACTTGATGTGATAATTAAAGTATGAATTAGTTTAACTTCTGTGTCGATTGAATCAAAACAAATGGTAATGGTTTTGATGGAATTTCGGAAAAATTTCTTTGCCTCAAATCATCAATGCCACTATCGATAAACAAATGCCAAGAGATTTGAAATCATAGGAACGTTGCAGTGCCTCAAACACACATAATTCTCGGCTCTTGTTCATACTATAGCGTTTGGATATTTATTTTGGTTCTACATCGTTAGCTGATTTGATGAAGCAGATTTCTATCCCATTCACATTGAAAATCGATTGAATCGAAATCCATTCGATCGAAATCCCATCCATATACAACGCAACGCCTATCGATTTGTTCAGCATTTCGTGAAAACCACATTCACCAAAATTGATATTATACACAATTAAATCGTAATGAAGACCACAATTTAAATCAAAATGTACAGCGGCTGTCGGCCACAATTCTCCATGTATACAACCAACCATAGCTGTAAATCCTTCATATCAAATTTATCAAGGTGAACCTTTGGCGAACCAACCGTTTGGAAAACAAATCACAATTCTCGCTCGCTCGCTCTACGTGTGTGTGTGTGTGTGTGTATATCAACCCCAGAATTACAGTTGATTACATTGATTACAAAACCGTTTTGGCCGTATGTTTCATTTTGGGCCGTACCGATGCCAAAATGAATGCGTAAACAGCGAGAGACGAGAGCTTGGGATTAAGAATTAAGCATGGGATAAGCAATGAACTTGCTATGGCTGCTTTCGCTTTGACTTTGACTGGTAAATGCTGATTTTGCGATTAAAATTTAATCTCGTCGAAGTGACTGGGCGATGAAAGCGAGCGAACGTAGAAGACATAACTTAATATCGACGCAAATTCTCGATTAATTACACTTAATCACGCAATTTAAGATGGGAATTCAAATTATCAAATAATTTGATTGCAATCGATGTGTCTATTTATTGGTTTGCGTTCTCGATTTGTTCGTGGCAAAGTCAATTGGGTCCATAAAATGCAGCTTCAATATCTTTAGGCGACAATATATAGATAAATCGTTGAATAAACGAAGAATGAATTCGATTATGGAGGATTTTAATGGGATAAATTGGAGTCAACTGCGCAATTGTGTGTGTGTGTGTGTTGACAGTGCTTGACTGATTGGGACACCATTTGAACGCTGATTCAATAAATTACAAAAAGAGAATTAGTTCGGGGCGCTTTGTATTCGCTAGTTGATGCACCATCCTACATAATTCCCATTGCGAAGGTTAAAAGGTTAACAAAGTGCTTAATTAAATTCAAAGCTATGTGCACATCACACATACGTTCAAGATTTGCACAGTGTATTCAAAGATTTACTCCGTTTCCAAAACAGCATAAGCCATTGATGAGTGTGAATCGTACGCAATAAATATTTTATAGTAAAAACGATCACGAAATTGATTTGTGCTCAAAATTTACCTCCAATTAATTAATTAGAGAATTATATGACCGAATCGAGAACAACTACGGAACCATAATGGTTTCGAATTTATAACAAAATGTAGCAATTTCCATGATCAAGCCAGCCAGCCAGCCACACACACACACATACTGCTACTGACGGATAAATAGCACCTCGACTGAGCTAGCACACGCCAAGTGATATGATGTATATGTGCACAATTTACATTATGCAACAAGCTTAGCTGACTTAATCATTTGTTATGGCTATTCATTCGACCATTTCATTGGATTTCTCCGTAATATAATGTAGTTCGTCGTAATAAGCATCAACATCAGGAACAGTAACAGTAACAGTAACAGTAACAGCAACAACGGCAATATAACTAGAGCCAAAGCAACAAAACCCATTCGCAACTCAAGTTCCACCATGCTCCCCATCCTCATTCTCACACTTTCTCTTTCTCTATCAAGCCGCAATGCACAACACAAGATAGTTGAGCTTCCGCAATTAATCTCAGTTTTTGCTCGAACCAACAATTTCGCCAGTCGAACAATAAAACCAAAACTGCACTTGAGCATTTACTGCTCTTGGTCCTCTCTCTCTCTCTCTCTCTCTCTCTCTCTCTCTCTCTCTCTCTCTC